>NC_052395.1:701530-1028319 GCF_009389715.1 Phoenix dactylifera | reverse complement strand
ACATGAAAGGTACCAAGAAAAATACAGAATTAAAGAGAGAAAAAAACCGAACTAATGTAGAAACAATTAGCCTTGGAGGTGTTCTTTAACAAAAGATAGCAACTAGCATGCGTGCCTAAATATAAGAATCATTCCTTTTAGTTCTAGGAATAAATAAAATGTCATTCTAGCATCTAGAGCACATTCAAACTCAAATAAGGCACCCAATAAATCCGAGTCGCTGACGTTAGCTACCTAGTGTTCCATCGTCTGTCAGCAAACCACTCCATTTCTTCCGCCAAATCTAAGCGCACAACAACCCTAACAGACTTCGTCACTCTAGGCGACACATATCATATCATGACAGCAAGAGAAGAAGGAAAGCAAGTCCAGAGCTTCAAACAGGTTTGACATATTAGGCATTTTTTTGGAGCTCGGATTTCTAGACAAGATGTTAAAAGAAAAGAAATAAAGATTCAAAAGCCTTCAACGGATTTGAGATAAAGTTCAATTTTCAAGAAAATAAGTCGAGACGAAAAGAAATCAAGAAACCAGGATTTCAAGGCGTTGAACAAATTCGACATTAGGCACTATCTTGGAGTTCTGATTCCAAGCAAAGAAGTCATGAAGAAAACAAATCAAGAAAGCAGAAACGAAGAAGAAAAGAAATCAGGAAATCGGGATTCCAAAGTTTTAAACAAATTTGACATCAGCCATTATTTTGGAGCACAGATTTCAAGAAAAGAAGTGATGCATGGAAGAGGAATCGAGAACACGATAAACCAAGAACGCGGATCAGAATCGAGAGACCAAGAAAGAAAGGTAGCTTGGCTTACCATGGGGAGCTGGGGAGGGGGAGGGGGGTAGAGGGAGTGGTTGGAGGAAGGGTACTGGTCGAGGAGGGAAGGCATGTACATGACCCCCATCCCCTGGAAGCCCTTGTTTTCGTCCAGAGACCGGATCTCCGGCCCGATCCCGCACACCACGAAGTACTCGAAGATCTGGGACGACGACATCTTCTCCGATCCGCGGCGGAGGAGGGCGGAGCAGCCACGGATCTCTCACCCTCCTCTTCGTCCTCCTACTTCGCCGCCGTCTCCGCTCGATTCTTGCTCCAACTCCACTCGGGATCTGCAATCGCTAAGACGCCGCTCTCGCGCTCGATGTGGATTGGGGAGTCCGAGAACAAGAAGAAGACGGACAACGGGGCTTGGGCTCTTGGCGCCCGACCAACAAAAGGGGAGAGAGCGAGAGGCCGGGGGGTGGAGTCGCGGCTCGGTCTCAGGAGAGCTGGGACGGTGGGCCCCATGTTTGCAGTGGTCACTCGCTGGCCGCCCGATCGGAGCGTGGGTTTGACCTGAGGAAATAAACGATGTTGAGGGGGTAGTTGCCGCATCATATGTAGTCGGCAGACTTCGTCTTATAGACGGCCAAAGTCGCCGACTTAATATAAGGTTGATTGCGGATGGGAGTTAATGTGTGTTGGCCCTTCATAAAACTTTAACATACTTTCAAGTCCCTCAATCACAAGTTGCTTCCCAAATTTGTTTTACATGGAAAGTAGCATATATAACTGATGGGGGAAAAAGTGGACCACCCCATAAAATACTATTATAGCACCCAAATCCGACGATAGATGTAATCTCAGTACTCATGACCTCGACAGGCCCGACCCCAGCGCGCTCAGTATGCTTGATTTCGGCACCGATGACCTCAACGCACCCGACCTTAGCACCCACGGCCTCGGCATGAACGACCCCAGCAGCCGCGACCTCGGCAGGCACAGTCTCGACCAAGTTAAGCTCGATTGACCTCAAGGCCAAGAAAGACCTAGTCAAAGGGAGAAACTGACTCCCATTCTACCGAAAATCAAGTCCTCCATATCCGAGATCAAATTTCGCAATCTCCGCCTCAACGACTTCCAACGTTTGAATTCACACGATCTCAATGGATCGCCAACTAGCCCGAAATCTCGGGTCGTTTACTGTAACTCCTTGATTCGTGCAATCACGCCCGATTACAGGTAACCGCTACACCCCCTCCTATAAAAAGGGGGGAAAACTCCAGGCAGGGATCTTCTTCCTCCTCGGCCAAAAAATACATCTCTCCATTATTTCTCTCCATTAAAACCTCCTCTTTGACTTAAGCATCGGAGGGCCTACGCTACAACCCCCCGGCCACAGGCTTCTTACAGGTCTGCCGGAGATAGCCGCCCGCCACCACACCATCAGTCGGAGCTCCTCCTCCTCGGTCTACGATCACCCCCGAGTCAAATTTCCAACAACAATTGGCGCTAGAGGAAGGATCCGAGTCGTGATCATGAGCCTAAGGAACAGAGGAACCTCTAATGCTTTCCGGCATCATGCGCCAAGTTCTGGCCGCTCAATCCAGAACCCACCACCGAGACCTCCAGCAAACCAAGTTCCGTAGATCCAGCCTGAGCAACTCAACATGCTGGTGTAGCAAGTCCAGGCACTAGCAGCAGCAGTCTAAGGCCTGCAACGCGTGGAGGCCCCTCCTATGCCACCTCCATGGGTTCATGTCCGATTAGCACTCCTTCCAGACGGACTTATGTCCCAAGGCCGAAATCCCCATGACTCTTCAAGGGTCAACAATGGAGAACGGCGTTGTCACCAGGGTTCTACCCGAGCGTCTTCCCGGAGAGAGTCGTTAAGGAGTCGCCAGGATAAAAGGCCACAGCCTTCGGAAGCCGGATCGACCCCAGGTCAGTCGATACCGGAGTAGACCACCGTAGCAACTTTTCAAGGCGGAAAACTTGACAAGAAGGTCGAAGAACTCGAGTGGCGAATCGAGGCGATTCGGGATCAAAGAATCAGGCGCGAGGGTGACCCCGATTTCACTACCAAGTCGCCTTTCTCCCGCTTAATCGAGAACGAGCCGATCCCACTAAGATTCAAGATGCCCCAGATAGAACCCTACAACAGGACTACCGATCCTCTGGATCATCTGGAGAGTTACAGAGCCCTCATGGCACAGTAAGGATCCTCGAAGGCTCTGTTGTGCAAGCCTTTCCATGCAACGCTCCAAGGAACGGCCCGACTCTAGTTCTCCGGGCTAAAGCCGAGCACCGTGCTCTCCTTCAAGCAGTTCGGCAAGCAGTTTGTGGCCAACTTTGCTGCCAGCGGCGAACGTCGGATTCTCTTCTCGACATCAAGCAGAAGGAAGAAGAATCCCTGAAAGACTACATCGACCGCTTCACTGCCGCTACTTGGGAGGTCTGCGAGCTCGATCAATCTATCTCCATATTGGCATTGAAGACAGGAGCGCGCTCATACCAGTTTCTCTTTTTTATTAAGAAGAATTTCTCTGCCTACTTCACAGAGATGCTGGCCCGAGCTCGAAAGTACGCAAAGGCCGAAGATGCCATGGTTTCTCGGCGAGATGCCGCCGAACGACCTTCAAAGGGGTAGAAGAGGTGTCACGAGGAATACGGTCGCCCGAGGAGCCGGTCATCTCGCTGCGAGAAGAACTTGCCTTGGTTAAGGAGTCTGCCTCGCCGAGACCGCGACCACGACCGAGATCACCACCTCGGCAGAGAACACCACCAGGGAGGTACGGGAACTATACTTTCCTCACTGCTACTCAGTCCGAAATACTCATAGAGATAGAAGGTTGAGGCTATCTTCGAGCTCCACCACCAATGTGAGAGTCGGAAGCTTGGCAGCACTCTAAAAAGTACTGTCGCTTCCACCGAGACCATGACCACAATACCGAGAAATGCTTCCAGCTCTGAGACAAGATTGAAGCGCTCATCCACCGTGGAATACTCAACCGGTTCGTACAAAACCGGCGAAATGAAGGAGCACCAGCAGAGAACACCGTGCCACCTGAAAATCAAAACGACAATAGACCCATTGCCGGCACCATCAACACCATAGGTGGAGGCCCTGCTAAAGGGAACTCGGCTGAAGAACCAGCTAAGAAAGAAGCCCCCCCCCCCCCCGAAGCGTCAACGTACGACCGAGGCCATTTCGTTCTCAGATGAAGACCTGAAAGGAGTTGAGATGTTCCATGATGATGCTGCGGTTATCTCTATGATTGTAAACAAATTTGATGTAAAACGCATTTTAGTTGATGATGGAAGCTCAGCAAACGTATTATTTTATGATGCTTTCCAAAGAATGGGAATGATGGAGGGTCAGCTCCGAAGAATAAATGCTCCGCTGGTCGGATTCACCAGAGATTCGGTCCCGGTCGAAGGCATAGTTAACATACCTGTCACGACCGAGCTCGCCCTCGGAGAAAATATTGTGAGGACGGACTTTTTAGTGGTCATCATGACTTCGGTCTACAATGCTATCCTCGGCCGACCAGGACTTAATGTCCTCCGAGCTGTAGTCTCGACTTATCATCTGCTCGTGAGGGTCCCCACCAAACAGGGAGTCGGCGAGGTTCAAGGAGACCAAGCAACAGCCAAACAGTGCTACATGGCGACACTTAAAGCAAAGCAATCGATTGAAACGCCGAGCCAAGCAGAACAACGAGTTGAAGCATCAGCCCAAGTCTCGGCTTAGGCATTGAGCTTAAAAGGCAACGGGCAGAGCCTGGCAAGCTTCTCCTTCAAATTCCCTTGAGAAAAGATCGCCCGGAGTAGACTGTACAGATTGGCTCCGGCCTAAGCCCTCACGAGCAGGGTCGCTTGATCGAGTTTCTCTAGTCCAACACGAATGTATTCGCCTGGGGTCGGCTACTGATATGCCTGAAATAGATCCCGAGGTCATGGTTCACCGACTTCAGGTCAAGCCAAACTGCAAGCCGGTGAGGCGAAAAAAAATGAAGCTTCACGCCGGAACAACTGCAGGCAGTGGCCGAGAAGGTCGACAAACTCCTCGAGGCCGGCTTCATCCAAGACGTTTCCTACCCGGACTGGTTTGCCAACGTGGTCCTTGTAAATAAAGCTAATGGCAAATGGCGCATGTGCGTGGACCACACTGACCTAAACAAAGCTTGTCCGAAGGACAGCTTTCCCCTCCCCAGGATCAACCAGCTCATTGATTCTACCTCGGGACACCAACTGCTGACCTTCATGGATGCCTTCTAGGGATACAACTAGATCCAGATGGTGCCCGAGGACGAGGAGAAGACGGCCTTCATCACTAATAAAGGTCTCTACTATTACAAGGTGATGCCATTCGAGTTGAAAAATGCTGGGGCCAAATCTATCAGAGACTGGTCAGCAAAATCTTCAAGAACCAGATCGGTCGGAACATGGAGGTCTACGTAGACGTCATGTTGGTGAAAAGCTAGATGGCCGAGCACCACATAACCGACCTCAATGAGGCATTCTCCACCCTCAGAAGGTATCAGATGAAGCTCAACCCCATAAAGTGTGCCTTCGGAGTCACCTCGGGCAAATTTCTCAGTTTCGTGGTGACTCAACGCGAAATTGAAGCGAATCCAGAAAAGATCCAAGCTCTACAGGAGATGACGCCATCGAGGACGGTCAAAAAAGTACAACAGTGTGCCGAACGAGTCGCGGCCTTAGAGAGGTTTGTCTCGAAGTCAGCAGAACGATGCCTTCCATTTTTGAAGATTCTCAAACAACCGAAAGACTTCGTGTGGACCAAAGAATGCCAATGAGCTTTTGAAGAGCTCAAACGCCATCTCGCCTTCCCTCCGTTGCTCACAAAACCTCAGCAAGGCGAGCTCCTTTATCTGTACCTAGTTGTCTCCCCGTAGCAATGAGCTCGGTTCTAGTTCGAGAGGAAGACAAATCTCAAAAGCCCATATACTACACCAGCCGAGTTCTGCGGAACGCAGAGACCTGGTACTCCAAGCTAGAGAAGACGGTCTATGCATTGCAAATCTCAGCTTGAAGGCTCCGACCGTACTTTCAGGCTCATACCGTGGCCGTATTAACCGACCAACCCATAAAGCAAGTTCTGCAACGGTCAGATCGCGCGGGAAGAATTGCAAAGCGGGCGGTCGAACTCTGAAAATTCGACCTTGAGTATCGCACGAGGCCGATGATCAAAGCACAAGTGCTCGCTGACTTCATAGTAGAGTGCACCTTACCAGACGACCCCGAGACCAAACTCACACCAAAAGGGGACACCCCGGAGCAACCATGGATTCTATACGTAGATGGCTCCTCAACCTCGGGGGGTAGCGGTGCAAGCCTCATTCTGACCAGCCCAGATGGGGTGGTCGCAGAACAAGCCCTACGCTTCGAGTTTCCAGCCTCTAACAATGAAGCTAAATACGAGGCACTCATTACCGGGCTCAATTGGCAAAAGAGCTCGAGGTCAAAAGCCTGAAGGTCTTCAGTGACTCCCAACTGGTCGTGAGCCGTCAATGCAGAAATATCTCTAAGGCAAGAGAGCCGTCAATGCAGAAATATCTCTAAAAGGTGCAAGTATCATCTCCACATTAAGCACCTTTGATATCCAGCATATCCCCAGAGCAGAGAATGCAAGGGTTGACCAACTATCAAAGCTGGCAACTTTCCGCATGAGCGAGCTTCCGAAGACCGCAACACCCGAGTACCTCCAAGCACCAAGCACCGAGGAGCCTAAACCAATCCTCTGCGTTGAAACCGAGCCGAGCTGGATAGATGCATTCGTCAATTACCTGCAGAATGAAGTTCTCCCTGATGATGAGCTCGAAGCCCGCCGAATTAAACGCCTGGCTTCCCGATACCTCCTGTACGAAGGCAAACTCTACCGCAGATCATTCACGTCTCCCCTCCTCAGATGCCTCCATCCCTCGGAAGCGGACTATGCCATGCGAGAGGTACATGAGGAGATCTGCGGAAACTACCTAGGAGGTAGGGCCTTAGCCTATAAGATTCTACGCCAAGGATATTATTAGCCTACACTTCAGAAAGATGCAGTAGACTTCATCCAAAAGTGTGACCGATGCCAGTGGAACGCCAAAATTCAGCGCCGACCCTCAGTTCCACTGACCTCAATCAGTGCCCCTTGGCCGTTTGCCCAATGGAAAATCGACATCCTAGGACTTTTTCCCCAAGCCACCGAACAAAGAAAATTTTTCATCGTCTCCATCGATTACTTCACCAAGTGGGTCGAGGCTAAATCAGTGGCCCAAATCACCGAGCCAAAAATGCGAGACTTCGTCTGAAAATTGATAATCTACAGATTTGGGCTCTCCCGCATCCTCATATCTGACAATGGCCGATAGTTTAACAATGCTCGCTTCAGAGAATTCTGCTCCGAGCTCGGCATCGACCATCACTTCACCTCGGTCACCCATCTCCAGACCAATGGAGAGACAGAGGTGACAAATCAGACCATCCTTCAAGGGCTAAAAGCCAGACTCGACAGGTCCAAAGGGCAATGGATCGAAGATCTCTACAATGTACTCTGCGCCTACAGAACTACATTCTGAATTTCTACCGGCGAAACCCCCTTCAACCTGGCTTATAGAACGGAAGCAGTCATCCCCTTGGAAATCGGGCTCCCGTCGCCAAGGGTAGAGAGCTATGACGTAGCCTCCAACTCATCACAGCTCAGAGGTAACCTAGATCTCCTTGAAGAGACAAGGAAAGTTGCTCGAATTCGCATGGCTAGGTACCAACAGAAAGCGGCACAATACTATAATGCTAGGGTGAAAGTCAAGCTCTTCAAAGTAGGAGATCTCGTTCTGAGGAAAGCTGAAACTTCTCGACCTACGGAGTAAGGAAAACTTGCCCCAAACTAGGAAGGACCGTACCCAGTTGCTCGGGTCCAACGGCCTGGAGCATACAAGTTGGAGTCCCTTAATGGGACCCTTATTCATCGAAGTTGGCACTCTGAGAACCTCCGGATGTATTATCAATGAAGCCCCTCTAAGGGTCTCCGATGTTTGAAAATCTAGCCAATAAGGCATTTTTCAGGCATTTCCCCTAACTACTCTAACGATAATCTGCTTGTGAACTTCAGGATGTCTCTAAAACGTTTCGAGTCCTTAAGGAAAACCTGATGACACCTCGGCCAAGCTTGAGATGCCCCGGCCAAGCTCGGGATGCCCCGGCCAAGCCGAAATGCCCTGACCAAGTTTAGGATGCCCCAACCAAGCTCGAGATGCCCCAACCAAGTTCGGATGCCCAAACTAAGTTGAGATGCCTCGACCAAGCTCGGAATGCTCCGACTAAGTTTGGATACCCCGACCAAGCTCGGGATGCCTCGACCAAGTTTGACATGACCCGCTGTGACAACCTCGGGGACAACCTAAAGATGTTCCGACCAATCTCGGAACGCCCCGTTGCGTCGACCGCGAGCCAAGCCTCCCTCGACCTCGGGTCCCACCTAACGATGCCCCGACTAAGTTTGGATGCCCCGACCAAGCTCAGGATGCCTCGATCAAGTTCGAGATGACCCGCTGTGATGACCTTAGGTACAACCTAAAGATATTCCGACCAAGTTCGAGACGCCCCGCCGAGTCAACTGCGAGCTAAAGCTCCCTTGACCTCGGGAACTACCTAACGAAGATTTGACTACGATCCTAGATGCCTAAAGCAGATGCCACGGATCGAAGAACACTTAAGCATGTGCTAACTCACAACTCCGACGACATAATAACAGCTCACCTCCAACCCGCACTATGGCTAGATCCGAGCCTGGAGACTTATAAAAAAGCGCCGTAACTAGATTCGGAAAAGGCGGCGCACGGGATCCTACCCAAAAGGTCCAAACCGAGCAATCAAAAGCAAGAGTCCATCGAAAACACAAGCAAAAGCAAGTTTAAAGACGCAACAAAATTGGAAAAAGTATTACTGTCATTGATGAAAGGCCCTGAGACTAAGTACAAAAACTAAAGTTGGCCCATTTAGTCGTACAATGGTTTTGGCAGCCAACCTCATCGGCAAAATGAAAAATACAAAAAAGAGAAGAAGAAAAATAAGCTCAGGCTGCTTCTGAAGTAGCGCCAACCTCGGGAGCGGCCTCAAGCGCGACCTCGGGAGCGGCCTCAGATGGGACCTCAGAAGCAGCCTCGGGAGCGGCCTCAGGAGCAACCCTAGAAGGGGCCTCGGAAGCAACTTCGGGGGCGACTTCACGAACGACTTTGGGATCCACCTCGGCCTCGGTCCCGGCAGATGCGCTGTCCGAAGACTCGGGGCTTTCGGGTGTGCTGTCATCCTCAGCGACCCCTAGTCGAGGCTGAAGACCGCTGAGGTCGAGCTTAGGGCAAAGTTTCCAAATCTGGGTCCGAAAGTCTTCAAAGCCGTGGATAAGCCCATCGACTGCCTCCTCCTCTAGCTCCTCTCGGTATTGGGCGACTTACGAAAGAGCTGCACTGCATTCTGAGCCTGCTCTAGAGCCTTCTTCTTCTGAGCCTTCAGCTGTTTGATCCTAAGTTTGAGGACCCCTTCGTACTTTTGGCCCGCGAGCTCAGACTGGGCATCAGCCAAGCGGGCCTTGGCAGCACGAAGGGTTGACCTGGTGAGGGCATGTGTTCGTCCTTTCCTGCCTACCTAAAAATACGCTAGACAGATCATTGTTAGAACCGACGAACAGAAGTTAAATTTAAATTTACTCTTACCTGGTTTACTCGAAGAATAGTGGTTGTAAGAGGTCGATCCACATGGAGGCGATTGGAGTTGCTTAAAAATTAGAACGTTCACTCGGATTTGAAATCAATTTTTGAATGATAGAAGAAAAACATTATTTTGGGGATGTTGAATAATTCTCTAATTGAAACTAACTAAAAGACAGGTGCTTAGATTCGAAAAGCATTTATTTAATTAATCAAAGAAGAATTTTGGCAAAAATTAAAATAGACAACACTAGGGAGATTGAAGCTTAGAATATAAATTTTATATATAAAAAAAAGTTAAATATATTGCATCAAAGAAAAATTAAAAGATTGCATAATTTGAAGAACGTAGATTAAAAACAACAGAAATTACAACTTTAGCATGAATAAAACTAAAAATCCCAAAACACTTGCTCTCAAAATAAAACTCTTAATAAAACAAAAAGAAAACTAAAAAAAAAAACAAACAGAACATGCTCTGTTTTCAAAAGAGAAAACAGAGCATTTCTCTTCTTCTTCCTCAAACCGAACTCTCCCCTGTTCCTTCTTGAACCAGCCCGCACCGAGCTGAGATCTCTCCCCCTGGTTCTTAGCCTCCACCCCCAACCGAGCACACCCTCTAGCCGATGGCCTCTCCCCTCTTCTTATAGGCTTGGAGATGTGGAAGAGGCGGGATCAGTGGGATCGGTTGGGGATGCGGGATCGCCGGTGATTGCGGAAGAGGGAGATGGCTGCGTGATGCTGGGATTTTGATGGCGTAGAGGAAGGAGATGGATCCGGGCGCTGGGAGGAGGGGCTGATCCGAGGGTGCTGCTGGCACGGATGCTTGGATGCGGAGGAGAAGATCACGGACGCGTGAGGGGAGTCGCTGATCTTCCCTTCTTTGATTGGAAGCGGGATCGATGGGATTTGCTTCCTATTTCCTTCTTCCGGTGATTTGGGAGGCGGATCCGGTCAATGGCTTGCCAACAGAGGGAGCCGGTGGATGCTCGAAGATGGCGGGCTGATGCGGAAGGAAGGAGGCGCTGGATGCTGTGAAGCTTCTGGGAGCTTGGATCACGGAGGAGACGCTGATCACGGGCTTCACGAGCGGCTGGGTTGCGGATGGAATCCGGAATGCTTCACGGCTGGCCGCAGCGGGATCGACGGGAGGTAGATGTGCGGACGCTTGGAGGAGGCTGTGAACTTCCTTCTTTGGGCCAAGAGGGGGACGCGATGCAGGGATTCCGGGATGAGCGGACGTGGGCGTTGTTGGCACGCTATTGATGGATTCATCGCGTGAAGCTTGGAATGGGCTGCGGTCTCCCGTGATCGCATGGACCGGCTGGACTTGAATGCTTAGGCTCACGCGATGGGGAAGGAAGCTAGGATTTTGATGCGGCTCGGACGCTGGAAAATTCTGGGAGCACGTTGGGATTGAAGGCTGAAAACCGTTGGTGACGGAAGAGGTCCAGTTGCATCGTGGGGCTGAGCTCCATCACGTGGAGATGCTGGCTTAACTTGAGCTCGGGCTGCCGGGCATTAGGCTCAAACCCAATGTTAATTGGTTTCTTGGATTACTCGCACTGAAGCACAAATACTATATTAATTAGTTAATTTTATTATTAATGATTAGCTATAATACTAATTAAGATGGTATGACGATTGCACTTTTGTGCTCTCATCACACCCCCCAACTAGCTTATTGCTAGTCTCTAGCAATTCAGTGCGAAAATGATAAAATGAGAGAGCAAAAGTGTTATTTATTATATAAATATCCTAAGATAAATACTCACTTTCGTAGAGCATTACGATTGCACTTAGCATGTGCAACAAGCCGTTAAACCCCTAGGTTACCCTAGTGGACGAGTGTTGTCTTGTGAGGGTTTGCAGTGAAGTTACCCACAAACTTCAATCCCAAAATAAAATTTGGTTTGTGAAATGAAAGTCTTATTTCAAGTAAATAACTGATAAGAATTTCAAAAGCACACAAGGTTTTAATTACTAATAGCCCAATTTCTAGGTTAGTATGCAATTTAAGTTGAAGTCATTAAGTTTTGCGTTAGGGAGTTTAATACTTATTTATACTTGAGTGCTTAGTGAAGTCTAGACCATGCACCAGCTAAGGTTTCGGATCTCCAAAATATCGCTAATATTAGTAGTTTTCAAGGATTGGTCGGACAAGACCTATTTGCTGATTCAAAATCATCTTATCTGCAGGATTTCGAGAGCTGTGGATGTTTACTTTAATACCTCATGGGCTTTATCTGTAATATTCCAGTTTACTCGAATTTTTACAACGACGGCTTTCACACTATTGTCTTTCTTAAGGTCAATATACATTTTTTTTTCATTTTTTTTTTGTTTTTTTTTTTTTTGTTTTTTTTTTGTATTAAAGAGAAATGATAATGTATACATTGTGCACTTTTACTCCTGTGATGATTCCTCCATGTAGCGAGCAATTAGTCGACAATTCTCACACCAGTTGGCATGAGGTGTCGGGCATCAAGACTCCCCTACGAACCTATGCTCGGATTCCTCATCACAAGCCCGCTGACCTTTGACAATAGGTAGCCTTTTTCGATGTACCTGACTAAATCTCTTTTTTTTTTTTGGATCAGAAAAAGATGGTTCATCAGGATTCGAGGTTGCTACCATATTCTCAACACAATGTCGAACCTATACCTTAGAAAGTACAGGCCAGATTTATTGTGAAATTCAAAGCACTAATTAGCTTACAACCCACTAAAAAGAACTTAATAAAAAGAACTCACTTTGCACTACTTCCAACTAGTCATTGGGCTCTTAGATTTTATATACCTTGTGTGTTGTAAATTTTTTTTTTTCAAAAAAAATTTACCTAAAATCTTTTTTTTTATAAAAAATTTCAAATGCATAAAAATACCCCCAAACCTAAATCTAACATTGTCCTCAATGTTAAAGAAAATTTAAAGCAGTAAGAGGACAGAGGAGAAGTACCTGATATGGGTGGGTTAATTAAAAGTTGGGGCAAAATCCCCCAAACCTGCATGTTAGTAAAATTTTTTTATTATTATTAGTAGTATTTTTTTATTTATTTATTATTATTATTATTATTATTTTTGATTTTTTTTATAATATTTACATGTTGGGTTGCCTCCCAAGAGCGCTAAGTTTTATGTCTTCAGCCGGACAAAATGTAAATCCTCCTTTTTTTTCAACCATTATCTAAGAATGGTTTTGGAAGAGTCTGATGAAGAACAGTCGGCTGATGACGATCTATGCTCATAAGGGGAACAGAACTAAGGGGCGCATGCTTGACCCCTTCCTCAGAATGGGCAAGGTAAGCTTCTAAAGGATCCTTATTATAAGTTTGTAAGAAAGTCTCCTGAACCAGACTTTCAATCATGTCAACTTCATTGATTTCTTTGTCGTCCGGTGGTTGTTTACCTATGTTGAAGACATTAAGCTCGACTTTCATGTTGCCAAAAGATAACTTCAGCATCCCATTTCGACAGTTGATCACAGCATTTGCTGTGGCTAAGAAAGGTCTACCTAAAATTATAGGTGTGTGACTGTCTGGATGTATTGCAGGTTCAGTCTCAAGGATAACGAAGTCCACAGGATAGTAAAACTCGTTTACTTTCACTATTACATCCTCTACAATCCTCTTGGGGTACTTTGATAGTCAACTTTAAAGACCACGCAATAGCACGTATCTAGTAGGATAGTGATTACGGGTATCGATCCACAGAGATTGGGGTACAGTTGTTTTTCTTAAAATAAAAATATTTAAAATGATGAATTTGTGAAGACTATTAAATTAAACAATTCAATAAAAGAAAATGCAATTAAAGGGATATCAGTTTGGGAGAACCTAGGGCAAGGAATTCACCACTAACATCAGAACAAGGGTTATTTATATTTTATTTCATTCTTGGATTAACATGCAAATTGGCTACAAGCCTAATAAGCATTCGAATAAAATTTCACAGAAGTAATTTAGGCATAATCCATCTTTAGTTTAGCATGAAATGTCTACCCTAATCTAAGGTGGTAGCACATCGCATCTTCCTTAAGCATGAACTATCTTATTTTTACTTCAATGATCATGAAGAGCAGTTGTATAAACTTCATATTTAAAATCACAGAAATTAAATATGAGATGAAATAAAATATTCATTAGAAGCAGAATAAGGTTTATACAACTCCAAGAATAGAAATTAAAAATATAAAAACCCTTGGCCCTTTGTTAGGGCTACATCCGGCCCTGGAGAAGAGATCAGCCCTGCATGGAGTTGGAGACGGCAGCAGCAGCACAGCAGCAGGCTCCCATCTCTTCCTTCATGATTTCTTTCTTTGAAATATTCCCAAAATACCCGAACTCTTCTCTCTCCCTTCCCTTTCTCTTATTTTTAATTCTTCTGTGGGACTTGCCTCCGAGAGATGATGGATGGGGATTAGTCCCCGGTGGGGAAGAGGGAATGTCCCCCCCCCCCCCCCGGTGGGGGAGGAATGAATGGAAGAGAAGAATGCCCCTCCTCGGTTCACGCCGGAGCCTTTTATAGGCTGCGTATCTCCCCCTCTCTCCTCTGTTCTGAATGAAGGATAAGGATAGACTTTTGCCGTTGGCGGAATGCAGGGATTTGCTGGGCTACGATCCGTGAAGCTCGGAATGGTTGTTGTAGAGCTGGGAAGAACGCGTGGACTCATTCATTGTTAGGCTGGGAGAGGAAGATGGATTACGAACGGGATGTATGTGATAAGGATGTAATCCGAGATGCAGGGGAAGTTGGACTTGGCTGAAGGTTCGGGAACGGCTGGGAGGAAGATCGGATCTGCGGAGGAGATGAGGTTGAAAAGCTTGGATCCGGCTGGGAATATGGGAAGAGATGGATCTGTGAGCAGGGGATGAGCTGGGAGATTTGTTGCTTGATTTGATTCGCTGGGTTTGGAGCATATCCCGTGGGATATTGGGAAAGGATCTCGGCTGACAGTTGAGATGAAGCTCGTGGGATAAGGATGAATCAGTTGTTTTGTCCGAGCGGGATGAGAGCGGGATTTGAATTCATCCTGTGAGCGTTTGAGAAGATTTCGGAGGAAGAGGTTGTGGACGACGGAATGGCTGGGATTGATTTCGGAAGAGATTAATCCAAAACAGGGGAATGGAAGATGGCTGGATAAGGATTATCGCAGAGTACTCGGACGTTGGGATTTGAGGTTGGGAACGAATGGATTGGTTTTGTTCGTGGGATGCCAAACGGTAATGAAGGCTGATCTTGAATGACCGAAGCATAGAATGAGCTGGGAGCTGGAAGGAAGGCTTTGTTTGGATTCGGAAGAAGACATCCGGATGTTGGAGAATGGGAAGACGTTGGAACTGCTGGGATACTCTGTGATGACGCGGAGATGAAGATGTTGGGAACGGAAGATAGCTGGGACGTTGAGGATGTTGTTCACGGTTGGAAAACAGGGGATTTAAAAGATGAGGATGAAGCGGATGATGGGATGAAGATGGAGGAGATGAAGCTTTGGAACGGCTGGCAGTGGGTTGGGAACATATCACGAATGAACTGCAAGATCTTGGAGGATACTGAGCCGTTGGGAGGTGCCAGATTCGGCTGGGAAAATAAGTTTGATTGTGCGTGGAGGATGAGATTGAATACCAGCGGCTGTTGGCTTGGTTCGTGGACGTGGAAGAAACAGGGGAAGTGAAGTTGGGATCTCGGGAAGATGGGGTCTTGGCTCTGTTTTGAAATACTCACGGGATGGGGAGATGAGTTGGTTGAAGACGCTGGATTTGGTGAAGTTGGGAAGGACGTGGGAGTTGAACCGTTTGAAACAGGGGAATTAATCCTATTTGGCTAGGCCAATGACTAGAACTCTCTAAGATCTGTGCAACTATAGATGAATAGATGATATACTTTGAAATCTGAGAAATAAATGATTGAAAAGTGTGGGAAGTGAAGTAGGTGAAATTGTGAAGAAACGGGAATTAATGGGAAGCACTGGGTTTTGGAGGAGAGCTCTTGGAGTCGACTCTGGAGGATGCTGCAGTGTCCATAGGCTTTACCTAATTGAGCTCGACTCGACCTGCATGCATTAAGCTTAATTAATAAATAATCAAATCAAACTTGAATTACCTTGGATAATTTATTAAAATGCAATCATGAAGGTAATACATTTTTTTTTGGTTGAATTTACAAATTATGTGAATTAAAATAATGATAAGTGCTATGAATAAGATATTAATTTATGCATTATTTAGCACTTATCACACCCTCCAACCTATATTTTGCTAGTCCTCAAGCAAAATAAAAACTAACTCACTTTCGCAGGAATCGCGATTGCATTTACCGTATGCAATAAGGCTTTAAACCCCTAGGTGGCCCTAGTGGACGAGTTTTGTCTCGTGAGGATTTCCGGCTCAGATACCCACAAACTGCTGTCGAAAGAATTTATTTTATTATTTTATAAAATCTAATTTAAAATGCATAAGTGCCAATAATTTCAAAAGCACACAAAGTTTTATTACTAAGTCAGTCCAAATCCTAGGTCAAGATGCAACTTAAGTTGAAGTCATTAAGTTTCCGTTAGAGAGTTGTAAGGCTAATTTATACTTGGGTGCTCGGTGATGTCTGGACCATACACAAGCTAAGGCTTTAGATTCTCCAAAATACTGCTAAAGCTAGTAGCTTCCAAGAATTGGTCAGATAAGACCTAATCACTGATTCAAAATCATCCTACCTTGCAGGATTTCGAGAGTTGTGGATGTTTACTTTAATACCTCATGGGCTTTATCTGTAATATTCCAGTTTACTCGAATTTTTACAACGACGGCTTTCACACTATCGTCTTTTTTCAAGGTCAATATTATTTTCTCTTTTTCTCTTTCATTTTTTTTTTTGATTTTGATTTTTTTTTTTGATTTTGTATTTATAAATAAATTATGCACTTTTACTCTTGTAATGATTCCTCCATGTAGCGAGCATTCAGTCAACACTCCCACGCCAGATGGCATAAGGTGTTGGGCATCAAGACTCCCCTACGGACCTATGTTCGGGTTCCTCATTACAAGCCCGCTGACCTTTGACGATAGGTAGCCCTTTTCGATGTACCTGACTAAATTCACTCTTTTTTCAATAAATACGGGATAATAGTGAATTAGATAGGAATGATTCATCAGGACTCAAGGTTGCTACTAGACTTAGCAACATAATGTTGAACCTAATCCTTATAAGTGCAGGCCATGTGTGTTGTGAAATTCCAAAGTAAAAATTATCTTACAACTCGCTAAAAGAATTTTTAATAAAAAGAACTCAAATTGACTTACTCCTGACTAATCATTGGTCTTTTTAGATTTTATATACTTTGTGTGTTTATCATTTCAGCACTAAAGCAAAGAAATTAGGTTTTTTTTTTTCTTTTTTTTTTGAAATTCACTTTTTTTTTTTGTTGAAATTCACTTAAAAATGTGAAAATGCGAAAAATTCCTTCAAAAATTCAAATCCTATTACCCCCCAACCTAGATCAGACATTGTCCTCAATGTTTTTTTTTTTGATGAAATTTTTTTTGAATATTATATTATTATTTTTATTATTTTATATTTTTTTTATTTTGGACGAAAATATGATGCATATGGAGGATAGAAGCATTTTACCGTAGTTGCATCAGTAATATGAGGGATCCTGTTAAAAATGTGACAAGAAAATATGCAAAAATAACCAACGAGAATTGGGTTGCCTCCCAACAAGCGCTAAGTTTAACGTCTTCAGCCAGACGCAGTGCATCCGTATCAAATCATACCGGGTTTATGGGGGGTTCTCCAAGGAAGAAAATTTGTGGAAGACTGATTGTTGGGCACGGAGTTATACTCTTCTGATCAGTCAAGTCAAGCATGCACTAAAAGAAAAACACGTCAAATTCTTGTATTTGCCCTAAAATCACTAGACAGCTCCTAACTAATTTGAAGAGGGCACCTAAGCCTCCAATCCGGTCTAATGAACTGAGTTGACCAGGTAAGCTCCCAGGTAAGTGGGGGGGTCACGATGCGTTGCAAAGGTCCCACTTAAAAATCACTTGCCTCGAACAGATGAACTGTCTCCCTTGGGACAAAGCTTGCCTAGACATCAACTGAGTCACAGAGCGGAATTGGTGCAACTTTCGGTGATCTTCGTCCTATTGAGCTCGAATGTCCCTAGGGGCCAACGTCTAATTAATTTTAATTAGGGTGATAGCTATGTGAGAATTGATTCACCTACTTTGGGCAAGAATCTGGTGATGAAATCCAGTTCTTATCTTGTTGGGGTGATTGCCCTTACTATGTGCGGATTAATTGGTGTATGTGTATCAAGCATGCATTCACACTTTTGCTGAATTTTAAAATCAAACAATCACCACAAAAAGGGAATTAATTTAAATAAGAAAGGTTCAGATGTTACCAGAATTTCCAGCAATTTTTTTTTAAAAAAAACAAACCTCTACAGTATTCCTTTTTCAGTCGTTCCCTTTCTAATTGTCCCAAACTTCCTCTTTGGTTCCTGATCAAATGATACCAAGAAAAATCAAAAATTAGTAAGAGAGGAGAAGGAGATAAGGAAAGTAAAAATAGAAACTATTTTTATTTTATTTTTTTATTTTTCAAAAAAAAATTTTTGAAAAATTTTTTTAATAAAAAGAAAAACAACTATGCTACCAATCTCCGGCAACGGCGCCAAAAATTGATAGTCAACTTTAAAGACCACGCAATAGCACGTATCTAGTAGGATAGTGATTACGGGTATCGATCCACAGGGATTGGGGTACAGTTGTTTTTTTTAAAATAAAAATATTTAAAATGATGAATTTGTGAAGACTATTAAATTAAACAATTCAATAAAAGAAAATGCAATTAAAGAGATATCAGTTTGGGAGAACCTAGGGCAAGGAATTTACCACTAACATCAGAACAAGGGTTATTTATATTTTATTTCATTCTTGGATTAACATGCAAATTGGCTACAAGCCTAATAAGCATTCGAATAAAATTTCACAGAAGTAATTTAGGCATAATCCATCTTTAGTTTAGCATGAAATGTCTACCCTAATCTAAGGTGGTAGCACATCGCATCTTCCTTAAGCATGAATTATCTTATTTTTACTTCAATGATCATGAAGAGCAGTTGTATAAACTTCATATTTAAAATCACAGAAATTAAATATGAGATGAAATAAAATATTCATTAGAAGCAGAATAAGGTTTATACAACTCCAAGAATAGAAATTAAAAATATAAAAACCCTTGGCCCTTTGTTAGGGCTACATCCGGCCCTGGAGAAGAGATCAGCCCTGCATGGAGTTGGAGACGGCAGCAGCAGCACAGCAGCAGGCTCCCATCTCTTCCTTCATGATTTCTTTCTTTGAAATATTCCCAAAATACCCGAACTCTTCTCTCTCCCTTCCCTTTCTCTTATTTTTAATTCTTCTGTGGGACTTGCCTCCGAGAGATGATGGATGGGGATTAGTCCCCGGTGGGGAAGAGGGAATGTCCCCCCCCCCCCCCCCGGTGGGGGAGGAATGAATGGAAGAGAAGAATGCCCCTCCTCGGTTCACGCCGGAGCCTTTTATAGGCTGCGTATCTCCCCCTCTCTCCTCTGTTCTGAATGAAGGATAAGGATAGACTTTTGCCGTTGGCGGAATGCAGGGATTTGCTGGGCTACGATCCGTGAAGCTCGGAATGGTTGTTGTAGAGCTGGGAAGAACGCGTGGACTCATTCATTGTTAGGCTGGGAGAGGAAGATGGATTACGAACGGGATGTATGTGATAAGGATGTAATCCGAGATGCAGGGGAAGTTGGACTTGGCTGAAGGTTCGGGAACGGCTGGGAGGAAGATCGGATCCGCGGAGGAGATGAGGTTGAAAAGCTTGGATCCGGCTGGGAATATGGGAAGAGATGGATCTGTGAGCAGGGGATGAGCTGGGAGATTTGTTGCTTGATTTGATTCGCTGGGTTTGGAGCATATCCCGTGGGATATTGGGAAAGGATCTCGGCTGACAGTTGAGATGAAGCTCGTGGGATAAGGATGAATCAGTTGTTTTGTCCGAGCGGGATGAGAGCGGGATTTGAATTCATCCTGTGAGCGTTTGAGAAGATTTTGGAGGAAGAGGTTGTGGACGACGGAATGGCTGGGATTGATTTCGGAAGAGATTAATCCAAAACAGGGGAATGGAAGATGGCTGGATAAGGATTATCGCAGAGTACTCGGACGTTGGGATTTGAGGTTGGGAACGAATGGATTGGTTTTGTTCGTGGGATGCCAAACGGTAATGAAGGCTGATCTTGAATGACCGAAGCATAGAATGAGCTGGGAGCTGGAAGGAAGGCTTTGTTTGGATTCGGAAGAAGACATCCGGATGTTGGAGAATGGGAAGACGTTGGAACTGCTGGGATACTCTGTGATGACGCGGAGATGAAGATGTTGGGAACGGAAGATAGCTGGGACGTTGAGGATGTTGTTCACGGTTGGAAAACAGGGGATTTAAAAGATGAGGATGAAGCGGATGATGGGATGAAGATGGAGGAGATGAAGCTTTGGAACGGCTGGCAGTGGGATGGGAACGTATCACGAATGAACTGCAAGATCTTGGAGGATACTGAGCCGTTGGGAGGTGCCAGATTCGGCTGGGAAAATAAGTTTGATTGTGCGTGGAGGATGAGATTGAATACCAGCGGCTGTTGGCTTGGTTCGTGGACGTGGAAGAAACAGGGGAAGTGAAGTTGGGATCTCGGGAAGATGGGGTCTTGGCTCTGTTTTGAAATACTCACGGGATGGGGAGATGAGTTGGTTGAAGACGCTGGATTTGGTGAAGTTGGGAAGGACATGGGAGTTGAACCGTTTGAAACAGGGGAATTAATCCTATTTGGCTAGGCCAATGACTAGAACTCTCTAAGATCTGTGCAACTATAGATGAATAGATGATATACTTTGAAATCTGAGAAATAAATGATTGAAAAGTGTGGGAAGTGAAGTAGGTGAAATTGTGAAGAAACGGGAATTAATGGGAAGCACTGGGTTTTGGAGGAGAGCTCTTGGAGTCGACTCTGGAGGATGCTGCAGTGTCCATAGGCTTTACCTAATTGAGCTCGACTCGACCTGCATGCATTAAGCTTAATTAATAAATAATCAAATCAAACTTGAATTACCTTGGATAATTTATTAAAATGCAATCATGAAGGTAATACATTTTTTTTGGTTGAATTTACAAATTATGTGAATTAAAATAATGATAAGTGCTATGAATAAGATATTAATTTATGCATTATTTAGCACTTATCATACTTTACTGTCCTATCTGCTAAGAAAAGGGTAATATTTGTAGGCTTTAATTCTCCCAAACCTAATTTTTGGTACACATAGTAGGGAAGTAGGTTTACACTGGCTCCTAAATCTAATAGAGCTCTCTGGATGATCGTCTCTCCTATTTTTATTTCAATAGTTGGGCAACCAGGGTCTTTGAATTTCGGGGCAATCTGTTGTTGAATGAGAGATGAGGCTTGTGCAGCCATAACAGCTTGCCTAGGAATGCTGGTTTTTCTTTTGACCGTGGTGAGGTCTTTCAAGAATTTTGTATAGGAGGAAATTTGTCTTATGGCATCGAGAAAAGGTATATTTATCCGAACAGTTTTAAAAACTTCCATGATTTCATCAAAGATAGATTGTTTCTTGGAGTCCTGAAGTCTACTGGGAAAGGGAACCTTAGGTTTGTATGTTTCTATGGGTTCTTCCTTTTTGTCTGATTTATCCTGTTCTTGACCCTTCTTCTGAATAGGGTTCTTATCGGATTCAGTTTTATTTTCTTTTTCATGTTCAGGAAGTTGGACTTTATTGTCCACTTGCTTACCAGACCTTAAAGTGGTAATTGCCTGGACTTCAGAGGTCGGATTTTCATTGATTTGATACTGACCTCTTTGATCTTGATTTTGTTGCCTACTAGGGTTAGGCACTGGCTGACTAGGTAGTTCACCTTTCTTTCTATCCCCTAGAGAGTTTGCTATTTGACTTAGACTAACCTCAAGTTTTGCAATCGCTTGCGCATGGAATTGGTTAGTCTGGGTTTGAGCCATGTTGGTCTGTTGTTGCTGTTGAATGAAGTCTTGTTGCTGCTTCATCATGTTAGCCATCATGGCTTCTAATGATGTAGTTTGCTGAGGGATAGGGGCACTATATGTAGGAATAGGTGGAGCCAATGATTGGTTTATTTGTGATGGACCTATCCTGAAAAATTTTTTCTGAAAACCTGGTGGACCACCTTGATGCTGAATAGGTTCATTTTGCTTGTATGAGAAATTTGGGTGGAACCTATTATCAGGGTGGTAGACTGGGCTGAATGAATTGGGAGTGGGCTTCTTGAAGGCACTATATGAGTTTAGAGCATTTGCCTGCTCAGCCTTAATGTTGGGTAAACTAGGACAACACTCCACTAGATGCTCAAAACTGTTACACAGGATACATAAACTATGTGACTCGTGATCCACTTTCATGATGGGATTTAACTCTTTATATGAACTCGAGCTAGTGGAAACAGTGAAAGCATCAAACTTTTTGCTTAAGTTGTTCATTCCAGTCACCAGATTGGACATGACATTTTTGAGTTCTGGGTCTGCTTTCATTTCATAATTACCTGGTTTTCTAGACCCGAACTCATCTCTATTTACTTCCTCACCATAGCTACTCCAATTTTGGGCGTTCTCGGCTAAGTCAACAAGAAATTCATAGGCTTGATCCGGAGTTTGGTTCATTAACCTACCCTTGTGCATGGACTCGATCATGTTTCTATGTGCTGGAGGTAGTCCTTTGTAAAAGAAATGTACTAGATCAGCCTTGTCAAGCCCATGGTGCGGGCACTTGACGAAAAGATCATGGAATCTTTCCCAAAGTTGGGAAAATTCCTCTTCAGATTTTCCTCTAAACGTTCTGATGGCATCCTTAATTTTTTCAGTCTTTACCATGGGATAGAACTTGGCCATGAACTTCCTAGATAGTTGTTCCCATGATGTGATGGAATTTGAAGCAAGGGAATATAGCCATGCAGCGACACGATCCTCTAAAGTCATGGGAAACAATTTTAATTTAATACTCTCTTCATCTAAGTTTTGATTTCTAAACGTTTGACAGATTGTCAAAAATTTGTTTAGATGAATGTAGGGTTGTTCACTTTCGAACCCATGAAACTTGGGTAACATGTTTATTGTTGCAGCCCGAATCTCGAATTGGGCTGCATTATTAATTGGTAATACTATGCACGTAGGGGGACTAGCGGATGCGGGTGCAAACAATTCATTCAGGGTTCTAATATGTTCACCCATTGTAGAGATCGACGGTTGGTTTATAGTTCGCAGGTTGTGATAAAAAGTTCTATCAATCTCAGGATCAAATGGGGTTAACTTATCCCTTAATGACCTTCTACCATGCATACATTATCACAACTTAATTAGATTTGACTCCTACAATGAACGAAATCCTAAAAGAAGAGAAGGGCTAGACACAGATGACCACAATCAACACCACACAACAATTTGACCCTATTAGTCTTAGAACTAAGTGAGGTTTAGTAGCTTCTTAAATCTAGTTGCACAGAGATGTATCAGGTTAAAAAGTTCCTGAAATTCTCTCCTAGATTAGACAGCTCCTAATCTCCCTTGCAGATTAAGCTTGAGCTTACCAGTTAAGCAATCCAGTAATCAGTGACCAGGAAAGTCCCGGGGTGTGTGGTGGTGCCAGAAGGGATACACCGATGCCACAATACCCGTAACAGTTCTCACTGTTGTAAAACTTTCCTAAACATCACCAATTACTAAATTCTCACTGGAGTGGCTTTCAGCCGCTTCTTTCCAAGAGCCTAATTGAGCTCGAAAACCCTAAGGCCAACGTCTAATTTGATTTTAATTTAATTTGGCTTCGGATAAGTATGCAAGGTGGTGATTTTTGGGCTAAGGACAGGTAATGACTTCCCGACCTTATCTTTTTAGTGGGTTTTGCCCTTAATTACTTTATGCATATGCTTAATACTAAATGCAGCAAATAATCAATATATTTTTTAAAGTTTATGCAATGTCATTAGGTTATAATGAGCAAGCAAATTTTTTTTTTTATTTTTTTATATATTTACTATTTTCTTAATTTTTATTTTTTTTTTATATTTAAATTTTTATATAGCAATAACTTGAATGTAAACTAAAACTAATCCTTATACGTCAGTCAATCTCCGAATGCCCGTTGAATAAGCTCTGGAGATTACTCCGTGAGGAGTCCCAATAAAGGTATGATAACCTCGGGGGATTGCACCCTATCAATTACTAGCAAAAATAATAATTTTTTTTATATTTTTTTTGATTTAATTAAAATTTTTTTCTTTTTAAACTTCAAATTTCGAATCTCAGAATTCAAATCTTGAATTTAGAAAATTTTTGATTTTTTGAATTTTTTTTATTTTAATTTTTTTTTGAATTTTAAATTTCGAATTTCAAATTTCAAAATTTAATAACTACGAAATTATTAATTAGAAATTATCAAAATAAGAAAAATTAATAAAAATAAAAATAAAAATTTACTACCGGAGTACGTTCACTCCGGGCATCCAAAATTTGATTTGATCTTCGTGATCGTTCTTGCTTCTCGATTTGTCTCCCCGGCAACGGCGCCAAAATTCTGTTCGTCCTTTCCTGCCTACCTAAAAATACGCTAGACAGATCGTTGTTAGAACCGACGAACAGAAGTTAAATTTAAATTTACTCTTACCTAGTTTACTCGAAGAATAGTGGTTGTAAGAGGTCGATCCATAGGGAGGCGATTGGAGTTGCTTAAAAATTAGAACGTTCACTCGGATTTGAAATCGATTTTTGAATGATAGAAGAAAACATTATTTTGGGGATGTTGAATAATTCTTTAGTTGAAACTAACTAAAAGACAGGTGCTTAGATTCGAAAAGCATTTATTTAATTAATCAAAGAAGAATTTTGGCATAAATTAAAATAGACAACACTAGGGAGATTGAAGCTTAGAATATAAATTTTATATATAAAAAAAAGTTAAATATATTGCATCAAAGAAAAATTAAAAGATTGCATAATTTGAAGAACGTAGATTAAAAACAACAGAAATTACAACTTTAGCATGAATAAAACTAAAAATCCCAAAACACTTGCTCTCAAAATAAAACTCTTAATAAAACAAAAAGAAAACTAAAAAAAAACAAACAGAACATGCTCTGTTTTCAAAAGAGAAAACAGAGCATTTCTCTTCTTCTTCCCCAAACCGAACTCTCCCCTGTTCCTTCTTGAACCAGCCCGCACCGAGCTGAGATCTCTCCCCCCTGGTTCTTAGCCTCCACCCCCAACCGAGCACACCCTCTAGCCGATGGCCTCTCCCCTCTTCTTATAGGCTTGGAGATGTGGAAGAGGCGGGATCAGTGGGATCGGCTGGGGATGCGGGATCGCCGGTGATTGCGGAAGAGGGAGATGGCTGCGTGATGCTGGGATTTTGATGGCGTAGAGGAAGGAGATGGATCCGGGCGCTGGGAGGAGGGGCTGATCCGAGGGTGCTGCTGGCACGGATGCTTGGATGCGGAGGAGAAGATCACGGACGCGTGAGGGGAGTCGCTGATCTTCCCTTCTTTGATTGGAAGCGGGATCGATGGGATTTGCTTCCTATTTCCTTCTTCCGGTGATTTGGGAGGCGGATCCGGTCAATGGCTTGCCAATAGAGGGAGCCGGTGGATGCTCGAAGATGGCGGGCTGATGCGGAAGGAAGGAGGCGCTGGATGCTGTGAAGCTTCTGGGAGCTTGGATCACGGAGGAGACGCTGATCACGGGCTTCACGAGCGGCTGGGTTGCGGATGGAATCCGGAATGCTTCACGGCTGGCCGCAGCGGGATCGACGGGAGGTAGATGTGCGGACGCTTGGAGGAGGCTGTGAACTTCCTTCTTTGGGCCAAGAGGGGGACGCGATGCAGGGATTCCGGGATGAGCGGACGTGGGCGTTGCTGGCACGCTATTGATGGATTCATCGCGTGAAGCTTGGAATGGGCTGCGGTCTCCCGTGATCGCATGGACCGGCTGGACTTGAATGCTTAGGCTCACGCGATGGGGAAGGAAGCTAGGATTTTGATGCGGCTCGGACGCTGGAAAATTCTGGGAGCACGTTGGGATTGAAGGCTGAAAACCGTTGGTGACGGAAGAGGTCCAGTTGCATCGTGGGGCTGAGCTCCATCACGTGGAGATGCTGGCTTGACTTGAGCTCGGGCTGCCGGGCATTAGGCTCAAACCCAATGTTAATTGGTTTCTTGGATTACTTGCACTGAAGCACAAATACTATATTAATTAGTTAATTTTATTATTAATGATTAGCTATAATACTAATTAAGATGGTATGACGATTGCACTTTTGTGCTCTCATCAGCATGCGAAGCTTCCTCCTCCTGAAAACGCTCAGCCATGAGCTTGAGCTCGGACTCGATGGCCTCCACCCTCAAAATGGATTCCCTCCACCTGGCCTCGCCCTCGGCGAGCTTTTTCTCCGCGACCTCCTCCCCTCTCTGGCTCCTTCGGGCTCAAGCCTAGTAGTCAGTTACCGCAGAAACCAGCATGTCGATCTCATGGAGGTGTTGTAACGATGACAAGTAAAAGTCAACCGAGATTAAAAACCTGGAGGGGTATGAGAATGAAAGTGCAGAAAAAAAACTTACCCGGATGGCCAAGCAATAGGCTTGATCAACAAAATCATTGACCCCGCTGGCGTTAAGCTCGGTTCGGTCAACTGGAAGCAGCGCGCAATGGATGACTTCGCGAGCAACTTCGCTGTTGTGGAGCGCGGAGTCATCCTCGAAGATCACCCACTCGAGGCAGTAGAGCTTTCTCTCAGGGCGATCCTCAATCCCCAAGGAGCTCGGGACATCGGGCCTCAAAGGGCCCGACAAAGGAGCTCGGCACCCCGAGGCCGCTGCCTACCTTGGGTCCCGAGCGCCGCAGGCGAATGACCTTGCAGACTCTTGAAGGGCCCGAGGTCGGGCAAGCACGGGCCAACGGCTCCTCTGCGGCCTCGGCAGGAATCGCGTGCTCGACGGAAGTTGCGCACTCGGTAGGGGGAGCCTCCTCCAGTCTAGACTCTCCTACCTTCTTTCAGCTGTTCTTCCAAACAAGCTGAGGGGTCTCAACCTCAAGATCTTCGACGTCCATGGGAACAGAAGTCAAGGCTGTCCTAGGCCTCTTCTTCGGCATAGGATGAGCTCCGCCAGCCTTGGCCGCTCTTTTGTTGTACCGGGCAAGAAGGGCTTCATTGCTCGACACCATCCCTGCGATCTCTGAAAAAGAAAAACTCAAGTCTTAGATTAACTCCAAAAAGAAAAAAAAAGAGAAGAAAAGCAAGAAGCGGAAGTGAAGTGAACAACGGTAAAATGACGCACAACCGCCCTTACCCTCAGGGCGCGCCGAGCTCAGGCCGACATTTATCAGGGTCTCCTTGCTCAGGAGGTCATTCAGAAAGATATCCCCCTTTAGACAACGAAGAGCCTGAAGGATTCTCTGCTCGCCCTCGGTTAGTTCAGGGGTTTTATTATTAGCCTTGAGAATCGGCTAGCCCCACGTCGGGTTGAACCCCCACAAAAGCTCAGAGGAGAGGAAGAAAAATTTCTCCTTCCACCCACGAATGGAGGAAGGAGCACCCGGAAGAATGGCCTACCTCCCCGAAGGGCAAAGTATAACTATCCTCCGTCTGCAGGGTTAGACTTAGCATGTAACACTCGCGAAAGATGTTGACTGTGTTGGGTTGTGGAGCCTGATCCATTCCCTTTTCCAAGACCCTATGTGCACTATGGTGGTGGAGGATCAAGGAAAGACAAGCCAGAAAGAGTTCAAGAAGATTCAGAGTTGAATCAGCAAAGAAAGAAACCCTCAGCAAGGTCCGGAGTCGGCTCCAGCAGACTTGGAGTCGACTCTGGCACGCAGGCAGACTTGGCACAGTCTTGGAGTCGACTCCAGATCCATAGGAGTCGACTCCCCAGTGTTGGAGTCGACTCGAGAACTCCAGGAGTCGACTCCCACAGGCAGACAGAGAGGCATTTTCTGTGGACTGTTTTCGAGTCGACTCGTAGACTTGCGGGAGTCGACTCGAGCACGATTTTCACGCGAGGCTGAGTTATGAACCGGGTCCAAGCCAAGGTTTTTTGAGCCCTAATCAAAGTAAGAGATTGGGAGGTATATATAGACTTCTTGTGGGACACGAGAGGTGTGTGGCAACCTTAAGAAACCCTAGAACTCATCAACGAGAAGTTTCCAAAAAGAGATCCTTTGTGTGCATCAGGAAGACGACGCGTTGCTCGTCTTGAGAGAGATTGTTTTGCTGTAAGAAAGAGAGTTTGTTCTCTTCTCTTGAATCTCTATAACTTTCTTTGATTATATAGTGAAGTATTGATCTGTGCGGCTGTGGACGTAGGAGTAAGGGACTCCGAACCACATAAACTTGGGTGTCTTGTGCGTTTTGCTATTGTTTTTGCCGTGTTCTTCTTTCTCCTACTATTTCTTATATTCCGCAATCGTAGGGTTGATCCCTAACAACTGGTATCAGAGCCATCTGGTTCAAAGGAAAAAGTGGGAGCAATGGCGGCTGAAGAAGGCAAGGTCAAGATTGACAGATTTGACGGCAAAGACTTTGGTTTCTGGAAGATGCAGATCGAAGATTATTTATATTAGAAGAAACTTCATCTACCTCTTGAAGGTATGAAACCGATAGATATGTCACAGGTCGACTGGGATTTAATGGATCGTCAGGCTTTGGGAGTTGTTCGCTTGACATTGGCTCGAAACGTTGCGTTCAACGTTTTGGAAGAGAAGACAACAGCAGGTTTGCTGAAAGCACTGTCGAATATGTATGAAAAACCCTCGGCCTCCAACAAGGTGTACCTGATGCGCCGTTTATTCAATCTGAAGATGAGTGAAGGTTTCTCTGTTACTGATCACATCAATGAGTTCAATCTGATTACAAGCCAGTTGAGTTCGGTGGAAATCAGTTTTGAGGATGAAGTTCGTGCCCTAATTCTTCTATCCTCCTTGCCAGAAAGTTGGGGTGCAACGGTGACAGCTGTAAGCAGC
Organism: Phoenix dactylifera; assembly: GCF_009389715.1. NCBI lineage: Eukaryota > Viridiplantae > Streptophyta > Magnoliopsida > Arecales > Arecaceae > Phoenix > Phoenix dactylifera. Next base: position 999,762 of record NC_052395.1, on the reverse strand, counting down.
TCCTGCGGCTCAAACAAACTGAAGTTTGAGGAGGTCCGAAATCTGATACTCAGTGAAGATATCAGAAGGAGGGAGTCTGGTGTGAAATCTGGTTCGATTCTGAACACATCTGAAGGCAGAGGAAGAACTGTGCAACGCAGTGAAAACCGTGGCAGATCAAAGTCTAAGAGGAGGAGCAAGTCTAGATCGAAAGGTGATGGCTGCTGGCATTGTGGCAAGATAGGCCACACGAGGAAGAATTGTTGGCTCAGAAAGAAGAATCCAAGCAAGGGGCAGAACGAGGTGTCCGTGAATGCAACCACAGATGAAGCCAACGATGCTTTGATTCTTAGCGTGGACAGTCCTATGGAATCGTGGATACTAGACTCTGGAGCTTCGTTTCATTCTACCTCACGGAAGGAGTGTATGCTAAATTACACTGCAGGAGACTTCGGAAAGGTTTATCTCGCTGATGATGAGCCTTTAGATATTGTGGGGAAAGGTGAAGTTCATATCAGGATGCCGAATCAGTCAGTATGGAAACTGAAGAATGTGAGGCATGTCCCAGGCTTGAAGAGAAACTTGATTTCTGTTGGGCAGCTTGACAGCGAAGGGTATGTTACTATCTTCGTAGGTGGTTCATGGAAAATTACCAAAGGTGCTATGGTGATAGCACATGGGAACAAGTTGGGGACTCTCTACATGACCAATGACACCAAGGATACGGTGGCATTAACAGAAACAGGTGCAGATAGTTGTCTTTGGCATCGCAGACTCGGACATATGAGTGAGAAAGGTATGAAGATAATGGTGAAGAAGAACAAGCTAGCAGATCTGAAAATTGTTGATGTAGGTCTCTGTGAAGACTGCATATTTGGGAAGCAGAAAAAGGTTAGTTTCTCAAAGGGTGGAAGAACACCGAAGACAGAAAAGCTAGAGCTTGTACACACAGATGTGTGGGGGCCTTCACCGGTTGCATCTCTTGGAGGCTCACACTATTATGTCACGTTCATTGACGACTCTACCAGAAAGGTTTGGATTTATTTCATGAAGCACAAATTAGAGGTATTTGTCACCTTTAAGAAGTGGAAAAGTCTGGTGGAGAATGAATCTGGTGCAAAGATAAAACGACTAAGGTCTGATAATGGCGGTGAGTATGACAGCAGTGAGTTCAAGGAATTCTGCGCAGTGAATGGAATCCGAATGGAGAAGACAATACCGAGCACACCGCAGCAAAATGGGGTGGCTGAGCGAATGAACAGAACCCTGAACGAGAGAGCCAATAGTATGAGGATCCATGCTGGTTTGCCCAAGATGTTTTGGGCTGAGGCAGTCAACACCGCAGCGTATCTAATAAACAGAGGCCCGTCGGTTCCCCTAGATTGCAAATTGCCTGAAGAAGAGTGGACAGAAAAAATAGTAAATTTGTCACACTTGAGGGTCTTTGGGTGTGTCTCCTTTGTGCACATCAATGCAGAGAAAAGGGACAAGCTAGATGCAAAGTCCAGAAAATGTTTCTTCATTGGATACGGTACAGATGATTTTGGTTACAAGTTCTGGGATGTGCAGAACCAGAAGGTCATCAGAAGCAAGGATGTGATATTCAATGAGCGAGTTCTCTATAAGGACAAGAATACTTCAAATCTTGAGAATGTAGGGGAGCAAAGCAAGGAAAAACAGCAAGTTGAGTTGCAAGAGATTACAGAAGAAGACGTTGCCAAAAGAGTTCAGAGAAATCATGAAAATTCAGAAACTGTTGCGGCACAACCTCAACCAAGTATACCGCAGCTGAGAAGATCTACAAGAATCTCCAGACAACCGGATAGATATTCATCCTCTTTACATTATCTGCTATTGACAGATGAAGGTGAACCCGAGTGTTATGAAGAAGCCATGGAAAGCAAAGATTCGGTGAAGTGGGGGTTAGCCATGAAGGACGAGATGAAGTCCTTGGATAAAAATCAAACTTGGGAGCTTAGTTCACTACCAGAAGGCAAGAAGGCTTTACAGAACAAGTGGGTCTACAAAGTTAAAGAGGAACATGATGGCAGCAAGAGGTACAAAGCAAGGTTGGTTGTGAAAGGCTTCCAACAGAAGGAAGGTATCGACTACACTGAGATTTTCTCTCCGGTAGTTAAATATTCAACAATCAGAGTGATTCTGAGTATTGTGGCAGCAGAAAATCTGTATTTGGAGCAGTTGGATGTTACAACTGCATTTCTCCATGGAGAGATTGATGAAGACATCTACATGCAGCAACCTATCGGCTTTGCAGTCCCTAGCAAGGAGAACCTTGTATGCAAACTGAAGAGAAGTTTGTATGGTTTGAAACAGGCCCCGAGGTTGTGGTACAAAAAGTTCGATGGATTCATGATCAACAATGGTTTTGTAAGATGTCAAGAAGATCATTGCTGTTATCTTAAGGTACTTGATGGCAGTTTTATCATCTTACTTTTGTATGTTGACGACATGTTGATAGCCGGACCTAACCTACAAGAGATTGAAAGATGGAAGAAAGAGCTATCAAGGAAGTTTGCAATGAAAGACATGGGTGCAGCAAAACAGATGCTTGGGCTGAGGATTGAAAGGGATAAGGTGGCTGGAACACTGAAGCTTTCTCAAGCTAACTACATTGATAAAGTGCTGAATAGATTCAATATGACAGATGCAGATCCTGTGAAGACACCTTTGGCAAGCCACTTCAAACTTTCAAAAGAGCAATCACCCAAGGATGATGAGGAGCTGAAGAAGATGTCAAGAGTACCATATGCTTCAGCTGTAGGCAGCTTGATGTATGCTATGATATGCACGAGACCCGACATTGCACATGCAGTGGGAGCTGTGAGCAGATACATGGCCAATCCGGGTAGACAACATTGGGAGGCTGTCAAGTGGATCCTAAGATATTTGAAAGGCACCAGAAATGTAGGTTTGTGTTATAGAAAAGGCAGTCAAATACTACAAGGTTTTGTGGATGCAGACCTGGGAGGTGATACTGACACTAGAAGAAGCACCATAGGGTATGTTTATACCATAGGCGGAACAGCAGTGAGCTGGTTCTCACAGCTGCAAATGTTGCTCTTTCGACAACAGAGGCAGAATATGTTGCCATTACAGAAGCCAGCAAGGAGATGATTTGGCTGCAGAACCTTCTGAAAGAGCTGGGCAGAGAACAGAACTGTAGTGTACTATTCTGCGACAGTCAGAGTGCTATTCACTTAGCCAAGAACCCAATGTTTCATGCGAGAACGAAGCACATACAACTGAGGTATCACTTCATCAGGAAGTTGCTAGAAGATGGCAGTTTGTTACTTGAGAAGATTCAAGGAGCAAAGAATTCAGCTGATATATTGACTAAGACAGTCACTACAGAGAAATTGAGGCTATGCATGGCCTCAATTGGCCTCCAAAGCTAGTTGAATGGAGGTGCCGCACAGAGAATACAGATCAAGATATGGAAGTTTGTTTATTTTTCAGATAGATGCACGATTGGATGTATCAGTCTCCAAGTGGGAGAGTTGTTGGGTTGTGGAGCCTGATCCATTCCCTTTTCCAAGACCCCTATGTGCACTATGGTGGTGGAGGATCAAGGGAAGACAAGCCAGAAAGAATTCAAGAAGATTCAGAGTTGAATCAGCAAAGAAAGAAACCCTCAGCAAGGTCTGGAGTCGGCTCCAGCAGACTTGGAGTCGACTCTGGCACGCAGGCAGACTTGGCACAGTCTTGGAGTCGACTCCAGATCCATAGGAGTCGACTCCCCAGTGTTGGAGTCGACTCGAGAACTCCAGGAGTCGACTCCCACAGGCAGACAGAGAGGCATTTTCTGTGGACTGTTTTCGAGTCGACTCGCAGACTTGCGGGAGTCGACTCCAGCACGATTTTCACGCGAGGCTGAGTTATGAACCGGGTCCAAGCCAAGGTTTTTTGAGCCCTAATCAAAGTAAGAGATTGGGAGGTATATATAGACTTCTTGTGGGACACGAGAGGTGTGTGGCAACCTTGAGAAACCCTAGAACTCATCAATGAGAAGTTTCCAAAAGGAGATCCTTTGTGTGCATCAGGAAGACGACGTGTTGCTCGTCTTGAGAGAGATTGTTTTGCTGTAAGAAAGAGAGTTTGTTCTCTTCTCTTGAATCTCTGTAACTTTCTTTGATTATATAGTGAAGTATTGATCTGTGCGGCTGTGGACGTAGGAGCAAGGGACTCCGAACCACATAAACTTGGGTGTCTTGTGCGTTTTGCTATTGTTTTTGCCGTGTTCTTCTTTCTCCTACTGTTTCTTATATTCCGCAATCGTAGGGTTGATCCCTAACAGACTGAGATCGGTATGCCGTGAGCAAGGCAAAGAGATAAAAAACCAATGATTATCCTCCACAAGTTCAGAGCGAGCTGCGCTGGGATGAGTTGATACATCTCCAGGAGCTCATTCACAAACCCGTACAAGGGGCATCTCAGGCTGGCCCGAAGTGTGTCTACATACACTCCAACCCGACCTGGAGGGGGCCTCGTAACTCTGTCCCACGGCCCCGCAAACTCGAAGGTGAACTCGCGTGGGAAGGAGAATTGGGTTCGAATCGCACCCAATTCTTCCTTGGTCAGGTTTGACCCGACCCCGTCTGGACCATGGCTCACCTCCGGCCCGACCTCCTTCCCATGAGAAGAAGCTCCAACAGAAGATGAGGCACTGCCAGACATCCTTTCTGCCCACAAATAAAGAAAAAAGAAGAAGAGGAAAACCAAGGAAGAAGAAGAAGAAGAGAAAACCTCCAGAAATGGAGAATCGAAAAAGACCACCAGAGAATACTCAGAGACACCTCCGAAAAATATGAACAACAATCGAAAAAAAGTAAAATGGAGAAAGGAAGAGGCAAAGATTACGGCGGCCAAATGAAAGCTTTTAGGGCCAGGTGATGCGCTCGCAAAAATGTTTTCGCGAAACTAATCTCCCAAGTATAGGAGAATCGTACAAGTAGTAAAATCTCGGGAGTCCGAGGTCGAATCCTCAAGGAACGAAATTTATATAAGATTATTTAGTATAGTTTCAGATTAATTAATTCAATAAATTTGTGGATTAAGACGATGTTTTGCAAATAGAAAATAAATCAGTAAACATAGAATCGAAGTTTGGATAGATTAAGATGGTGTAGGGATCTACATTCCCCTTTGATAATATCAAATTCATGCGATAAATTCTATGATTCTTTTGTCTTCTTTAAGAATTATAAGCAGATAAAATTTAATTATGGAGTATGTTCTTGATAACATGAATTCTCTTTCTAAGTATTCAACGTGCCTTATAACGTCAACGATGAATCAAATAATTGAGGAAGACATGTATCAATAAGCATAAATCATAAAAGAATTTTCAATATATAAGAATCATGACATAATCAAAAGATAAATCGTATAAGCAAAGAATTAGAATTTACATCTTGAACTCGGTACATCAAAGGATCTTCCTTCCCCCCATCACCTAGGACTTTAGCCTTCCATTAAAAACATTATCCTCCCTCTCACCATTTTTTTCTTTTTCTTTTTCGGAAAAACAGGGCCTCCCTGTTTCTTCCCTTTTTTTTTTTTTCTTTTCTTTGAATACGGTTGAGGCTCTGTTTTTTTTTTCCTTCGAATCCCCCCTCCCTCCAGCCAAGAAAGAACCCTCTTATATGTTGCGATTGGTCCCTGATCCCACAGGATACGTGGAGATGCTGGATCATTGGAGATCCGAGAGGAGCTGGGATCTCGGGAGAGTTGGGCGGAAGAAAAGAATCTTCGCTTGGGGCTGAGATGCGCTGTGAACGTGGAAGCTTGGGAGATCTGATCGCAGAAGGCTGAGATCTCGCAAACGGAATGCGGAGATGGAGCCGGCTCGCGGATGGTTGAGCTTGGGATTCGGATGACACGCCGGTGGGGAGAAAGATCCAGAAACGCGTGAGAGTGGATTTTGGATGCGGATGGCTGGTCGCAGGAGGATCGGACTGCTGGCGCTTGGATGGAGTTGCTCGCGAACGGCTATCTGGCAGACATCCGGATGCGCGTAGACTCCAGGAACGGCGGAGGCTGCGGACGCGGATGGGAGATGAAATCGTTGGGGAATGCTGGAATCTTGGATGCGATCTCAGATGGCTGAAGTCGGGACGCAAGGAGAGATCTGGGAACGAATCCGGAAGACGCGTGGATCTAAGATCTGGAAGCTGGATCACGGACGGAAGTTGGGAGCAGGGCTTTGCACTCGTGGAAGAAGCGCCACGGACAGCTGGGATGAATGAATCACGAACTCCAAAAGCCTTTGAAACGGGGAAGGAGGAAGATGCGGGATGACGGTTGCATTGGATGAGGTCGGGGCGCAGGGAGAAGACGAAAATGGTTCCTTGGGGTTGCGAATCCGGATGATGCGCGGAACGAACACAGGGCGCTAGGATCTGATCACACGCGGACGCTGGGAGAAGCTGGGAGACGCATGATGCTGGATGCTTCGTGGACGGACGGGAGAAAGACCTGATCGCGGCACGATTCGATCACGGATCCTGAGATGTGGACGGGCCTTAAGAGGGCTGATGTGGGCTCTGTTCTGCAGCTGGGAAGAGATAAATTTATATAATGATAAAAATTATGATAAGTGTTAAGGATAAAATATTTAATCATATAAATGTTAACAACTATTATTTATCATTATTTTGCTAGCATTAGGCTAAGTTAATTGGTACTTAGATCGCACTTTTGTGCTCTCATCATCAGGCTAGGGTTTATATAGACCCTCCCAACGGTTCGGATCGACAAGAGCTAGCCGCGCCTTCCGTCCAGATCGCGCCACGTGCCAGCTTTGAAAATCGACCCGACATATCAACTTGGATTGCCGCTTTAAAGGCGGAATGGGAGCGGTCGTCCCTTCGAAAATTGAAGTCCCATCATTAAGACACAGCGCGGATCGCCTCTGAAAACAAGAAGCCGCCGCCCTGCATCTCTGCCTTCATTAAGAGAATCCAAAAGCGCTTTTTTCGAAATGATAAAATGATTGGGAGCTGCCTAACCTCATCAGCATGGCGAAATCAGCTACTTTCTTTGCTCGAGCTAAAAAATGGCTCGAACTCGGAAGTTGGGGGTAGTGACGGAGGAAAAAGTACCTTAGCACGCTTAATCTCGGCACCGACGACCTCAGCGCGCCCGACCTTAGCACCCACGGCCTCGGCATGAACGACCCCAGCAGCCGCGACCTCGGCAGGCTCGTCTTCGGAAGACATGACCTCGGTAGGCATGGTCTCGGCCGAGTTAAGCTCGATTGACCTCAAGGCCAAGAAAGATCCAGTCAAAGAGAGAAACCGACCCCCACTCCACCGAAAATCAAGTCCTCCATATCCGGGATCAAATCTCGCAATCTCCGCCTCAACGGTTGTCAACGTTTGAATTCACACGATCTCAATGGATCGCCAGCTAGCCTGAAAACTCGGGCCGTTTACTGTAACTTATTAATTTGCGCAATCACGCCCATTTACAGGTAATCGCTACACCCCCTCCTATAAAAATGTGGGAACTCCAAGCGGGGATCTTCTTCCTTTTCGGCCAAAAAATACATCTCTCCATTATTTCTCTCCATTAAAATCCTCTCTCTGACTTAAGCATCGAAAGGCCTATGCCGGAACCTCCGGCCACAAGTTTCTTGCAGGTCCGCCGAGACAGCCGCCCGCCACCACACCACCAGCCGGAGCTCCTCCTTCTCAGTCCGCGGTCACCTCCGGATCCAATTTCCAGCAACAACCGATATTACTAATACCAGCATTCACATGGCAAACCTTCATTATCCAAATATATACCTCTAACATTGTAGAAAAATTATTCATGAGTCTTGGGTGAATCCTATAATACTCATCAGTCTCTAAATTGAATGCTTCATTTTGGAAAGTGGCAAACTAAATTTGCTCATGAATCCTTGATTAGTTTTAAAATTACTTTTAAGTTCCTCAGTCCTCATGCTGTCCTATAACCTCGTATAAAAGCAGATGATTAAAGGGTTTTAATTCTTGCAGTTTTGACCATCCGTTACCTTATTGTGGGCAGCAAGGGACCATATTCAAATAGCTAGAATTGCTATGGCGGGACCCAGCTTGATATTTTGACAATATCGTGTGTATGTGTCATGAATGGCTTTCGTGAATTGGGACGAGCTAACAGAGTAAAGCCATAAACAGCCAATGAAACGGAAACTCGGAAAAATTACTAGAGCCCCTCCAAGGACAAGTGGCAATGAATTGGCAGTGGATCCAGCTTATTTTGACATCGGTCAACTCGTACTTTGCTGTATTGGAGAAAAGAGATTGCTCTTGTTACGTGGTTTTGTGAACTGATGTGCTTACCATGGCTAAGTGACTAGAAAAGGATATTAGCACAATGGTAGAGTGGAAATATGGAAGCAGTTGAATATTTAGCCTTGCACATTGGCTCGTTTTCATTAAAGTTCACTTTTATCAGGGTTTTCTTCAGTTGTTGTGCAAGGCTAAAAGATCATTTGGAAGATTAAGGAAAAGAAATATGAAAGTCAAAAAGGCAGATTAAAATCAAAAGCACTGAACAAGTGCAAGAATACATAGCTCAAGATAATAATGAGATGAACATGGAAGAATAATTACAACTTATATAAAGACTTGGTAGATCTTTTTTTCTTTTTCAATTTTCCTTCTTCTGAAGGCTAGATATAAGAAAATATAATAGCATTTATCTATTATCACAATGCATGCATCATCTCTAAAGAGAACGATGATGTATTTGTTAAAAAAACACTAGAAATTAAGATTAATTTCATGCAAGTTATGTTTATGTGGCATTTAGTCTTCCAAATAGTAAACCTACTTGCTTAAACAGATAGTGGAAGAGCAGAAAACCAATTCTTTGTGGTATGCAATTATCCTTCTAGCTTTGTCTTTTTTTTCTTTTTTTTTTTGGTATAACGGCAGTTCACACCCTACGGGTGTGGACACGATCAAGAAAATCAGAAAACAACAAGGTAGAAAAAAACTGGCAATCTGTCACCCTCCAACCACACAAAACCACCAGAGTGGTGGGTTGCATAGGAGGCAACCCAATCAGCTGCTCCATTCGCTTCTCTGTAGGTATGTGTGGCCTGATGGGCAACGCACATCTGCAGCAGTATGCAAATATCGAGAAGCAATGGCCTACCCTTCCCCGCACGCCCCCGGCCCCGGATCTAGTCGATCACCGTAGCCGAGTCGCCCTTAAGAATAAGCCGATCTACACCCAAGGTCCAATGGGCAAAGGAGATGCCCTTCCAGGCCGCTCTGAGCTCAGCACATACCACCGAGATATCGAAGATCCGCTGACCTCCTGCCGCCACTAGTCTGGACTCATGATCTCTCATGACAAAAGCTGCACCTCCACATCTCCCATCGTCTGCCACACTGTCATCAAAATTCACTTTCAGGAAGCTAAGGGGTGGGGGCACCCAAGATACGCACGCAAACCCGGGTGCTACAAGAGCAGGAGGGGGGCCCCAGATGTCCTTAGCCAGGCCAGAGGGTGAAATCTCAGCAGCAGTGGTGAACTCTGAAGCATGCAATAAAGCTCTGACTGCCACCACTCTCGGGGGCATACTGCTGCTATCAAAAATTCGGGCGTTCCTGTCCAACCACACGTGGTAGGCTAGGTAGACCGCCCGAGAGCCTCTCTCCTCCAGTCCGGGACTAGATGCCGACTCCTCCAAAAAGAGCAGGAACTTCTCAGTGGACGACCACCTCTGCCCCTGGACAAACTGAATCCCTGCACTCCTTCATACCTGACTGGCCCGTGGACACTCAATCAACACATGGTATATGGTCTCCTCCACCTCCGGACAAGCTCCACATGCTGAGGAGACCCTCACCCCCTGCCGCACCAGAACGCTCCACGTGGGTAGGCAGCCCCAGGCTACCTTCCACAGAAAAAGTGCGATGCGAGGATGAACACGTAGTCTCCAGATCCAGCCTCCCTCCAACTGCCGAGCTGCCGATCCCCCACTCATCCTTAGTATATCTCGAACACCTACTGTCGTCTGACCAGTTAGCCTCCATACCCTCCTATCCTCCACCTTCTCCACTGGGATCAGCACAGAAAGGACTCGCTCCGCAAGCTGCTCACCAAAGACTCTCCTAATAAGATCCACATCCCATCTCCGCTCCCCTCAAACAAACAAGTCACTGACTGTGCGACCCTCTAACCATCCATGGTCAATCGGGGTGGGCCAGCCCCGCAATGTATCCTCCGCAAACCACCTATCCTCTAGGATGCTGATAGCCCGCCCGTCCCCAACCTCCCATCTAATCGCCGGAAGCACCCCCGGGGCACGAGCACAAATCTCCCTCCAGATAAACGACGAAGCCCGACCCACTCGGAATACGTCCGGGGTGACTGGATCCCCATACTTCGCCCGCAGTATGGAGACCCAGAGGCTCCACAGCTCCAGAATATACCTGACTGCCAACCTGGTGGCCAATAACTCCCTGCGCTGTAGAAGAGAGTGGATCCCCAAGCCTCCCCGACTAATCAGCTGACACACAGCCTCCCAGGCCAGAAGGTGGATGCCCCCTCTATCCCGACGCCTCCCCCAGATAAAACTCCTGAACATCCTCTCCAAATCACGAAGTACAGCAATAGGTACCAGTGTATTAGTCATCAAGTAAACTGGGATAGAACTCAGCACTGACCTCACAAGGGTGACTCTGCCCATCATCGACAAGGCGCTAGTCTGCCAACTCTCCAACCTGCGCCTAATGCTCGCTTCCATAGATGTGCACTCTCCCCTCCGCAGTCGCCTCCCCGTAATCGAAACCCTGAGGTATCTAAGCATACCCTCCTGCTCACCAATCCCCAGACTGCTCAGAATGGAGGCCTTCGCCCTCTGGTCGACCTTTGGGCTAAAGCAAATGGTTGATTTCGTCAGGTTGACCAGCTGACCTGACACACCACAGTAGCACTCTAGGATCCTCCTGATGGACTGTGCTGATCTCCTTGTCACGCGTGCCAGAAGTAAACAATCACCCGCAAAGAGCAGATGTGAAATATAGGTCACTCCTGTCGCCGGTTTGTAGGCCTCTACCTCCTGAGTCAAAGCTGCCTGTCGAAATGCCCGCGACATAGAGTCTGAACAGATGATGAACAATGTGGAGAAAGGGGACACCCCTGCCTTAGACCCACCAAAGACTCGAAAAAGCTCGACAGGGAACCATTAATTATGAGGGCAAATGATGGGGACAAAATACAACCCTGAATCCACCTGATCCACTGAGGGTGAAAGCCAAGCAACTTCAAGGACTATCTCACAAAATTCCATCGCATCCTGTCGTAAGCCCGCTCCATATCTAGTTTGACCCCCATCAGACTCCTACACCGAGGTGCCCTCTGCAGGTCTGTCATGAATTCGTGAGCAATGAGGACATTATCAGAGATAGACCATCCACCAATAAAGGCTCGCTGCTCTGGGCATATAATCCTAGGAAGGATCTCTCTCACTCTCTGAACCAATACCTTCGCCACCACCTTATACAATGTAGTGCATAGACTGATCGGTCGGTAGTGGCTCGGCTCCACTAGGTCTAGTCTCTTCAGGATCAATTTGATGAAGGTCCGCCTCCACTCCTCAGGCATCGATGCAGATACAAAGAACTGTTGAATCGCTGCAAGCACCTCCTGCCTAACAATGTACCAATACCTCCTGAAAAAAAGTGGGGGAAAGCCATCCGGCCCCGGGGCTTTATCCTCACCCAAGGACCAGAGAGCTTTTCGAATCTCTGTATCCGACACTGGTCTGATCAAGGCCTCATTCTCATCCCTAGAAACCCGCTCCTCAGAGGCCCGGTCCCATGAAGTACCACTCGTGCTCCCCGACTCGGTCCATCTGGCATGGAAGAATTGCTCCAAAACCCTCCTCACAACATCCACCCAGATGGTTTGATATCATGCTCATGTGTTTCTTAACAATCATCAGAGTCATGTTTCACCCTTTACCTGCACTGCACGTTATGAGTAGGCCAAATGATCGGGCACTAGATGTATGCCGAAAAAATATCTGACTTAGAGTCGTAGAGACCCATAATTATACTCCTTATGTAGGTAGAAATTATGTTCAAACTCTGTCCCGCCCTATTTTGACATACCAGCGCCTAGTGATTTTTACAATGTTAGGCTGCCTGGTAGTTTTGGTTCTCAGGAAAACTTGAGATGCCCAAATATATATTGTCTATAATAAAATCTAAGTTTTACCAATTAATAAAGAGCATATCTGCCGAAGACGCAAGTAGGCCCAACGACAGGCTTGTGTGGAGTTGAATGAGAACACGCAGAGGTCTTTTGGGCAAAACTGGGGGTGCGGCCTCCGAAGCGCAGGAATGGGGTGTCTCCGGAATCTCAAAGACTTCAACCGGGACTAGGGGCCTTGTAAATGGCCATCCCCGTATTGGGGTCCCCCATGCTTAACGGCGCTTGGATTCCGCGCACTTCCGAGCTTGATCAGGAGGGATGTTTATTCGAGATTTGAGCAAAACTCGGATTGGAGAAGAATATGGTCCGTTACCCCAGGTGCTCAAGCATGAATGTTTTGTACCCATTGAGAAAAGATGGGTTGTAATTGTATTTCAGCTCGTACCTTCCCACTCTGACATATGTTGAATTAGAGATCTCTTACCGACAACAAACCAAGTGAAGCAGATTACCGTCCTCCAACTAAAGCTTCAAGATCGGGCAGCTCTCACTTTAAGCCTTGCCCGCTGCCAATTGGTCCACTACGGAAACGAGACTTCACAAGTTCAGGGACTTAAGAGCAGAACAAAAGATGGGGAAACTCAACTGTCTCTCCAAAAGAGATGCAGCAATGTTGAAGAGAAAATTTGGCTGGGAGAGAGTTGGACTCTACAATGGGAATGGAAATGAATTGCTCCCATTCTAGCCAATTGATTGAGAGGAGTCCCATTCTCATTCCTTCCCAGGGAGAATAAAAATACTCTAATCTCTACTCTCCTCTAGTATTCAAATTCCATTCTAATTTTGATTCTGATCACGAATCGAAAATGTCTGGAGGTATGGTCATTTCGATTCCCATTCTGATTTCAGCCATGAACCGAATGCACCCACAATATAACAGATGAAGAATCTTCGGATTGAAATGAATGAGCTAAAGTGGATACCATTACACCTTAAAAAGATGTTTTCATTTTACGGTGCCTGGAGTATGATAAACAAAATCATGCAAAAGAAGTTCAGACAACAAACCATCTGCTTTATAACAGCACAATAATAGCAATCCATTCATATTTAGAGCAGTGAATAGTGGATAAATGGCAAAAAAGAATATGAAGTCTCCTCTTGGGGGGAGCGCTTGAGAAGAAGCACACCGAGTGCCATAAAATTCACAAATAACAAGCCTATCGTTAGCTTGGCTTAATTCATGCACAAATTCCTCTGTCAAAATAACGTTGGATCATATTTGGTCCTGCATCTCTTTTCCACCAGTTTGGTCGCTCTGTTTCTGAAACAGCTGCATTTAATGCTTTGAGTAGGGCATGAAAAAGTGAGACCACAAACATAAAATATTGGAACTCTCTCAACGCTGATATACGTGTTCATATATCATCACAAACACCAATTTTTATGATTAGATGGTCCTCTTTTTTTTTTCTCTCACTATGTATAGATAGAGAGAGAATTCAAGTCAGATAGGATGCATACCTTGAGGTAAGCAGCATATTGCAGTTCAGATAATGCCCTCATATGCCTATTCGTATAGCATTTTTCACACGTAAATCATATTGCAGCAACTCATCTTATCTGTAGAGATTTAAATTACAAATATTATCTTAAGTAGATAAACAGTAAATAAAGATAAATAAATGATCTCCATTTCCGTAGGAAAATGACTGTTACAATGTAATAACAGTCATTATTTATAGCCTTGGACAAAACCTTCTATGACTGAGATTAATGAGGATGGGTTTACCACTGATGCAACAGCTTAAAGTACTTTCACAGAGTAGGTCTCGTAAAGCAAGAGAAAGGAATTGGTTAACTACCTAGATCTCCTGATTTCATGAAGAACTTATTGTTCACACCAATGGAAGCTGAGCCTGGAAAGAACCTGCAAAGCAGCCATAAACTAATATAAGCATTCCTAGATATCCAAGGGACAGAAAAAGAAAAGGAAAAGAAAAGCGAAGGAAAATCTCTTGTAATTAACATCAACTTTGCAGTTTTATCCAGCTCACAGATATTCAACAGAATTAATTCACCTACTTGGTTCCTATCAGGGCATCACTGGCTATAATAGACGAGCCAACAGTAAGGTCCTCTGACCTGTAACCACTGATTCAATCTGCCCCGTGACAACCCTGCACTTGGAAAAAGGGCGAGAAAACTAGGTCCAGGTTTGAGTCATACATTTGGATCACAGGTATTCAAGTGCTCAATTTCCTCAATATGGAACATTAATTTAAGTGTAAATTATCTACCAGTATTTTACTTCATGAACTGGACTCTTCAAGAAACAGAGAGCTTCTGATACCACATATATAAAAAATCCAATCACACTGCACTATAATACAATAAAACAATAACAACGTGTTCATGCAACAATTGCTGTAAAAAACAGTGTTGAAGCATACACTCGCCAAAAATGGGCATCCAAGTATATTAACATAATCCTCAGTGATTATAAAGGATAAGGTGTTACAAGCAACTTCTCGATTGAGTGAGTTTGGAACCAATCAACTCATGAACAGCTGTTTTTGTAAACAGGTTACTTCATTTCTACAGCCCCATAAATATTTTCACTGTTGTTGTTGTCGTTATTGTGAAGTCTGGTAGCCTTTTGTAACTACAGAGTGGCACTCCGATTTCTTGCTGAGTCCACCTTGCCCTTGGTTAGCTGTAAGTCTGCTCATCTCAGAATAACTCAAATAATGTACATTTTTCTTGGCAGTCCTCTAGACATAGCTTTCCCTCCAAGCATACAGCAAACTTCCCATGTTTCCATATCAAACACTCTCAAAATAACCACTGCTTTGACCAAAAATGAAAATTTCGACGATGCCTTTGCTTTGTCCCTCTATTTTCCACCTTTAATAAATTAGCCTATACATCCCAGCCATCTTTCCTACTACCAAACTCCCATTTATGTCCGGGAAAGAGGACCATACATCTCGGAAAATTTTGACAAGCAATTTGTCCTACTCTTGTAGTGCATTTGGGTGTTTCGGCTTATAGCAGCAGTTGACAGCTTAGAAGTGTCAATAGCCCAGGCTGGATGGACATACTCCACAGTCCTCTTAGAACTTGCATTTGCATATAGGAAGTTCAGCAGCAAGTCCTCGCAATTGAAGGACTTGTCCACAAAATCTCTTCCCCCTCTTGCTTCTTCACTCCAGTATCTCTTGAAAGCATATTCACTGTCCATGAAGGCAGCACCAGTAAGTATAACATTGTAACCTCTCTTCCCACGAGCATAATTCTCATTTCTGTATTCCAAAGGGCTGCCATCTACCAGTCGTGGATAAAAGCCTACAATTCTTTCAGGATGCTCTCTCCAGACCCTAAACCCTTTCTCTATGTCATTACAAGTCATCATTATGTCATCATCTAGTTCAAGAACAGCTCTAGTCTTGATCAGAGGATCAACCTTGAATCGGTTGTTGAGAGAATTGAGCTCTTCCACCCGTATCCTCACAGGGACAGCAGAATCAAAATCATCTGGGCTTGGAGGGTCTCCCTTGTTCCACACAACAACAATCTCTCTCACAGATGCACATCGAGAATAGTGCTTGATATATAGTTTCAAATTCCAAAGCCGGGCTTCATAAGTCATTGTAAGCATAGTTAAACTGTGAATATTGTCCCTGGTACATGTATGCCTCTCCAGCACCGTTCCCTCCAAAGAGAAAATGCACAGCCATACAGACCAAAAATCCCACCTACAAAAGCAAGGAGGCAGAGAACCAGCTTGCCAGAGCATGTTTTAGTATATGCTCTCCCTCCGAAAGCAGAGCCATTTCTTTTCATGCCACCCAAACGTTTTCGTACCTTCAAGTTAAACAGGGGACGAGTCCAAAACCACGGTGGCCCATTTCTCCTACTTAAGGTCATGCAACAGCTTGGAGGAACAATAAAGTTCATGGCGCCAACCAAAAAGCCCATCAATATGACCAATAAAAAGAGCAGCAGGACAAATGTGCAGCCAAGGAGAAATCGCCATGTAGTATCACCTGAAGGAACACGATCTCCATCCATTACCGCAATCCAGTCACCCGATGGAAGTTGCTGTGTATCTAATTGATGGTATCTGATACCATTCCAAGCATTTCGACCTTTCTTTGACTCTTCAATCCCAAGCTTTACAGGAACCTCCCTGAACTCTTCCTTGCTTAGCTTTTCAACTTTGTAAGTTCTGATCCTTTGGCCATAGGTCCCACCACAGTCCTGGGCCAGGCGATAGAGAGACCCTTCATATATAAAAGGTCTTCCCCCACTTCGAGCTCCCAAGCTTCTGTCACCTCTGTATATAGGGTTTCTTTGATGCTGTTTCCAGGGACCAAGCAGTGAGCTACTGTACCATATTTCAAGCTCTGCATTCTTCTCAGTGCCAAACCGGCTAAAATCCGAAGCAAAGAGCCAGTAGCATCCCTCATATTGGATCAATGAGGCATCGACTAGTGGCTTCCTTAGAAGCACCTTCTCCAGAGTCCACTTGAGAGGAAACCTTGTTGCTCGATAAAGTCGAAGCTCCCCCTTTTACTGCTTTCAGGCATCATATAGATCTGAACGAAATATTAAAATTGAAATTTTGAATGTTAGCATGCACAGTGAGATATAACAAGATGGAATACTGTATCCTGAAAATGTGTTAGCTACTCTCACCATCAACTTCGTGAATCTAAGCATATTGGCTGCTACCACTTACTTGTTGGTCATAGCTGAACACAAATGGATAAGACAAATGCCATTTCTCATCTAAAGCAATGCCCAGAAATTCCCATGTGGCACCTTGATCAACACTTCTTGCCAACACCAATGTCACCTTTCATCGTACTAGTACTTTTGTCTCAAAGAACAGGTAGAGAGTACTGTCCTGAGAAAAAAAGCATTATATCAAATGAGCATGCAATCATGCAATATGGACATGTCGATTAGCAAATATTAATGTTGCATATGCAATATGTCCTACATAAAAAAACATTAAGAGCAGTGTATGTATCTGATTCGCAGAAAAAAAACAGGATCAGTCTGAAGAGATTCTTCAGGCTTCATAGCCATAACAAAACGCAAATTAAAATTTTCAAGGTAACAATATATAAGAAATGGGATGCAAGCCTAAAAATAATTCAGCAATGAAAAATAGAAACAAGAGAAGTAATATATTTAGCTGAATAGGAATAACTGGCTATTGAATGAGGAAACAAAGTTCAGACACATTGAATATGCTATATGATTACATATATCATTGCTTGCCACGACGTATACCATAAGGAATTTCCTTTACTGTACATGATACCAGATAACAAGCATTATGAATGGCTAGGAAAGAATTTAAAAAGGAAACATCCAACCAGTACAAATAAACATAAGCAACCACCCTAAGAGCATGTGTTTGAGTAAGGACATCCCGGTCATGAAATTGGTACAGAGAAAGATTAACTTAAGAGTGAGTGTTAAAAATATGCATAAGAAATCATGATAAACTAAACAAATGTCTGCCAAACAACAAACTACTAATATACACAACTGGCTACATATAATTTATGGTGTTGTTACATTTTTGTACCATTCCATTCCATACTCCATGCTTCCAAAAGACTTCTCATCTACAAATTTAGGCAAGCGTTTACAAAATGCGGCCTGACAATCACAGCTCACTAGCTGCTAACTCCAATATGATGTTTTTTAACTTCAAGGAAAGGCTACTCAAAGGCATATGGCTGTGTTGAAATGTAACAACCCTAATTAAAGCCTAAACTAAGACAGTTGGAAGCTAAGCCTAGAAAAATGAGAATTGCCTGCTTATATACCAAGGGGATGTCAATTTTGAGGCTACATTTAGCCTTGTATGAAAGAAACTTCAAACTTTGATTCTTATACCTTCAACATACAACCTAGTCAACAGAACTGACAGTTGAAAAAAGATATCTGATCTCCAGTAAACTACATTTACAAGAGACTTACAGCCCATCTCCTCCACCTGAAAAACATCAATAACATTTCTACTTCACATTTGTAAATTCCCAAACCTTCCAAGTTGAAATAAATTACGATTTTCAAAGCGTCCAATGAAAAGGCCAAAGCCCACAAATCTTTTTAACAACTTGAATGTTAAAGAAATCCAAAACCCACACCTCGCATTCGAATAGAAGAAAAGCAAAGAATTATCACCAACACCCACCTGAATATAGAGGAACGGGTCGGCAAGGAAATTGCTCGGGTAAACCGGCATTGAGGCGGACGCACAAGTAAGCACCGGATTCGCAACCGGCCACGCCGAGCTGTTCCTGTTGCTCCTATTCTCCTGCTACCTCGAAAAAAATCATGCTAATAACCATTCGATCCGCGATACAAACAGCTTGAATTTGGGGTAAGCAAAAGAAAACCCTACCAATTCGATGGGGGAGAGCGAGAAGGGGCTCTTCCCGTAGTAAAACGCCGATGGACCATGAGCCCTCGCTGTCGGGGCGGCAGCCAGCGGCGGCCGAATTGGGGCGGCGGAAGGAGGAGACGACGAGCGAAAAGAAGGCGATTCCGACGAGGCCGGCCGCGAGGAGGGAGCGAGGGAGGAAGGGAGATGGCGGAGGGGGGAGCGGAGGAGGAGATGGGAAGGGGCTCCACCGCCATCGGGGCGGCCTCCAGGGGGGCGCGGGGATGCATCCAAAACCCTAGAGTCCGACGTCTTCAGGACCTTCTCCCCCATCTGCGACCAGGTGGCGCCGTCGCACCTCTCGGCGACCGTCCCCTCTTCGATCTGGAGGAGGGAGCAGGAGACTTCCTCCCGGCTTGTGACTCGTTCTGCGGGACGAAGGGTAGAAGAAGATAGCGGGGGAATGAAGCCTTCCCTGAATGTGGGCCCGGCAGTGTGGCTGGTTGAAATGTGGGGTGCAAATTAAAAGTTTATAAGAGGGAGCGTTTATTATGGGGTGGGGGACGGGGCGGGGGACGGGGACGGCGACGGCGGTAGTCGTTGAACCCAGAAGCCGAGACATGGGATTGAGAAAACGCTGCTGCTCCCTTGCAGTTTAACTGCAGGGTAGAACTTTGAGCCCTTTAGCCCCCATGGGAACCGCACTCGGAAACGAATTCGAAGTAACTGATGTTTTGAAAAAATAATGCGAGATAAGATATGTGATGTGAATCGAACGGCTGGAACGGGAGAGAGCTGGGGGCCCTTTCTTGTAACCTGATTTGGATCCGGAAAGGATGGGAACAGGCAAGTCAGTTGGTGCAGGACTGCAGGTAAACTATATAGATCTATATATATCAAAGTGAAATTTTTAATTGCCAAGTTCACAGCCTCCGTTTTCTTTTTATCCTCCGTTTTTTTTTTTGTCCATGTTTGATTGTGTTGCTTTCCAGTTGAATTGGTCCACCAGTTTAGCGATGGACACGATCCAACCAATAATCTCTCTATAACATGTTCACTCATAACCTACATCATGGGAAATTACCTCTTTTTGTGATTAGTGCCCTTTGCAAGGAGAAATTATTAATTGAATTGGGTCTACCAGATCAGCAGTAGATCTGGCAAATCAAAAAGCACCACATATCCTATTAAAGAAAGAAAAAAAAGAAAAAAGGAGGGAACCCATGCTCGCCTCTCTGTTCCCCTCGCCGAGTAGCCCCTCCATTTTTCTATATACCATTGGCATCCTCCTAAGCCCTCTAGCCGATTCTGATAGAATTTATTAGTGACCTTTGCCACCCCTAGGGCTATCAACGGGCCGAGTTGCTCGGCCCTGGTTTGGTAAAAGCCGGGCTCGGACTCGGCTCGTTAGTCAAACGAGCCCGAGCCCAAAATGAGGCCCGTTTAAACCCAAGCCCAAGCAGCTTACGAGCCCAAATAAGAGCTCGGTCCAATTAACAATTTAATTGGGTCCCAATTAAACTTGGATTCAACCCAATTAAATTTTATTTGGCTTAATCAATTTAAATCCCAATCTAATTGAATCCAGTTGGATTTAGATCAGACCCAACCCGAGCTAACCCAAATTCATTTAATTTCTTTAAATCGGATTGGATTGGTTTGGGCTTGGACTCAACCCGTTAACCCATTCCCTCCTCCTCCTCTTTCTTGATCTTTTCTTCTTCTTTCTTCTCGGTTTCTCCAGAACCTTCCAGCATCAGCGAGGCCCCTCTTTCTTCTCCATTTCCCCCCCTTTCTTTTCTTCTCTTTGCCGACTCCTGCACTGGCGACAGAGGAGGGGAGGAGAAGCCCTCCTCCACCGGCGAATCAGGGGAGGAGTACCTCGCACGGAAGGATCGGGCCGCGGCCGACGGCGTCTACGGCGCGTGCCTGTGGCCGACGCTCGTGCCGGCGGTGCTCACGGCCGAAGCCGGCAGCCACTACATGCGACGACGAACCGGTGAGTCCTTTCTTCTCTTTTTTTTTCTTTCTTTCTTTCTTTCCTTCTTTCTTCTCTTCTTCTTCTTTTCTTTCTTTCTTTCCTTCTTTTTTCTCATCATCTTCTTTTCTTTCTTTCTTTCTTTCTTTCCTGCATTCTTCTCTCCGACAACGAACCGAGCTTGGAGTCGGGTGTTAGATGTATGCCCTAGAAGCCAATTTTTGGCTGACACATTATTAAATTCTGGGACATAATTTGTATTTGACTTTATTATTATTGAATAAATAAAAGGCATCTTTTTCATTCATATTGTTTATGTGTCTATGAATCGTCCAAGAATTAATAAGATGATGATGCATATTCTTAAGAGTCAAGAATTTGAGCCATGCATTATTGGTGATTAATTTCTGAATGCTCCTGATCGATGGATCATCTCGAGGGCGGTGATCGATCCGATGAGATCAGTGCACACATTACTTTCCTTATGGATGGACGAGACTCGAGTCCACAGTGTGGCGACACTGAAGTAATAGTGCAGGTGCTTGTTAAGAACAAGGGTACTGAGCGTGACCAATAAAAGAAGTCACTTGGATGTCTATCCACTCGTCAGTGACTTGCTTGATGTTGCAGTAGTGTGACTGGTCCTTTGACCTACGGTGCTTCGGCCACTCACAGTGAGGTTATTGTAGCTTGACTGCACACATACATGGTCTCTAGCCATATGGGTCCATGCAGTGTAGATTGGCTACAGTAGATTCACTGTAGGAGTAGGGTATGCACCTATAAGGAATCTATCGACCTTGATAGATAAGGAGAGATCCTATGTGATTTATAAGACTGAGACCTCGGCCGGGGCAGATTGCACAGTAGAGAAAGAGTTCTCCGCTCTCGAACTTAAGTCGAATAAATCTTGACATATGACAGACGATGGAGTTTGACGAGTTGTCCATGACCTCCATCCTGTAGGAATCCACGATAGAAGGACTGTATCACATAATAACTGCACCTAGAGGTTCACCATTCTATTCTGCTGGGTAGCCACTACATGCTGCTAGGTGTCACTGGTGGATGGTGGGACTCATAGGGATTGTCTCGATGATCGATAAACCCTAATGAGTTGAGTTGGAATCGTTCCAACCCATTGAAAGAAGTTTTCAATGATATTGTGATGAAGATCGCAGTATATCTCACTACCAGTCAGAATAGAACCTATGGGGTCACACACACTAGAAGTATTGACCGATCCGATGGTTGAATAGTGATTAGGAATCACGAGTAATCAATTCGATTGATAATAAGTTGAAGAAGAAATTGGAATTGATTAATTAGACTTAAAACACGAATCCTACTTGGAATAGGATTCCTAGAGTCCTAATTGGATTAGGACTGAGAATCCTAATTGGAGCAGGACTGGGATTCCTACTTGGAATAGGATGCCTACAATCCTAATTAGATTTGGAGTTTTGAATTAAAATTGGATTCCTACTTGGAATAGGATTCCTAGAAGTCCTAATTGGATTAGGACTTCGAATTCAAATAAGAATCCTAATTGGATTAGGACTAAAATTAAATATGTCCTAATTTGGATTAGGGTTGCTTAAGTCACAATTAATTATTAATCTAATGAATCAATAAGACTCCTAATTGGATTAGGATTGAAGAGTTCAATTGAGTCAAAATTGTTTTAAGTTCTAATTGGATTAGGACTTACCTAGATTGGATCCAAATTGGTTCACCCTTGGGCTAAGCTTAATTGGATTAGGGCTTGACCACATTAGGGCATCCAAAACCTTACTTAATGAGGATTAGGGCAACACAAGAGGAGGGCTCACGCCCTTCCCCTTTTCTCCTCCTTGGTGCGGCATGAAGAGAGGGGCCGGCGCCCCTCTTATGGAAAAGTGTCAAAGGGCTCCTAACTTGTAGGAGCCCTAGATGCTTTAAAAGGGGAGGACTTGGCGGCACCTAGGGCATTGGTATTATTCTCCCCTTGGTGCCGTACGCCTCCCTCTCCTCTCCTCTTGGTTCAGCCGCAAGCAAGGGAAGAAAAAGAAAAGGTGTTGGTGGCCTCTTCATCCTCCCTTCCTCCTTCCAACACAGGGAAAAGAAAGAAGGCTGCAGGAGCTTTGTTCCTCCTCTGATCTTCATCCTTCTTCTTCCTCCTCCCAAGCATAATCAAGAGTTGATTTAAAAAGGAGTACATCAGCCATCAAAAGAAGTCTTTGCAAGGGAGCTAGCACCCCGGAAAGACAAGAAACTTTGATCGGTCCTCTGCTTCGTGTGGATACCCGTAGAGGCCGGACGTTTGAACGGCTTCATACGAACCTTCATCCTAAAACCACGAACTCCAGTTGCGGTGATCGTCTACCCGCACAAGGTGAAGATCTGATCTTCTAATTAGTTTAAAATATTTTTAATCCTTATCTATCTACGAACGGTTTTGAAACACGTTCATGCGATGAATGTTGATCCCGCACATGCTCTTCCGCTGCCATCTGATTTTGTTTTGAAATATCAGCGGCATGGACGGATTCTAACAGTGGTATCAGAGCCTAGACATCGTAGATTAAGGTAAGGATTAATTATTAATAGGCTTATTAGATCTGAAAATTAAATGATCATGCATGCTGAAAATTTTCTGCATGCAGATTTTTCTAGGGTACTGATTTTTGCATGCTGATTTTTATGTGATAAAAAGATGATTCTAATTGCATTGTTAATGGGATTACAAAGTTTAGAATTATGATTAGCATGATCAGCAACCTATGTCATAAGATAATCAATTAGTTTTCAGATCTGAAAATTATAATTGCTGCATGTGGTGATGATCATAGGATTCAAACCCTTTTGGTATCAAATGTAATGACTGCGATGTGATCTGTAATGTCATGTAATTTTTTAGATGCTTGCATGCATTTATTTAATATTTTGAGAGGCCTGCGTGCCTCCTAAAAGGAAGATGTAATTTATTTTTATTTTTATTTTATATCGATTGACGTGCATGTGCTTGTAATACGACCTAACTAGAATCCATGATCATCACCTATTTAAAGTTTAGCTTTAATTATTGCTGCGATTATAACTGCCTGCAATGTGCCGTTTGCATGTGATGTGAATGAGAGTCGGGTAGATAGGTTTACATGTGATGTAGCAAACCCAATTGAGACCTAAATTAAAACCTCCTCAATCAAGTCGAGAGTGAACCGACATGAGCAAGTCATATTAGATTAATTGATCTAATTGGTGTCTAGGAAAGCATGAAAGGTGGTTACTTAATTAGGACCTTACTCTCTGAGTAAGGGGAGCCTCCCACCTGCTTACCTGGCCAATTGTTCGATTACCTCTTATGAA
This sequence comes from Phoenix dactylifera, assembly GCF_009389715.1. Taxonomy (NCBI): domain Eukaryota; kingdom Viridiplantae; phylum Streptophyta; class Magnoliopsida; order Arecales; family Arecaceae; genus Phoenix; species Phoenix dactylifera. Next base: position 975,868 of record NC_052395.1, on the reverse strand, counting down.
GAGCTCAAGTTGCAAACACTAAGACCTGATTAACCAATATTAAGTCAATAGGTCTTCCACTGTAGTAGAGCTGCTAAGGCTTTCTGATGTTGATTTGTCTCGGCTGGACACAGTGGTCAAGTTGCATCGGGGGCTGGACCTCTCTATAGACATGAGATGTTGTAGGGTAAAGGTGGGGTTGGGCACCAATAACTGTTAGGTGAGGACCCAATGACGACTTTATTCCTACGGTTATACGGTGGGTCTGACTTAACTAAGAAATGGGACCAATAACTGTTAGGTGAGGTTTCATGGCTTAGAGACCAAGTGCACTGCAACATGCTTGAGAAGCATTGTACAAGAGTTGTACATTCATCATCTATGTGTCACCAATAACTGTTAGGTGAGGTGGCATGTAAATCGGTGGACCGCAGTACCCACTAGAAACCCTAGTCGTGTGGATTTCCGTTTTCCTACCAGGGGAGTGTGAGGAATTCGAGAAAATAGTGGGAGTTACATTTGTTCTAAAAGACCTTAGAACAGATTAGGATCAAGTACAAAAGTCTAACTAGAATCTTTACTCTCTGCAGATACAATGTCAGCTTCAAACCCTTTGACCCGTATTCTTGAGACCAACCGACTGACCGGAACCAATTACAAGACTGGCTTAGAAATCTCAAAATTGTTTTGAGTGAGAAAATAGGCTATACTCGATTCAGATATCCCCACATACCAGCACGTCCTACTGATGTTCAGCGTAGATGCATAAAAGTGGATGGATGATGACATTAGAGTCAAATGCTATATGATGGCATCCATGTCAATGAACTCCAATGCCAGCATGAAAATATGAAGACTGCTAGGGACATACTGGCACACCTGCAAGAGTTGTATGGTGAGCAGAGTCGCACAGCTCGTTTTGAAGTGTCCAAGAGGCTCTTCAAAGCAAAGATGCGCGAGGGCAGTCTGTCCATGATCACGGTCTGACTATGATCAAGGACCTAGAGGAGCTTGAGAAGCTCGGTATGAACATGCACAAGGAATTGCAAGTGGATTTGATCCTACAGTCCTTCCTGATTCATTTGGTCAGTTTATAGTAAACTACCACATGAATAAGATTGAATGCACTAAGACTGAACTATAAATGTTGGTAACTGCTGAGGGAGCCTTGAAAGGTTCAAGGGGCAATGTCCTTGCTGCTGAGTTGACTTCTGGTTCCAAGAGAAAGTCTACTTGGAAGAAAAAGAAGCCTGCTAAGAAGCAGAAGAAAGACAAGAAGCCAAAGAAGGAAGTTCAAAAGAAAAAGGCCGACAAAGAAAAAATTTCCACTGCAATGTCGACGGCCACTGGAAGAGAAACTGTCCTTCATACCTCGAGAGCCTGAAGAACAAGAAAGGTGACACACCTTCAGAAGGTATAGACTTGCTCATAATTGAAACTAATCTAACGGTTTCTTCTACTTCTAGTTGGGTTATAGATTCTGGTTCTAGTGCTCATTTGCACTACCATGCAGGGTCTAAAGGAAAGTAGAAGGCTGGCGGAAGGTGCGGTAACCCTTCGGGTTGGCAACGGGGCAAAAGTTGCTGCTGTGGCTGTGGGCACCTACCATCTGCGACTACCGTCTGGTTTTAGTTTATTACTTAGAGACTGCTATTATGTACCTGCTGCTAGCAGAAATTTGATTTCTGTTTCATGTCTAGCACAGGAAGGTCATGTTTTTACATTTGACAAAGACTGCTGTTCTATTTATTTAAGAAATAAAATAGTCGCACGTGGTTTTATGATTGACAGTCTCTATCATTTGCATATGGATGTATCTGTAATGTTCTGAGCAAGAAGTGAGTGCCAAAGGATCCAAAAGATCCAGAGATGAGATAAACCAAAATATTTGTGGCACCTCAGGCTTGGCCATATTGGAGAGGACAGAATGAACAAAATGGATAAAGATGGGCTTCTCGGCTCATTGACTTCCGAGTCATATCCAGTTTGCGAGTCCTGTCTTCAAGGAAAAATGGCTAGATTGCCCTTTGTAGGACATGGGGAGAGGACCACTGAAATACTTACCCTAGTACATACAGATGTATGTGGCCCATTCGATGTGCTAGCCAGGGGACGTTATTCTACTTCATTACCTTTACCGATGATTATTCACGGTATGGGTATGTGTATCTTATGAGACACAAGTCTGAATCTTTTGAAAAGTTCAAAGAGTTCAGAATGAAGTAGAAAAACAAACTGGAAAACCTTTAAGGCTCTTCGATCAGATCGAGGAGGAGAATACCTTAGTGGAAATTCCGGGACTATCTCAAGAAATGGCATAGTCTCACAATGGACACCTCCGGGTACACCTCAACTCAACGGGGTGTCAGAGAGGAGAATCGGACCCTATTGGATATGGTCAGGTCCATGATGAGCTTCACTGATTTACCTATGTTTCTTTGGGGAGATGCCTTACTTACCGCAGTATATTACTGAATAGAGTTCCCTCTAAATCCGTTCCTACCACACCGTATGAGATATGGCATGGTAAGAAACCAAGTCTTGGTCATCTCAAGATTTGGGGATGTCCGGCCCACGTCAAAGACTACAGGCGACAAGGTAGGACCATAAGTGCTCGTTTTATAGGATATCCTAAAGAGTCATTAGGATACAATTTTTACGTCTCAGAGGATCACAATGTGTTTGTGAGCCGTCATGCCATCTTCTTGGAAAACAGTTTATCCTTGATAGAGGCAGTGGGAGGAAAATTGAGCTTGAAGAGAAAGTCTCTGAAAAGCAACGAGTCATGGATCCTATCGAACCCATTCATACAGAGCCAGTACACGATGTCCCTCAACCACCTCGTAGATCTAGTAGGGTCTCCCATCCTCCCGATAGATACTTAGGTATACTAGAAGAGGATACCGAGGAAATGTTCCTAGTGGGAGATAGGGATCACATACAGGATCCCAAAACCTACAACGAGGCGATATCTGATATCGATTCCGAGAAATGGTGGAAGCTATGAAGTCAGAGTTAGACTCCATGCATTCCAACCAAGTCTGGACCTTAGTAGATCCACCAGAAGGTATTGTACCTATTGGATGCAAATGGATCTACAAAAGGAAATAGGTTCGGATGGAAGGTAGAGACCTATAAGGCAAGGCTTGTGGCGAAAGGGTATAGTCAGCGCGAAGGCATTGACTATCAGGAGACCTTTTCACCTGTAGCCATGCTAAAATCCATCCGAACATTGCTTGCCATTGCAGCATTTCATGATTATGAAATCTGGCAGATGGATGTGAAAACTGCTTTCCTGAATGGATATCTTGAAGAAGATATCTATATGGAACAGCCTTTGGGTTTCACTTCCAGTGATGGAGATCACAAGGTCTGCAAGCTGCAAAGGTCCATCTATGGACTAAAGCAAGCATCTCGGAGTTGGAACACTCGTTTCGATGACGCAATCAAAACGTTTGATTTCATCAAAAACGAAGAGGAACCGTGTGTTTACAAAAAGGTTAGTGGGAGCGCTGTCGTATTTCTCGTACTGTACGTGGACGACATTCTCCTGATAGGGAATGATATTCCCATGCTAACCTCGGTCAAGGTCTGGTTGTCAAAAGAGTTCTCCATGAAAGACCTTGGGGAAGCATCCGTATATTTTGAGAATAAAGGTCTATAGAGATAGATCTTAAAAGAATGCCTGGCCTATCACAGAAAATATATTATAGAGAAAATGCTGAAAAGGTTCAGCATGGAAAACTCTAAAAGGGGTCTCTTACCCCTTAGGCATGGAATTCATCTCTCAAGAAGATGTGCCCCAACACATCTGAAGAGATTCAACGCATGAGCAAGATTCCATATGCATCAGCAATAGGGAGCCTCATGTATGCCATGCTATGTACACGACCTGATATAGCTCTTGCTGTGAAGTGTCACAAGCAGATATCAGTCAAATCCAGGTGAAGAACACTGGACAGCTGTGAAGAATATTCTTAAGTACTTGAGAAGAACTAAAGAATTTATTCTTGGTCTTTGGAGGATCATCAGAGTTGAAGGTAGAAGGATACACAGATTCAGACTTCATGACTGATGTCGATGATAGAAAGTCAACATCTGGATATGTGTTCTTGTGCAATGGTGGTATGGTGAATTGGAAGAGTTCTAAAACAAACCGATTCATTGCTGATTCTACTATAGAAGCTGAATACATCGCCGCCTCTGAAGCTGCTAAGGAAGGCTTCTGGTTCAAGAAATACATTGCGGAAATTGGATGTAATGTCATCAGATGCCATAACACTCTACTGCGATAATAATGGCGCCATAGCTCTTGCTAAGGAGCCAAGGTCTCATCAGAAGTCCAAGCATATAGAGCGGCGCTTCTATCTCATACGCGACTATGTTGAGAAGAAGTATGTCGAAGTGCAGAGAGTAGACTCCGCGGACAACGTGGCAGACCCATTCACTAAACAGCTAAGTCAGCAAAAGACTGAAGCCCATCTTGAGAAGATGGGACTAAGATATATGACTGATTGGCTCTAGTGCAAGTGGAAGATTGTTAGATGTATGCCCTAGGAAGCCAATTTTTGGCTGACACATTATTAATTCTGGGACATAATTTGTATTTGACTTTATTATTATTGAACAAATAAAAGGCATCTTTTTCATTCATATTGTTTATGTGTCTATGAATCGTCCAAGAATTAATAAGATGATGATGCATATTCTTAAGAGTCAGAATTTGAGCCATGCATCATTGGTGATTAATTTCTGAAAGCTCCTGATCGATGGATCATCTCGAGGGCGGTGATCGATCCGATGAGATCAGTGCACACATTACTTTCCTTATGGATGGACGAGACTCGAGTCCACAGTGTGGCGACACTGAAGTAATAGTGCAGGTGCTTGTTAAGAACAAGGGTACTGAGCGTGACCAATACAAGAAGTCACTTGGATATCTATCCACTCGTCAGTGACTTGCTTGATGTTGCAGTAGTGTGACTGGTCCTTTGACCTACGTGCTTCGGCCACTCACAGTGAGGTTATTGTAGCTTGACTGCACACATACATGGTCTCTAGCTATATGGATCCATGCAGTGTAGATTGGCTACAGTAGATTCACTGTAGGAGTAGGGTATGCACCTATAAGGAATCTATCGACCTTGATAGATAAGGAGAGATCCTATGTGATTTATAAGACTGAGACCTCGGCCGGGGCAGATTGCACAGTAGAGAAAGAGTTCTCCGCTCTCGAGCTTAAGTCGAATAAATCTTGACATATGACAGACGATGGAGTTTGACGAGTTGTCCATGACCTCCATCCTGTAGGGATCCACGATAGAAGGACTGTATCACATAATAACTGCACCTAGAGGTTCACCATTCTATTCTGCTGGGTAGCTACTACATGCTGCTAGGTGTCACTGGTGGATGGTGGGACTCATAGGGATTGTCTCGATGATCGATAAACCCTAATGAGTTGAGTTGGAATCGTTCCAACCATTGAAAGAAGTTTTCAATGATATTGTGATGAAGATCGCAGTATATCTCACTACCAGTCAGAATAGAACCTATGGGGTCACACACACTAGAAGTATTGACCGATCCGATGGTTTGAATAGTGATTAGGAATCACGAGTAATCAATTCGATTGATAATAAGTTGAAGAAGAAATTGGAATTGATTAATTGGACTTAAAACACGATCCTACTGGAATAGGAGTCCTAGAGTCCTAATTGGATTAGGACTGAGAATCCTAATTGGAGCAGGACTGGAATTCCTACTTGGAATAGGATTCCTACAATCCTAATTAGATTAGGAGTTTGAATTAAAATTGGATTTCTACTTGGAATAGGATTCCTAGAAATCCTAATTGGATTAGGACTTCGAATTCAAATAAGAATCCTAATTGGATTAGGACTAAAATTAAATATGTCCTAATTTGGATTAGGGTTGCTTAAGTCACAATTAATTATTAATCTAATGAATCATAAGACTCCTAATTGGATTAGGATTGAAGAGTTCAATTGAGTCAAAATTGTTTTAAGTTCTAATTGGAATTAGGACTTACCTAGATTGGATCCAAATTGGTTCACCCTTGGGCTAAGCCTAATTGGATTAGGTCTTGACCACATTAGGGCATCCAAAATCTTACTTAATGAGGATTAGGGCAACACAAGAGGAGGGGCTCACGCCCTTCCCCCTTTTCTCCTCCTTGGTGCGGCATGAAGAGAGGGGCCGGCGCCCCTCTTATGGAAAAGTGTCAAAGGGCTCCTAACTTGTAGGAGCCCTAGATGCTTTAAAAGGGGAGGACTTGGCGGCACCTAGGGCATTGGTATTATTCTCCCCTTGGTGCCGTACGCCTTCCTCTCCTCTCCTCTTGGTTCAGCCGCAAGCAAGGGAAGAAAAAGAAAAGGTGTTGGTGGCCTCTTCATCCTCCCTTCCTCCTTCCAACACAAGGAAAAGAAAGAAGGCTGCAGGAGCTTTGTTCCTCCTCTGATCTTCATCCTTCTTCTTCCTCCTCCCAAGCATAATCAAGAGTTGATTTAAAAGGGAGTACATCAGCCATCAAAAGAAGTCTTTGCAAGGGAGCTAGCACCCCGGAAAGACAAGAAAAGCTTTGATCGGTCCTCTGCTTCGTGTGGATACCTGTAGAGGCCGGATGTTTGAACGGCTTCATACGAACCTTCATCCTAAAACCACGAACTCCAGTTTGCGATGATCATCTACCCGCACAAGGTGAAGATCTGATCTTCTAATTAGTTTAAAATGTTTTTAATCCTTATCTATCTACGAACGGTTTTGAAACACGTTCATGTGATGACCGTTGATCCCGCACATGCCTCTTCCGCTGCCATCTGATTTTGTTTTGAAATATCAGCGGCAATGGGCGGGTTCTAACATCGGGGATGGGGATGGGGATGGAGATGGGGCGGGCTCGGCCTCGCGCTCAGGGCTCGAGCTCAGGCAAACGAGCTTTACGAGCTCAAACCTGAGCCGAGCTATGCCAAGCAAGCCCGAGCCCGAGCCCAATATAGGGCGGGTGACGTGACCGCCTGCTTTCCTGCGCCCTTCTCCGCCACCTGCGGAGGTGGCCTCACTCCGAGTGGAGTAAGCTGCTCGGGCTCAGGCCGAGCAGGTTCAGCAATAACGATCCCGAGCCGGCGTCTCTCGGCGCCGGATCCCGAAGCAGCTCGGGCTTTCTTCTTCGGCTCAGGCCGAGCTCCATCAGAGGCTACCGCCTTGTTGCGTTATTTGGCCATTAAAATCTTAGAATCAAGGTGCATCCCTGCAATTTCTGGCAAACAAAATTCTGTCAGAATTCAACAATAAAAAGAGAAAAAGAAAGAAGCAAAGTAAATGTTTTGCCCTTACCCCCAAGATGGGCCGAGCTTAAGCCGACGTTTACCAGAACCTCCTCAGTAAGCAAGTCAGGGAGTCCTGGAGTCTCCTCTAAACCGAGCAGCATATCTAAGGTTGCCTGCTCGAGTTACGACAACTTGGGCAGCCTGTTATTAATGGTAACCTGCAGCGTGTCTCAGGCCAACTCAAACCCCCACGGCTGCTCGAAGGAAATAAAAAAGAACTTGCGCTTCCACCCGTGAATGGAGGAAGGCACACCTCAGAAGAGTGAGTGGCCTCCCCGAGGAGAAAAATACCACCACCCTTTGCATGCGGAGTTAGCTTTCAACATGAAGCACCTCCGGAAGACATTAACCAAGGAACTAGGCTATGTGCAAGGCACAGGACGAGGAAGCCCACTATCATCCTCCATGAGTTCGAGGTGAGCTGCGCTGGGACTAAGTAGTAAGCCGCCAGGAGCTTGTTCACGAACCCATGTAAGGGGAACCTCAGTCTCACTCGGAGTGTATCCATGTACACCCTTGTTGCCCAAGGTGACAATCCAAGAGGGGGGGGGGGGGGTGAATTGGTTTCTTCTAAATTTTGGTGTTTTAAAAGTTTTCTTAATTAAGTGCGGTGGATGCTTTCTTAAATTATTTGAATGAGTTAAACTAGAACAAAGATGGAAGATATTGCAAGAATAAACGTAAGCACATGCACAACACAAACACAACAATATATAGTGGTTCGGTGCTCTCCTTAGCACCTACGTCCACTCCCCAAGTGACCCCTTGGGAATTCACTATAATCCCGCGGATTACAGTTGGATTGTTTTCCGGGCTCACAATCCAAAACCTTTGTTGGTTTTACGGGCTCACCAACGGAACCTTTACACTTTGGTTTTCCGGGTTCACCAAAAATCTTTGTTGGTTTTACGGGCTTACCAACGAACCTTTGTTGGTTTTACGGGCTCACCAACGAACTTTTACACTTTGGTTTCCGGGCCTCACCAAAAACCTATCCCGTTGGTTTTGCGGGCTAACCAACCAACCTTTACAAATAGTTTGACAAACAAAAAGAAAGATTCAAACTCCTAAATGAGCAAATGTAACAATATTAACTACAAAGAAGAGTTAGAAAATATTTATCGCTTTGAAGTGGCTTTGCTCTTCTTTGTCAAGGATGCTTCACTCTTTATGGGGGGATGGAGCTCTTGATGCCTCTTTGAATCTGCACAATTCCTTTCTTTGATTCTTGAATGAAGCTCTTGATGAAGAAGATTAGGGCACTTTTGTGTTCTTGAGTACTCTTTGATATTCCTTTCAAAAGTTGTTCTCTCTGATGAATAGTGCCCCTTTAAATAGCTTCCCACCTTCTTTGGTCAAGCCCCAATGGTTAGAATTCAAAAACTAGCCGTTACTGACCTTGGGAAGGACAAAAAGTACATCTGCAGAACTAGCCGTTACTGTTTAGCCCGTGTTTGGGTCGGCTCAACCTGTCCTTGGGTCGACCCAACTTTGCCTTGGGTCGACTCAAACATTCCTTGGGTCGACCCTCTCAGAGAACACAGAAACTTTGATTCAGCCTTCCTTCACTTGGGTCGACCCATCCTTTCTTTGGGTCGACTCAAAGTTCACTTGGGTCGACTCAACTTCTTCTTGGGTCGACCCTCTCAGTAATTTCAGAGAACCATTTTTCTGTCCGTCTTTCTGTCTTGCCTTTGGGTCGACCCTCTCAGAGTTTGGGTCGACTCAAGCTTGGGTCGACTCAACCACTGTTTGGGTCGACCCTCTCAGTAAATCCAGAGAACATATTTCCTTCATGTTTTGAGGTTCTTGAAGTTTGGGTCGACTCATGCTTACCTTGGGTCGACCCAACCAACTGTTCATCTGTGCTATTTTTGCAGGAGTGTGCCAAATGATTTCTTGATGTGCCGGGGTCGACTCAAACAATCTTTGGGTCGACTCAATCCACACTTTGCTGCATTCTCAAGGTTAGATTTATTCAAATGAACAAAGCATGTATCTATTATCAATCACACAAATATACTGAGAGTAATGAACTTATAAATGAAGTATCAATTTAACTTATAACATACTCTTGATAATTACTTGTTAATCATCAAAATAACACTATCATCCTCAATCTCCCCCTTTTTGATGATTACAAAATAAAGAGTATAAGCCTATTGATACTTGTCTTTAAAATCAGTTTATAAAAGGGATTAAATTGCTGAATTTCAGCTTTTCATATATAAGAGTGAAATCTCCCCCTATATCATTTAAATGTTGCCAATTTGACTCTTTGAATTGCTCCCCCTTTCATTTATAATTCATTAGTGATGAAACTTCAAAAATTTGAGATAAAATATGAGTTTCAGCTTATGTATCGGGGTGCGAGAGGTGCGTGCCAAATTCTGAATTTATATGTGCCAAATTCTGAAATTTGATAGAAATTTTTGATTTAATCAATTTCATTGTTACAAATTGCTCCCCCTTAGATGTATAAGCTTTCCTATATGATTTTCTATTTGTTTTACAAATTATTTCTCTTTCTTTCTTTACTTCTCCTCTTATTACTCTTTCTTTACTTCTCCCCCTTTTTGTTACTCTATTTACTCTAAAGATATCTTTACTTCTCCCCTATTACTCTTTCTTTACTTCTCCCCTTTTTGTTATCATCAAATAGGTACATGGGAAAAGATGCAATAAATACCAAACTTCAAACTTCATTGATCAAAATAGAAACATTTTAGTATATCAAAAGCAAAAGCAAATACAATATTCCTCAATCAAAGTTTAAAGATGCATGATAACCACCAAATACATATGAGAACTAAATACATATCCTAGTCTCTAAACAAGATCGTGAGACTCTCCCGGATCGCTTGGCTACGGCTCTCTCGGGTCCCATTTCTCCAAGATCTTGAAGTAATCTACTGTTTGGAGATGATTGGAGAAGATTTGAGAGTGGAAAATAAGGTTTTCGGAAGAGGACAAAGGGTAAACAGTGCCCTAGATAGATCACGGGTCCCCCTTTTAACAGTGGGATCCCGACGTTGGGTCGACTCAAGAAACTTCTTGGGTCGACTCAACATTGGGTCGACCCTATTCTGGGTTGGGTTGACCCAAGTGCAGAATTTTTCTTTTCTCTTCCTTTTTGCTTCTAAAAATTTTCCTTGCTTCCAATCCTTATAAATTCTTTCTGGGACAATGATACATGAGTAAGGAATCTATAGATAACAAGTTTGACTCATGTTTCATGGATTTTTAGAAATTGGAGGAATGTATCATGAGACTACTTGCTCCCTTTTATATTTCTTCAATAAAAAGGATCACATATACCTAATTCTCTCCTTAGCGTGCAGAATCTATCTTCACTCAAGGGTTTTGTGAATATGTCGGCTAATTGTTTTTCAGTGCATATATGCTCAATACATATGTTTCCATTTTGCACATGATCCCTAATAAAATCATATCTTATTTCTATGTGTTTGGCTTTAGGAATGAGATATTTAGGATATAAGCCAGAAGTGATCTCTAAATGTAGATTCCAAAGATAGTTTTGAAATCAAGTGTAGATGGAATCTTTTTCAAGTTATTTCAAGGAGTATCAAGAATAATATTCAAAGAAAGCACGAATGAAACTTCAATACCCTTTTTTTTTTAATATATTAAGTATATAGCAACATGAGAGCAATCTAATTAATTTTTAGAGTATAGTATAAGAGCAGATAAAGATCAAAACTTATATACTCAAAAAACATAAGATTATGTTGAATCCTTAATTCTTAATGACTTCAAAGTTCTTTCATGATATAAAAGTATTGGAGCATAGATACCAAAATATGAATTTATGCAATGTAGGATACATAAAATTCAGGGCTTTGAAAGTTCTTTGAAAGTTCTCTTAAAGACTTTCTTTTACTCCTTTAAAGATCATATCATCAAAATCAATTAAAATGAATTGGCTCATGATTGAAACACTAAAGTGCAAGCCAACAAGAGCTCATTAGTAGATTCCAAAGTAAATTTCCAATACTAAGACAAATGGAATTCTTTTCACTTAGTTTTCAAAACAAGTGATTTACCAATTAAGTACAGATGAAAATCCAACTTTCAAAAGATATTCAATGAGGCACAAAGTTTAATACCACTTTACATTTAGTATTCTTTCTCTCATCTTTAGTTGTGAATTTACATGATTAAGTTCTATATGATCTCTCCCTCTGAAATTTTCTTTCTCCCCCTTAATTAATCATTCCATTTGAGAGTTTTAGAATTTGTTCAATAAAATTGTCAATCTCGAAAATATATTTTATTTTCATAAGACTCAAAGTTTGAGATAAGACAACCTTTATAGAACTCATCTCAAGGTATAAACTTATTATATAATTAAAGCAAGTCTTGCAATATAAGGAGGTTCATCAAAATCAATCCATAAAATTCAAGGTATGCATCAAATTAAAGTAACTTTAGGATAAGATACTGAATATCTAAAGCTCCCCCTTAAAAGATGCATTCTTCTTTAATTATTCTTATCTTTTGTTGAATTTCAGATTTTAATGATAAACGTGAATAAAACTGAAACTTTATGATATCAAGAATGTAGAGTGATCTAGAATTATTCAAAATTTATAGCAATCACTCTTTTTAATCTTTTAAGAACAAGTTATGCTTCCTCTTAATCTTTGAGAAAATGTACTGAAATATTAATCAGAAAATAATTCATTTGAAGCTCAAATTCTTTCAAAAGCATTTACATTTTTTTTCTTTTAAGAATCATTTGAGTGAGCTGAAATATTTCTAAACTTAAGATCATTCGCTCTTTTAATAATATATATATACATATATATTTTGATAGAAGTCTTTAATAATGTAGGAGAGAAAAAAAAAACATATAGATGATCATTGAAGTATATATATTTATAGAACTCAATTTCTTAATCAAAGTTTTTCAGCAATGTATATATGAAGCACAATAAATCTTTTCAATATCAAAATAAAATCACATATTTAAAAATATTTATTTGCAATCAAGATCATCGAAAGACACATCATTCAGACCAATATTAGTACACTTTGAAGATAAGAAATGATATGTTTCAGATGCGTATCGGGGCAAGCAATCAAGGCATCAGAATTATTCTATTTTTCTTAAGCTGTAGTTTTATCTAGGAATTCATATTGAGTTTAAGCTTTTATACAAAATCAGATTCTGAATTTCATAAAGATTCTCAAGGAGGCTTTCAAGGTTGTAATTTGAGATATGTATCTTCTCATTTGTTGCTCATCTTAAACTATTAAGATTGAAAACACATATTTCAAAAACATTAGAGCACATCCAGAATCTTTATAATTCATATTGAATTTTGGTACAAATTGGAGGACATTATGTACTAATGTTAGGTAAGTTGAAAGATAAATTATAATCAATTCATTCTGCCTAATTTGCAAATTCAGATTATCCTTTTTTTTTTTGGAAGATATTCATTAAAATAGAAGTATCCTTTTCTTCTTCTTTTTATAAATATATTCAACTTTCAGATTTCAAAGGTGATCATGAACGACAAATCTAAAATTTCTTTCAAAAATATTTTTAGAAAAATTCTTTATGTAATTTTTCAAACATTCAAGCATTGGAACCGATTTAATAAGAAATTTTATTTTTGATCAAGAGAGTACAAGAGAAATCCAACATATCATTGATGAGTATAGAATACAAGTAAAAACAATTTTCATTAGGCTTTGAGGCACAAGTTATTTCGAAGTCAAAGGTGAAGCAAAAACTTGTATACAAAGTTAAAGCCTATTCCAAATTATGAGTGTCATAAAAAAAGAAAAATAAATTTGCTATTGGTAGAAACATGTTTCAATCAAATTATTCAAGCATGAAGCATTTCAAACTGAACATTGAAAACATATAATTCAAAGTATGCAAAACATAACAAGCATGTCATGGATCAAAATCAATTCTTTTCAAATAAAATTTCCTTTATTTAAATACAATTTAGCACTGATTTTATCCTTAAGGTGTGTTTTCAAGTGATTGAAACTTCATTTGATTTTTCACAACCTTCTTATATATTTTCATTTATTTATCATTCATTCCCCAAATTTTTTAATTTCTTTCTTTAACCATTCAATGAACATTTTGATTATCTTCATTTATTTTTCGGTTTTACTTTTCTATGCTCTATATTCTATTTGCTCCCTATCCGGTGGAGTTGGAAGGGGCACGAGGTACTACCACTAGCCTCCCTCTTGTACCGTCCCTAATATGCCCTACACTGAATAGTTGGGTCAAATAGTGCCGGGTACTACCACTAGCCTCCCCATTGGCACCATCCCTACGATGAGCAATATAGAAATGTTAAAATGTTCACTTCAAACTCTCCCTGTTTAAGTGTATTTTATTACGGATTTTATCTCTTCCAAAGGAATGTTCATATTAGTCTCACAAATGTGCCAAATATATTATGCTTGTTTTGCTTTTCCTAAAGATTGGAGTATATGCCTTTACTTAGATTTTACTTTCCTTGAATAATTGTTCATTTTCTTTTCTTTATCTCCCTCTTTTTGTTATTCTCAAGTAATTTACATGAAAGAGCAGAATAAAGAATTAATCTAATATGCTGCATATAAATGTATATCATGCAAACAGCATTTTCATTATGCCCAATGATTCATAGCTTATCACAAGTTATTTTGAATTAGAGATTTGAGGCATAAACTTGTGTATTTCATGGTTATGCATTATATAGGAAAAAGTAAACTTCAATTTAATCACACCATGAAACAATCATCACTAGCATGAGAATGAAGCATGATATCAAGATGATCAGCAATTAAAGGTTTAATCATGCTACCATATAATTTCAGACTATTGATTTTGCTCAACTAACTCACAAGAGAAGAGTTTAGATTACCAGTGCATTTAGCATTCTTCAAGCCAAATACCTTTTAGATTCTTTACACCCTTGGCTGAAGAAAATCTTCCTCTTTTTTTTTGTTTCCAAGGGAATGTTTATTGTATCTTTCATCGAGGTGTCCTTTAAGTTGAAATTTCTTGCTCACAAATCCTGTATCATTAGCAAAATCTTTTTCTTTTCTTGAAGGCAATTCATTAGGTTCTCTAGGATACAAAAACATTCATACAACATATCTCTTAACTAGATGACTCAACATGAGACATGACAATAATTGAATTTGAGTCACTTTACTCAAGAGATTGCCTAAATATAAGCAAGCACAAGTCACTTGAACTGAAGAGATAACTTTATTAAATAATATGGTTCAAGGACACCCATGTGAGGCAATAAGAAGATTTATCAAAGTCAAACCAATTTCTTATTTTCAAAAGCAATTTAGCTTAGATTCTATTTGCTTAAGATAATTATCAATAAGATATACCAGTTAAGTTTTAATCAAATTATCTTAAATAGTTGTTTCTATCAAAATTTAGATTGTTACATAGAATCAAAGTGATAAACTATATTCTCAATAAAAGATCTAGTTTTAATAAGAATAATATAAATTGATCTTTCTACAACTAGTATCTTTTCATTGAATATTCTATATGCATTGCTTAAAGAGTAATATCCAAAGAAATACTTGTTTTATCAGATTTGGCATATATTTCATTCTTGAGAACATAATATGTATAACTGAAAAACATGAAGGTATGCAACATTTGATTTTCTATTTTTCATGAGTTCACATGGGGTTTTCTTTAAAAATAGATTTAATAAAAATCTTATAATATGACAAGCTGTGATGATAGTTGCTATCACAAAGCATTGTCCTTACACAACAAAGGTTCTATATATTTTTTTTTTATATTTTTATAACCCCTATATGCAATAGTGTTCTTGGTGCAAGCACAATTGTATTCAATACCATTTTATCAACAAATTGGTTTTCAAAGCTGTGCCATGAATTTTCACAGTTTGCAAACCTTTTTCATTTGAAACCTTTTGTAAGTTTGTGCCAAAACAGAAAATATTTCAATTTAAGTGCCAAGAATAAAACCAACATTAGCTTTGAGAAATCATCCATAATTACAAAATTAGAGAGCTTATCTCCTAGGTTCACAATCCTAGAGATCCAAATAAGTTCTTATGGAGAATTTCCAACGGCTAAAAGGTGGAAACAATGTTTTCAAATTTAGAAATGATTCTAGTTTATTTTTCTAGATGACATACATAGCAAACTTTGACCTTGCGAAAATTAATCTAAGTGAACCAATGACAAGGTCTTTTGAGATTAAGTCCATACTAGTATGAGTTGATTTTATATGCCAAAAGTGGTTTCTTTAATCTTGGTATTCATAGTGCATATATTTAAAGGCATACCAAGTATACATTCTCATGTCTATGATCAATAAGATAATACCATTGATAAAAACTCTCAATCAAGCATATAGAGAATTCATAGAGTTATTCTTAATAAATTGATTAATCATTTAGCAACTTATCCAGCAGTAAGTAAGGCATACTATAAAATGAAGTGATTTGATTATATTTTTTAAAAATATTACCTATATCACAAAATTGATTAATACCTCCAATTTATGTTTTAATTAGATACTAAGGCAAAGAGAATGATGAGATGCAAGGATTACTAATTTCATTATTCTTTTTATTTCAATTATTTTTCTAAAGTATATTTTAAGTTTCATTCTTTAATATATGTCTAGAGCACCCAATTTCTAAATTAGCATCTTTTGTTGGAGCCTTGAGTGCTAGACACACCTACAGAAAATATTCAGATTTTCAACTTAGGAACCCAAGCTCTTTTGGGTCCTTGTAGGTTAGCTATTATTGTTCCTTTTGGAACCCATATTTTCTTAATGGCTATTTTGTCCATAGGCTTGCAGATTTTAGAATTATAAGGAATGTATTTCTGCATACTCTTATTAAATTTAACAAACATCGATTTAATATAAGTAGATGATGGATTTTTAATTTTCTGTTTTTGTTCATTAGGTTCATCAGATAAATTAGAATCCGTTTTAGGATAGATAGTGGAGGATTTAACACATATATCATTAAGAGATTTTGGTGTGTACCAAGATTGATATCCTAATCCAGCCTTTTCAAATTCAGCTCTTTGATTATTTATCATTAAGTTCAGTTTTTCAGAGCTGATAGTAAATTTTTCAACTATAGGCTTAAATTTGTTAACTTCTTTAGTTAGCCTTTCATTGTCTTCTGAAAGTAATTTATTATTTTTCTGAGTTATATCATAGCTTTCAGCAAGAGATAGATTTTTCTGATTTAGCTTTTTATTCTTTAAACTAAGCTTCTTATATTCTAAGTATAAATCAGAAAAAGCATCATGAAGTTCATCAAATGTAAAATCAGATAGAGCTTCAGTATGTACTTGATTTTTGAATGAGAAATCACTTTGTGTTCGAGTACATACCTCATCTTCATGTGCTACAAAGCATAGATTTTCAGTTTCAGTTTGATGCTCTTCTTCTTCGGAACTAGTTTCAAATTCACTAGAAATGTTAGTGCATTCATATTTAACTTCAAGCATATTCCATATTTCCTTAGCAGTTATGCAAAAAGATATGCTATTAAGTTCACTATCATCCAATGCACAATATAGAATATTCATGGCTTTTGCATTTTGCTGAGCCATTTTCTTATCATGATTAGCATTTGTATGTAGCCCATTGACTATGATACTCCATAAATCGTAGTCATGTGCTTGAATGGAAATGCGCATGCGTGCTTTCCAATATGTGTAGTTTATACCATCAAATAGTGGAGGTCTATCAATTAATTGTCCCTCACTCATAGAACATCCCACTTGGGTTGTCATGATCTTTAACTCTTGATTGTGAGATCAATGAGTACTATTAGAGCACCTTGCTCTGATACCACTTGTTGCCCAAGGTGACAATCCAAGAGGGGGGGGGGTGAATTGGTTTCTTCTAAATTTTGGTGTTTTAAAAGTTTTCTTAATTAAGTGCGGTGGATGCTTTCTTAAATTATTTGAATGAGTTAAACTAGAACAAAGATGGAAGATATTGCAAGAATAAACGTAAGCACATGCACAACACAAACACAACAATATATAGTGGTTCGGTGCTCTCCTTAGCACCTACGTCCACTCCCCAAGCGACCCCTTGGGAATTCACTATAATCCCGCGGATTACAGTTGGATTGTTTTCCGGGCTCACAATCCAAAAACCTTTGTTGGTTTTACGGGCTCACCAACGAACCTTTACACTTTGGTTTTTCGGGTTCACCAAAAATCTTTGTTGGTTTTACAGGCTTACCAACGAACCTTTGTTGGTTTTACGGGCTCACCAACGAACCTTTACACTTTGGTTTTCCGGGCTCACCAAAAACCTATCCCGTTGGTTTTGCGGGCTAACCAACCAACCTTTATAAATAGTTTGACAAACAAAAAGAAAGATTCAAACTCCTAAATGAGCAAATGTAACAATATTAACTACAAAGAAGAGTTAGAAAATATTTATCGCTTTGAAGTGGCTTTGCTCTTCTTTGTCAAGGATGCTTCACTCTTTAAGGGGGGATGGAGCTCTTGATGCCTCTTTGAATCTGCACAATCCCTTTCTTTGATTCTTGAATGAAGCTCTTAATAAAGAAGATTAGGGCACTTTTGTGTTCTTGAGTACTCTTTGATATTCCTTTCAAAAGTTGTTCTCTCTGATGAATAGTGCCCATTTAAATAGCTTCCCACCTTCTTTGGTCAAGCCCCAATGGTTAGAATTCAAAAACTAGCCGTTACTGACCTTGGGAAGGACAAAAAGTACATCTGCAGAACTAGCCGTTACTGTTCAGCCCGTGTTTGGGTCGGCTCAACCTGTCCTTGGGTCGACCCAACTTTGCCTTGGGTCGACTCAAACATTCCTTGGGTCGACCCTCTCAGAGAACACAGAAACTTTGATTTCAGCCTTCCTTCACTTGGGTCGACCCATCCTTTCTTTGGGTCGACTCAAAGTTCACTTGGGTCGACTCAACTTCTTCTTGGGTCGACCCTCTCAGTAATTTCAGAGAACCATTTTCTGTCTGTCTTTCTGTCTTGCCTTTGGGTCGACCCTCTCAGAGTTTGGGTCGACTCAAGCTTGGGTCGACTCAACCACTGTTTGGGTCGACCCTCTCAGTAAATCCAGAGAACATATTTTCTTCATGTTTTGAGGTTCTTGAAGTTTGGGTCGACTCATGCTTACCTTGGGTCGACCCAACCAACTGTTCATCTGTGCCATTTTTGCAGGAGTGTGCCAAATGATTTCTTGATGTGCCGGGGTCGACTCAAACAATCTTTGGGTCGACTCAATCCACACTTTGCTGCATTCTCAAGGTTAGATTCATTCAAATGAACAAAGCATGTATCTATTATCAATCACACAAATATACTAAGAGTAATGAACTTATAAATGAAGTATCAATTTAACTTATAACATACTCTTGATAATTACTTGTTAATCTTCAAAATAACACTATCATCCTCAACCCTGATCCGACCTTCAGGAGGATCGTCAAACTGAGCCCTAGGCCTAGGGAGTTCCAAGGTGAATCCCGGGGGAACAAAAAAATGCGCCCGAATCTGGGACAGCTCTTCCCCAACCATGAGTGAGCTAAGCCCATACGGGTCAAGCCCCCCATCAAGCTCGACTTCCTCCGACGACGAAGAAACCCGAGCTTGAGATGGGCCTGCGCTAAGCACAAGGGCCCTCGAGGGTAACCCCATTGCCTCGCCCACAGCAAAGAAAGAAAGAAAATAAAGAAACAAAAGCCCCTTCGAGCGACCAACAAGGGGTGAGAACACCCACCTAAGGGACTCACCGAAGAAAAGAGACGGAGAAAAATTGCCGGGAAACTTCGGAATGCTCCACGAATCTCCAAAAAGGTCCGAAAAAGAAAAGACAACGGTAAAGAAAGGAAGGAAAATAGGAATCCTAGAGGTCTCCCTCTCAAGGGTTTATATAGCCTGCTTCAGCGGCTCCGATCGACTTCCTGAAACGGCGGGGCGATCAGATTTCGCCACGCGGCAACCTCTAGGGCCGTCATAGCAAATCTTCCCCCAGACTGTCATACTAAAGGCCGGTCGTCATGGCGGGCACTTTTGAAAGGTGGGCATTGATAAGGCCCCTCGCGTTCCGCCCAACGACGCTTCGAAAGGAAGCACGCACGCGAGGCATTAAAGGAACTCTAGTAGCCCCTTCCTCTTCAGCTGACATGGTGACCTAATCCGCCCAAGCTTGCTTCACGAGGTGCGGCAAGAAGAGATCGGCCCTTGACATGCATACCTAGTTCGATACACGTATCTACATAATTGTCTAGCCAAAGGCCGAGCGATCATAAATCCAGCTACTCCCTTCGCCCGAGCTAAAAGGCGGCTCGACCTCGAAAGTGGAGGGCAAATGATGGGGGGTAAAATGGATCATCCGACCTACAACTAAAAAGCCGCTCGATTTCGGCCCAATAAACGTCAACGCCAACCAGTTGAATCCACATTTCGACTTAAAGTCAACTCGACTTCGGGACTCCGCTGAAAGCTCCACCAACTTTAGATATTCGCCAACTCCTACGACCAAGTTCGGGGTGCCTCCAATATTCGCCGACCCGCCCCGACCAAGCTCGGGGCGCCTACCTCAATAGTACACCCCGACCCTCAAGCCCGGGACGCTCCACCGAGCACGCCTCGGAATCCGGAAAGCCGAGCTACTCCAAGCATCTGCCAAGCCGACCTCGTCAAACGCATGACGCAACTTTTTAACAAGCTCAGCCTCGCCAACGACTGCACCTATGTGCGCGCTTACGTCCATCTATGTGGTCGTTCTTGTTCGTCCTTTCCTGTCTACCTAAAAATATGCTAGACAGATCGTTGTTAGAATCGACGGACAAAGTTTAAATTTAAATTCTACTCTTACCTGTTCTACCCGAAGAATAGTGGTCGTAAGAGGTCGATCCACAGGGAGGCGATTGGAGTTGCATAAAAATTAAAACGTTCACTCGGATTCAAAATTGACTTTTGAATGATGGAAGAAAAACATTATTTTGAGGATGTGGAATGATTCTCTAGTCTATTAGAGAATTATTTTTAATTGAAATTAACTAGAAGACATGTACTTAGATTTAAAGAGCATTTATATTTTTAACTAATCAAAGAAAAGCTTTGGCATAAATTAAACTGGATGAAAACAGTATTAGGAAAATTGTAGACTGGAATATAGATTGCATGAAAGAGGATTTAATGGATTGCAGAACAGAAATTAAAATTGCAGAATAAATATACTTTCTACCCAAATAAACTCTCAAAAATTAAAACTCCAAACAAAACCTAAAATAAAACTAAAAATAAGAACAATATGCTTTCAAACTCAAAATGTACTCCTCAATAAAAACTTTCAACTAAAGTACAACTAAAACAGAAAAAAAAAAAGTACATTGCTCTCTTAAATAAATAAAAAAAACTCAAACCGAAAAACTAAAAAAAATTTCAATGCACTGTTTTCAATGAAGTTGAAAACAGAGCAATGTTTTTTTTTTTTTCTCTTTCTCCCACGTCCGCCTCTTCCCCTGTTTTTCTGGACAAATCGAAGGAGCCAAACTCCTTCTTCTTCCTTCGACCAGCCAGCCACCACCACCCCCAAGCTCCCTCTCCTCCTCCTCCTTCTTCTCCTCTTATAGCCGCAGGGTCACTTGAAATGGAATCACGGAAGGGGGGCGCGGACGCGGTGCGGGATCGCGGAATCACGGAAGAGGGATTCCGAATCCGGCTCGGGCGTGATGCTGTCGCGGAAGGAAGGCGGGGAGGAGTCGATTACGGAAGAGATCTGGGCGCTGGGAGCAGGCTGGATCGCTGACTGTGAACGCGTTGATGGCGTGGAGGATTTGGAAGACGAATACGGACGGCTGTGGGTGCTGTGAAGCTTCTGGGATCATGGAAGATGGATCGGATGCTGGGATTTCGGTTCGGGATTCCTTCTTTGGATGTGCCGGACGCGATGCTTGGATCACGGAAGTGGGATCGAGGGCGAATCACGAATTAGGGAGAGCCTGGATCTCGGGAGGAAGGGGAAGGCGGTGATGCACTGCGGCTTGGATCCTGGCTGTAGCTGGGATTTGGGATGCTGCATCTGGGAAGGATGCGGAATCACGGAAGAGTTGGGATCTTCCGTGATCGATGGGAGGAAGATGGCAGACGGGCGTGGGATGATGGCATTCACGGCTTGGATCCTGGCTGGAGCTGGGAGCACGGCCTTGGGGAGACGCCGGTGATGAAGTGGAAGATGAATACGGACGCGTGATGCTGGGAATCCGGAAGAGCTGGCACGGGTGCTTGGCTTGGCTGAAAATGGGTCATGTGCCAGTTTCTGCAATGGAATTGGATTTGGAGGAAGGTCTGGGAGATACCATTTCCATCCAATTAGTCATATGAATAAAATAATGTGATATGAAATTTGGCTTGTAGACAGACGGACTAAGTTCGTCACGGGTCATCTGTTCTGACGAGAGGTCAGTTGCAAGTCTTTCAAGTCATGGGTCACCCAGCACCTTATAGTTATGACATGGCCAATTTAGATTTGCCCAAAATTATTTTCCAAAAGCACAAAAGAAGTGGACCCGATTCGGACCCGAACCTGACTCGGACCCGATTTGAAGTCAAATTTGTACTCAATGTGCATTTTATCTCTAATTTATACTAATCTATGTTAAACCCAAATATAATATTAATCTAGTGAATTTATCATTATTAGTTAGCAATAACACTAATTTTAGTAACATGTAGGTCGCACTTTTGTGCTCTTATTACACCCCCCAACTAGCTTATTGCTAGTCTCTAGTAATTCAGTGCGAAAATGATAAAATGAGAGAGCAAAAGTGTTATTTATTATATAAATATCCTAAGATAAATACTCACTTTCGTAGAGCATTATGATTGCACTTAGCACGTGCAACAAGCCTTTAAACCCCTAGGTTACCCTAGTGGACGAGTGTTGTCTCGTGAGGGTTTGCAGTGAATTTACGCACAAACTTCAATCCCAAAATAAAATTTGATTTGTGAAATGAAAGTCTTATTTCATAACTGATAAGAATTTCAAAAGCACACAAGGTTTTAATTATTAAGTAGCCCAATTTCTAGGTTAGTATGCAATTTAAGTTGAAGTTATTAAGTTTTCCGTTAGGAAGTTGTAAGACTTATTTATACTTGAGTGCTCAGTGAAGTTTGGACCATGCACAAGCTAAGGTTTTGGATCTCCAAAATATCGCTAATATTAGTAGTTTCCAAGAATTGGTCGGACAAGACCTATTTGCTGATTCAAAATCATCTTTTCTGCAGGATTTCGAGAGTTGTGGATGTTTACTTTAATACCTCATGGGCTTTATCTGTAATATTTCAGTTTACTCTAATTTTTACAACGACGGCTTTCACACTATTGTCTTTCTTAAGGTCAGTATACATTTTTTTTTTCATTTTTTTTTGATAATATATATATTGTGCACTTTTACTCCTGTGATGATTCCTCCATGTAGCGAGCAATTAGTCGACAATTCTCACACCAGTTGGCATGAGGTGTCGGGCATCAAGACTCCCCTACGGACCTATGCTCGGGTTCCTCATCACAAGCCCGCTGACCTTTGACAATAGGTAGCCCTTTTCGATATACCTGACTAAATCCACCATTTTTTTTTTTTTGGATCAAAAAAAGATGGTTCATCAGGATTCGAGGTTGCTACCATATTCTCAACACAATGTCGAACCTATACCTTAGAAAATGCAGGCCAGATGTGTTGTGAAATTCAAAGCACTAATTAGCTTACAACTCACTAAAAGGAACTTAATAAAAAGAACTCACTTTGCACTACTTCCAACTAGTCATTGGGCTCTTAGATTTTATATACCTTGTGTGTTGTATATTTTTTTTTTTCAAAAATTTTAACTAAAAACTTTTTTTTTATAAAATTTCAAATGCGTAAAAATACCCCCAAACCTAAATCTAACATTGTCCTCAATGTTAAAGAAAATTTAAAGCAGTAAGAGGACAGAGGAGAAGTACCTGATATGGGTGGGTTAATTGAAAGTTGGGGCAAAATCCCCCAAACCTGCATGTTAGTATATATATTTTTTTTTGATAGAAGATATTTATATGTTGGGTTGCCTCCCAAGAGCGCTAAGTTTTATGTCTTCAGCCAGACAATTCCGATTTACTCATAATAGATAGGGTCAGTCAGAAGTGTCTCCTCGACTTCTGGACTCAGATACTCAAGGTATGGTTTTAAACGATGTCCATTGACTTGAAAGGACCTACCATCCTTGGTATTGCATATTACTACTGCACCATGTGGGTGCACTTTCTCTACTGTGTATGGGCCAGTCCAGCGAGATTTAAGTTTTTCAGGAAATAGATGTAATCGAGAATCATATAGAAGGACTTTTTGTCCTTGGTGAAATTCCTTACGAATGATCATTTTATCATGCATGATCTTCATGCGATCTTTGTACTTTTTGGCACACTCGTAAGCATCGTTTCTAATTTCTTCAAGCTCATCGAGTTGAAGCTTCCTATGTTCTTCTGCTTTGTCAAGATCGAAATTTAAATGTTTAATTGCCCAATAGGCCTTGTGTTCTAACTCGACAGGTAAATGCAAGCCTTGCCATAGACAGTTCTATATGGAGACATTCCAATTGGTGTTTTGTAAGCCGTCCGATATGCCCACAGTGCATCTGTTAGCCTAAGAGACCAATCCTTCCGAGATGTATGAACAGTTTTTTCAAGGATGGTCTTGATCTCCCGATTGGAAATTTCAACTTGTCCACTTGTTTGTGGATGATATGGTGTACTGACCTTGTGATTAATGTTGTACTTTCTCATAAGGGCTTTAAAGATTTTATTACAAAAATGTTTTCCCCCATCACTAATGATAGCACGAGGGGTGCCAAAACGAGCAAAGATAGATTCTTTAAGGAACTTGATCACCACTTTGTGATCATTGGTCTTACACGCGATAGCCTCAATCCATTTTGATACATAGTCAACTGCCACAAGAATGTACTGATGCCCAAACGACATAGGAAAAGGACCCATAAAATCAATACCCCAAACATCAAAAATTTCTATAATTAAGATAGGGTTCAGGGGCATCTCATTCTTTCTCGAGAGTTTTCCTAATCGTTGACATCGATCGCAAGATTTACAATAGTCATGCGCATCTCGAAAAAGTGTGGGCCAATAAAATCCGCACTGCAAAACTTTTGCAGCAGTTTTCTTCCCACTAAAATGACCACCACAAGCATGGTCATAACAAAAGAAAAGGACATTCCTTTGATCGTGTTCAGGGATGCATCGTCTGATGATTTGATCAGGACAGTATTTGAACAAGTATGGTTCATCCCAAAAATACCATTTTACACGAGCTAGGAAGCGGAATTTCTCTTGTTTGGTCCATGAACGGGGCATTCGTTCAGTAACTAGATAGTTGACTACATCAGCATACCATGGAACATTGGTATGGGAAATCATCATTAATTGTTCATCAGGGAAGGTCTCGGACACAGGTAATGATTCTGCAGATGACTCAACAATTAGTCTGGACAAGTGGTCAGCTACTACATTTTTAGATCCCTTTTTGTCTCGAATTTCGAGATCAAATTCCTGGAGCAATAGGATCCAATGAATGAGTCTTGCCTTGGCATCCTTTTTTGTGAGAAGGTACTTAAGGGCGGCATGATCAGAATAAATAAGGACCTTGGATCCTATCAGATAGGGACGAAATTTGTCCAGAGCAAAGACAACAGCCAACAACTCTTTTTCAGTTGTAGAATAGTTAAGTTGGGCGTCATTCAGAGTTTTGCTCGCATAATGAATCACATGGGGAAGCTTCCCCACTCGCTGACCTAGGACGGCACCTATTGCATAATCAGATGCATCACACATGATTTCAAATAGCAGATTCCAATCAGGGGACCTTATGATGGGTGCTGAGGTTAGTTCAGACTTTAATCTTTCGAAAGCAGTTATACAAATTGGCGAAAAATTAAAAATAGCATCTTTCGCTAACAGATCGCATAAGGGTTTCGACAATTTACTGAAATCCTTAATAAAGCGGCGGTAAAAACCCGCATGCCCTAGAAAGGATCTGACTTTCCTAACAGTTTTGGGAGGTGGTAACTTGGCAATTAATTCTACTTTGGCTTTATCCACCTCGATTCTCCTTTGTGACACAATGTGTCCCAAAACAATACCTGATTGGACCATAAAATGACATTTTTCCCAGTTAAGAACTAAATTTTTCTCTTTACATCGTTATACAACAAGGGTCAAGTGATGGAGACATTCATTAAAATTAGATCCGAATACAGAAAAGTCATCCATAAAAACTTCTAAAAATTTCTCCACCATGTCGGAGAAAATGCTCATCATACACCGTTGGAATGTAGCCGGTGCATTGCATAACCCAAAAGGCATGCGACGATAGGCAAAAGTGCCATAAGGACAGGTGAATGTGGTTTTCTCTTGATCCTCACGTGCAATTGGAACTTGGTTATATCCAGAATAACCATCAAGAAAACAGTAATGAGAGTGGCCAGCTAGACGTTCTAACATTTGGTCAATGAAGGGTAGTGGAAAGTGGTCTTTCCTAGTCATGGCGTTCAGCTTTCTATAGTCGATGCACACTCGCCATCCAGTTTGGATTCGAGTTGGGACTAACTCATTTTGGTCATTCTTGATCACAGTAATTCCAGATTTCTTGGGTACAACTTGAACTGGGCTCACCCACTGGCTATCAGAAATAGGGTATATAATCCCTGCATCTAAGAGTTTAATGATTTCAGCTAGAACTACATCTTTCATGACTGGGTTAAGTCGCCTTTGTGGTTCTCTAGAGGTTTTTGCATCCTCTTCTAGATGAATTTTATGTTGGACCACAGAAGGGCTAATCCCCTTAATATCAGCTATAGACCAACCGATAGCTTCCTGATTCTTCCGAAGGATACTTAACAACTTCTCTTCCTGTTCTTTAGTTAGATTCGATGCAATTATAACAGGTAAGGTCTTGTTTTCCCCAAGAAATGCATACTTCAAGTTTTCGGGAAGGTCTTTGAGTTCTAGTTGTGGAGGTTTGACATTGGATGACACTAGCTGAGATTCCGAAATAGGCAATGATTCAAACTTGGTGGCCCATCTGCTAGTATCCATCACAGGAATGGAATCTAACAATGCATTAACCTCTTGACTTGACTCACAATCCTGACCAAAATTAGCCAAACATCTTTCTAATGGGTCAGAATAACTCAACTCTTCAAAAGAACTGTTAATTATATTCTCAATCATGTGAATTTCTTCCAAATCGTCCATCTCAGTTGACTGACTACTACTATGAAAAACATTGAGCTGGACAGTCATGTTCCCAAAGGCTAGAGTCATTATTCCATTTCGGCAACTAATCACAGCATTTGAAGTGGCCAAAAATGGTCTACCTAGGATCACTGGGATGTGACTTTCTGGATTTTTTACTGGTTCAGTTTCAAGGATTACAAAATCCACAGGGTAGTAGAATTCATTAACTTTTACAATCACATCCTCCACAATTCCTTTGGGATACTTCACAGTCCTATCTGCTAATGACAAGGTAATATTTGTGGACTTTAATTCCCCCAAACCTAGTTCGGTGTAGACAGAATAGGGTAATAGGTTCACACTTGCTCCTAAGTCTAATAGGGCTCTCCGAATGATGGTTTCTCCTATTTTAATTTCAACACCATGCCCCACGTGACCGGCACGCACGCCCAGGAAGACTACGGCTGCCCCTTGATCCAGCAATCCGACCTCGGGTCGGATATCTTCGGCTCCGCAGGCAGCCCGACCCCGAGTCGGCTGCCCCTTGATCCAGCAATCCGACCCCGAGTCGACAATCTCTCGACAACAACAGACTGTTCCTCTGAGGCACGCCGCGGCCCCCTGCTCCACTACTCCCTGCAACGGCCGTATCCGGCGCTGCCCCACGATCCCCTGTAACAGCCGTACAAAGCGGAGCTCCACTATGCCCTGCCATGGCTGTACCCAGCGCTGCCCCACGACGCCCTGTAACGGCCATGTCAGTGGCAGCCCCATCGTGCCACACGATGACGAATCCCCGGAAAAACCCCCCAGCCTGATATATATGAGGCTGGGGGGGAAGGGGGAGGGTAAGATATATCTTCCAGAGAATCATCTCACCTGCTACCTTCTCCTTCTCCTTCTCCTTCGATCTCCTCTGACTTGATCGTCGGAGGGCCCCCACTACCCCGGTGGTGGTGCGAGGCTTGCTTGCAGGTTTCACGGCGGAGGGCGGAGCGCAACCAAAGCAACTCAAAGGGAACCCCGTTCACACCGCTGTGCCAATCGTTCTCGGTTTGGACCACCAGCAACAGTTGGCGCTAGAAGGAGGGCTCGGATCTCAGAGCGATCGTAATGGCACGGCGAGGTGGTCGTGGAGCTTCCAATGCTTCCGGTCGCGGGGCCTCTCGCGCCACTGGCCGGGAGGCCGCTGCATCTCCAACACGCTTTCAGCAACACTCCACCGCCCCACCGCCCATTCAGATGGTTGAAGCCGCCCAGTTCGACCAGCTAACCCAGCAGATTCGCACCCTCGCGGAGGCGGTGCAGAATCTGCAGGGTGCGATGTCCCGGGCGCCGCAGCAGGCTCAGGAGCCGCCGCTGCCTGAGCGTTCGCCTGTCCTCCTCAACCCGCGTTCCTTCCTCTCCCATGGGGAGGAGCGCCGGCGCGAGGAGGATTCTCGAGCACGCTCCATTCTGCCGGGACCTTTCCACCGGAGCTGCGCGGGGTACGAGAGGCGGGCCCGGGCGCGTTCCCAGACCCCCCAGTCCTCGAGGAACCCGCGCTCCAGTCGGTCCCCCTCTCGCCGCTCCTTGTCTCCCACCCACCGGACGCGTTCCCTGGACCGGCGGGTGGACGATCTCCACCGGCAACTCCAGGTCCTGAAGGGCCATTCCAAAGATCCCTTCGCCGACTTAGAGATCTCCTCCCAGCCGGCGCTCGCCTCGAGGATCCTGCGGACCCCGAATCCGCCGGGGTTCAAAATGCCGGTGATCGAGCCCTATGACGGGGCGGCGGACCCGCAGGATCACGTCGAGAGTTTCAGGACCCTTATGCTCCTCCACGGAGCATCAGATCCCCTTCTCTGCAAGGCTTTCCCGGCAACCCTCCGTGGCCCGGCGAGGGCATGGTTCGCCGGGCTGGAGGCTGACTCAATCCGGTCCTTCGACCAGTTCACTCGCCTCTTCATCACTCATTTCGCCGTCAGTAGCCGGCGGCGACTGGTCTCCGACTCCCTCTTTGATGTCCGGCAAAACGAGGGAGAAAGCCTGCGGGATTATCTTACCCGCTTCAACAGGGCTACGCTGGAGGTCCGGAACCTGAGTCAGGAGGTAGCTCTTTCAGCCCTGAAGCGTGGCTTCCGGAAGGGCAGACTCACCTTCTCCCTGGACAAACGCCTGCCGCGGAGCTTCCCAGAGCTGTTGTCCCGGGCGAACCAGTATGCGGACGCCGAGGAGGCGGCCGCCCACCGGAGCAAGGAGGCCGCCGAGATCCCACAAAAGCTTGGGAAGAAAAGGCAGAAAGAGGCACGCCAGAGGAGGAGCCCGACGCCCCAGCGTCGGCGCAGAAGCCCGTCGCCGGCGAAGAACCACGGCGCCCCACGCCCTCGTTCTCCGCCCCGACGTTTCAACCGGTACACCCCTCTCCTGACTCCCCGGGCCCAGATCCTTATGGAGATCAAGGGGCGGGAGGACCTCCCGGCCCCGAGACAGATACGAAGGATCCCTGGAAAGAGGCCCTCCCAGGCGTACTGTGAGTACCACCGAGACCACGGCCACGACACAGAGGACTGCTTCCAGCTTCGGGACGAGATCGAGGCTCTTATCCGTCGGGGGCGTCTCGGTCGATATGTGAGCGACCGACGTCCCCCCGCAGACCCGCGTCCGGCCGACCCGGCTCCTCCGGAGCCTCGGGAGCAGAATCGACCCGTTGCGGGCGTGATCCACACTATCACTGGGGGCTCCTCTCGGCCCGTGAGGAACGCAGGGGGCTCGACGGAAGCGTCAGGGACGGCCGTCGTAAAGAGGCAGAGGGTCGGCAATGTAATCACCTTTTCTGATGAGGATGTAAAGGGGGTTCAGACTCCCCACGATGACGCCATGGTGATCTTCCTCACTATGGCAAACTATGATGTAAGGCGTGTTCTTGTGGATAGTGGAAGCTCAGCAGATATTTTGTTTTACGAGGCCTTCCAAAAGATGAGCTTGTCCAGACAGTTGTTGCACAAAATGTCCACCCCCCTCGTAGGATTCACCGGTGACGCTGTCCCGGCGGAAGGTGTCGTTGAGCTGCCTGTGACTGCGGGCGTCGCACCCGCAGAAGCCACGGTGCGACTCGGGTTCTTGGTCGTCCGTGTTCCCTCGGCCTACAATGCTATCCTCGGGCGACCCGGGCTGAACGCCCTTCGCGCGGTGGTCTCCACGTACCACTTGCTCATGCGGTTCCCCACGGCGGTCGGGATCGGAGAGGTCCGAGGTGACCAACCGACCGCACGGCAATGTTTTCTAGCAACCCTCAAAGGGAAGAAGCCCGTGGAAGCCCTAAGCGTCGAGTCCCTTGATGCCAGAGACGAGGTGGCCTTGCGGCAGGGGGAGCCGGCCGAGGGTGTGGTCGAAGTCCCCCTTGAGGAAGGCCGCCCCGACCGGGCGGTCCGGGTCGGCGCCAATCTCGACCCGGGAGCTCGGGCCCGGTTGGTGGAATCCCTCCGAGCCAATACCGATGTATTTGCCTGGTCAGCGGCCGATGTACCTGGGATCGACCCGGAGGTCATTTCTCACGCCCTTAACGTCGACCCGACCCACCGACCAATAAAGCAGAAGAAGAGACACTGTGCCCCGGATCGGATCCAGGTGGTCGACCAGGAGGTAGACAAGCTCTTGGAGGCAGGATTCATAAGGGAGGTAAGCTACCCCGAGTGGCTGGCAAATGTTGTACTTGTCCGGAAGGCGAGCGGGAAGTGGAGGATGTGCGTCGACTATACCGACCTGAACAAGGCGTGCCCTAAGGATAGCTTTCCGCTTCCGCGAATAGACCAACTGGTCGACGCGACTTCCGGATATCAGCTGCTGTCTTTCATGGACGCCTTCTCCGGTTACAACCAGATAATGATGGCCCCACAGGACGAGGAGAAAACTGCCTTTATAACAGACCGGGGGCTGTACTGCTACAAGGTAATGCCCTTCGGTCTGAAGAATGCTGGCGCCACTTACCAGCGCCTCGTCAACAAAATCTTCAAAGAGCAAATCGGCCGGAACATGGAGGTGTACGTGGACGATATGCTGGTGAAGAGCCGCCATGCAGACCAGCACATCGCGGATTTGGAGGAGACTTTCACCACCTTGCGGAAGTTTCGCATGAAGCTGAACCCAGCGAAGTGCGCCTTCGGCGCTTCGGCCGGGAGGTTCCTCGGTTTCATTGTCAACCAGCGGGGTATCGAAGCCAACCCGGACAAAATCAAGGCCATCCAAGGACACTCCGGGCGGCGTGTATCCCATAGCACACGTATCTCCGCACGCGCCCAGGCCGCATCCGCCTCGAAGAACGCGCGTATCGCGGCCGCTTAACTGGCACTCCTCGCAAGCAGCAACTGGCCGATCCGATTTCCCAAGTAACGCCTCAATTAGCATTTAATAGCCTTCTGGTGTTCCCCAGGCGACGCGTCGAGAGGAGGAGAAATACGATCGCAGCTGGCCACGGAGAAACCCCGTCGAGCGGCAAGTGATAGGCGCGCGACCAACGAGCGGAATTCTCCGAGGCTCGGCCCTCGGATGCCAGGCTAACCCGATGATCATCCCGGGAGCAGACTAGCCTGAAGCCCCGACCGGCCGCCTCGGCTTGCGCCAGCCTTGGCCGACCAACGAGCGGAATTCCCCGAGGCTCGGCCCTCGGATGCCAGGCTAACCCGATGATCATCCCGGGAGCAGACTAGCCTGAAGCCCCGACCGGTCGCCTCGGCTTGCGCCAGCCTTGGCCGACCAACGAGCGGAATTTCCCGAAGCTCAGCCCTCGGATGCCAGGCTAACCCGATGATCATCCCGGGAGCAAACTAGCCTGAAGCCCCGACCGGTCGCCTCGGCTTGCGCCAGCCTTGGCCGACCAACGAGCGGAATTCCCCGAGGCTCGGCCCTCGGATGCCAGGCTAACCCGATGATCATCCCGGGAGCAGACTAGCCTGAAGCCCCGACCGGTCGCCTCGGCTTGCGCCAGCCTTGGCCGACCAACGAGCGGAATTCTCCGAGGCTCGGCCCTCGGATGCCAGGCTAACCCGATGATCATCCCGAGAGCAGACTAGCCTGAAGCCCCGACCGGTCGCCTCGGCTTGCGCCAGCCTTGGCCGACCAACGAGCGGAATTCCCCGAGGCTCAGCCCTCGGATGCCAGGCTAACCCGATGATCATCCCGGGAGCAGACTAGCCTGAAGCCCCGACCGGTCGCCTCGGCTTGCGCCAGCCTTGGCCAACCAACGAGCGGAATTCCCCAAGGCTCAGTCCTCGGATGCCTGGCCTAGCGCCGGAAGAATTTCTTGAGGCCTAACCCTCGGATGCCTGGCCTAGTGCCGGAAGAATTTCCTGAGGCCTAACCCTCGGATGCCTGGCCTAGCGCCGGAAGAATTTCCTGAGGCCTAACCCTCGGATGCCTGGCCTAGCGCCGGAAGAATTTCCTGAGGCCTAACCCTCGGATGCCTGGCCTAGCGCCGGAAGAATTTTCTGGGGCCTAGTGCCGGAAGAATTTCCTGAGGCCTAACCCTCGGATGCCTGGCCTAGTGCCGGAAGAATTTCCTGAGGCCTAACCCTCGAATGCCTGGCCTAGTGCCGGAAGAATTTCCTGAGGCCTAACCCTCGGATGCCTGGCCTAGCGCCGGAAGAATTTTCTGAGGCCTAACCCTCGGATGCCTGGCCTAGCGCCGGAAGAATTTCCTGAGGCCTAACCCTCGGATGCCTGGCCTAGCGCCGGAAGAATTTCCTGAGGCCTAACCCTCGGATGCCTGGCCTAGCGCCGGAAGAATTTCCTGAGGCCTAACCCTCGGATGCCTGGCTTAGCGCCGGAAGGATTTCCTGAGGCCTAACCCTCGGATGCCTGGCCTAGCGCCGGAAGAATTTCCTGAGGCCTAACCCTCGGATGCCTGGCCTAGTGCCGGAAGAATTTCCTGAGGCCTAACCCTCGGATGCCTGGCCTAGAGCCGGAAGAATTTCCTGAGGCCTAACCCTCGGATGCCTGGCCTAGCGCCGGAAGAATTTCCTGAGGCCTAACCCTCGGATGCCTGGCCTAGCGCCGGAAGAATTTCCTGAGGCCTAACCCTCGGATGCCTGGCCTAGCGCCGGATGACTTTCCTGAGGCCTAATCCTCGGATGCCTGGCCTAGCGCGGATGAATTTCCTGAGGCCTAACCCTCGGATGCCTGGCCTAGCGCCGGAGGAACTTCAAGAGTCAGGAGTCGGCGAGGCGCTACCGAGAGTTAAAAAGAGGAAGGATGTCCGCCGAAATCCGCAGACCGCCAGATCAGCGACAACTGCCATACGCCATAAAGAAGGCGGGAAGCTCGGAGCGCGCGCGCCTTTCCGAGGGATGGCAGCAATCTCGAAGCATCACTCCCTTCACCCGTTCCCCTCCTGGTTCCAGGCTCGGGAGTGGGGGGCTACTGTTACGGAGGAACTTAGCCACCATGCCCCATGTGACCGGCACGCGCGCCCAGGAAGACTACGGCTGGTCGGATATCTTCGGCTCCGCAGCCCGACCCCGAGTCGGCTGCCCCTTGATCCAGCAATCCGACCTCGGGTCGGATATCTTCGGCTCCGCAGCCCGACCCCGAGTCGGCTGCCCCTTGATCCAGCAATCCGACCTCGGGTCGGATATCTTTGGCTCCGCAGCCCGACCCCGAGTCGACAATCTCTCGACAACAACAGACTGTTCCTCTGAGGCACGCCGCGGCCCCCTGCTCCACTACTCCCTGCAACGGCCGTATCTGGCGCTGCCCCACGATCTCCTGTAACAGCCGTACAAAGCGGAGCTCCACTATGCCCTGCCATGGCTGTACCCAGCGCTGCCCCACGACGCCCTGTAACGGCCATGTCAGTGGCAGCCCCATCGTGCCACACGATGACGAATCCCCGGAAAAATCCCCCAGCCTGATATATATGAGGCTGGGGGGGAAGGGGGAGGGTAAGATATATCTTCCAGAGTATCATCTCACCTGCTACCTTCTCCTTCTCCTTCTCCTTCGATCTCCTCTGACTTGATCGTCGGAGGGCCCCCACTACCCCGGTGGTGGTGCGAGGCTTGCTTGCAGGTTTCACGGCGGAGGGCGGAGCGCAACCAAAGCAACTCAAAGGGAACCCCGTTCACACCGCTGTGCCAATCGTTCTCGGTTTGGACCACCAGCAACAGGTTCAGACTTGCTCCTAAGTCTAATAGGGCTCTCCGAATGATGGTTTCTCCTATTTTAATTTCAACAGTGGGGCAACCAGGGTCCTTGTATTTTGGGGCAATCTGTTGTTGAATAAGAGATGAGGCTTGTGCAGCCATCACAGCTTGCCTAGGAATACTGGTTTTTCTTTTCACCGTGGTTAAGTCTTTTAAGAATTTTGTATAGGAGGGGATCTGTCTGATGGCATCTAGGAAGGGTAAATTTATTTGGACATTTTTAAAGACTTCCATGATTTCATCGTACTGAGATTTTTTCTTTGAGTCTTGTAGTCTACTAGGAAAGGGAGCCTTAGGTGTGTAAGTTTCTATTGGTTTCTCCTCTATTCCTTGTGTTCCCTGTTCTTGTGTCTTTTTCTGGGTGGGGTTTGGCTCATGCTTTTTTTCTTTTTTTTGCACAGAAAGTTGGACCTTGTTGTCCACTTGCTTGCCAGACCGTAAAGTGGTAATTGCCTGGACTTCATGGGTAGGGTTTCCATTAGAATCAATATGAAACTGGCCTCTCGGCCCTTGATTCTGTTGCCTACTAGGGTTAGGCACTGGCTGACTGGGCAATTCACCTTTCTTCCTATCCCCTAGAGAGTTGGCTATTTGGCTCAGACTAACCTCAAGTTTTGCAATCGCTTGCGCATGGAATTGGTTAGTCTGGGTTTGAGCCATGTTGGTCTGTTGTTGTTGTTGGATGAAGTCTTGTTGCTGCTTCATCATGTTAGCCATCATGGCTTCCAGATGTAGTTTGCTGAGGGATAGGGGCACTATAAGTAGGGATAGGTGGAGCCAATGATTGGTTTATTTGTGATGGACCTATCCTGGAAAAATTCTTCTGAAAACCTGGTGGACCACCTTGATGCTGAATAGGTTCATTTTGCTTGTATGAGAAATTTGGATGGAACCTATTATCAGGGTGGTAAACTGGGCTGAATGAATTGGGAGTGGGCTTCTTGAAGGCACTATATGAGTTTAGAGCATTTGCCTGCTCAGCCTTAATGTTGGGTAAACTAGGACAGCACTCCACTAAATGCTCAGAACTATTACACAAGATACATAAACTATGTGGCTCGTGATCCACTTTCATGATGGGATTTAACTCTTTGTATGAACTCGAGCTTGTAGAAACAGTGAAAGCATCAAATTTTTTGCTTAAGTTGTTCATTCCAGTCACCAGATTGGACATGACATTTTTGAGTTCTGGGTCTGCCTTCATTTCATAATTACCTGGTTTTCTAGACCCGAACTCATCTCTATTTATTTCCTCACCATAGCTACTCCAATTTTGGGCGTTCTCGGCTAAATCAACAAGAAATTCATAGGCTTGATCCGGGGTTTGGTTCATGAACCTACCCTTGTGCATGGACTCGATCATGTTTCTATGTGCTGGAGGTAGTCCTTTGTAAAAGAAATGTACTAGATCAGCCTTGTCAAGCCCATGGTGCGGGCACTTGACCAAAAGATCATGGAATCTTTCCCAAAGTTGAGAAAATTCCTCCTCAGATTTTTTTCTAAAAGTTCTGATGGCATCCTTAATTTTTTCAGTCTTCACCATGGGATAGAACTTAGCCATGAACTTCCTAGATAGTTGTTCCCATGATGTGATGGAATTTGAAGCTAGGGAATACAGCCATGCAGCAGCACGATCCTCTAAAGTCATGGGAAATAACCTTAATTTAATACCCTCTTCATCTAAATTTTGATTTCTAAACGTTTGACAGATTGTCAAAAATTTGTTTAGATGAATGTAGGGTTGTTCACTCTCGAACCCATGAAACTTGGGTAACATGTTTATTGTTGCAGCCCGAATCTCGAATTGGGCTGCATTATTAATTGGTAATACTATGCAAGTAGGGGGACTAGCGGATGCGGGTGCAAACAATTCATTCAGGGTTCTAATATGTTCACCCATTGTAGAGATCGATGGTTGGTTTACAGTTCGCAGGTTATGATGAAAAGTTCTGTCAATCTCAGGATCAAATGGGGTTAATTTATCCCTTAATGATCTTCTACCATGCATACATTATCAATAACTTAATTAGACTCGACTCCTAAACGAAATCCTAAAAGAGAAGAGAAGGGCTAGACACAGATGACCACAACCAACACCACACAACAATTTGACTCTATTAGTCTTAGAACTAAGTGAGGTTTAGTAGCTTCTTAAATCTAGTTGCATAGAGATTTATCAGGTTAAAAAGTTCCTGAAATTCTCTCTAGATTAGACAGCTCCTAATCTCCCTTTCAGATTAAGCTTGAGCTTACCAGTTAAGCAATCCAGTAACCAGTGACCAGAAAAGTCCCGGAGTGTGTGGTGGTGCCAGAAGGGATACACCGATACCACAATACCCGTAACAGTTCTCACTGTTGTAAAACTTTCCTAGACATCACCAATTACTAATGTTGCTGGTGGTCCAAACCGAGAACGATTGGCACAGCGGTGTGAACGGGGTTCCCTTTGAGTTGCTTTGGTTGCGCTCCGCCCTCCGCCGTGAAACCTGCAAGCAAGCCTCGCACCACCACCGGGGTAGTGGGGGCCCTCCGACGATCAAGTCAGAGGAGATCGAAGGAGAAGAAGAAGGAGAAGGTAGCAGGTGAGATGATACTCTGGAAGATATATCTTACCCTCCCCCTTCCCCCCCAGCCTCATATATATCAGGCTGGGGGGTTTTTCCGGGGATTCGTCATCGTGTGGCACGATGGGGCTGCCACTGACATGGCCGTTACAGGGCGTCGTGGGGCAGCGCTGGGTACAGCCATGGCAGGGCATAGTGGAGCTCCGCTTTGTACGGCTTTTACAGGAGATCGTGGGGCAGCGCCGGATACGGCCGTTGCAGGGAGTAGTGGAGCAGGGGGCCGCGGCGTGCCTCAGAGGAACAGTCTGTTGTTGTCGAGAGATATCCGACCCGAGGTCGGATTGCTGGATCAAGGGGCAGCCGTAGTCTTCCTGGGCGCGCGTGCCGGTCACGTGGGGCATGGTGGCTAAGTTCCTCCGTAACAGTAGCCCCCCACTCCCGAGCCTGGAACCAGGAGGGGAACGGGTGAAGGGAGTGATGCTTCGAGATTGCCGCATCCCTCGGAAAGGCGCGCGCGCTCCGAGCTTCTCGCCTTCTTTATGGCGTATGGCAGTTGTCGCTGATCTGGCGGTCTGCAGATTTCGGCGGACATCCTTCCTCTTTTTAACTCTCGGTAGCGCCTCGCCGACTCCTAACTCTTGAAGTTCCTCCGGCGCTAGGCCAGGCATCCAAGGGTTAGGCCTTGATTTTGTCCGGGTTGGCTTCGATGCCCCACTGGTTGACAATGAAACCGAGGAACCTCCCGGCCGAAGCGCCGAAGGCGCACTTCGCTGGGTTCAGCTTCATGCGAAACTTCCGCAAGGTGGTGAAAGTCTCCTCCAAATCCGCGATGTGCTGGTCTGCATGGCGGCTCTTCACCAGCATATCGTCCACGTACACCTCCATGTTCCGGCCGATTTGCTCTTTGAAGATTTTGTTGACGAGGCGCTGGTAAGTGGCGCCAGCATTCTTCAGACCGAAGGGCATTACCTTGTAGCAGTACAGCCCCCGGTCTGTTATAAAGGCAGTTTTCTCCTCGTCCTGTGGGGCCATCATTATCTGGTTGTAACCGGAGAAGGCGTCCATGAAAGACAGCAGCTGATATCCAGAAGTCGCGTCGACCAGTTGGTCTATTCGCGGAAGCGGAAAGCTATCCTTAGGGCACGCCTTGTTCAGGTCGGTATAGTCGACGCACATCCTCCACTTCCCGCTCGCCTTCCGGACAAGTACAACATTTGCCAGCCACTCGGGGTAGCTTACCTCCCTTATGAATCCTGCCTCCAAGAGCTTGTCTACCTCCTGGTCGACCACCTGGATCCGATCCGGGGCACAGTGTCTCTTCTTCTGCTTTATTGGTCGGTGGGTCGGGTCGACGTTGAGGGCGTGAGAAATGACCTCCGGGTCGATCCCAGGTACATCGGCCGCTGACCAGGCAAATACATCGGTATTGGCTCGGAGGGATTCCACCAACCGGGCCCGAGCTCCCGGGTCGAGATTGGCGCCGACCCGGACCGCCCGGTCGGGGCGGCCTTCCTCAAGGGGGACTTCGACCACACCCTCGGCCGGCTCCCCCTGCCGCAAGGCCACCTCGTCTCTGGCATCAAGGGACTCGACGCTTAGGGCTTCCACGGGCTTCTTCCCTTTGAGGGTTGCTAGAAAACATTGCCGTGCGGTCGGTTGGTCACCTCGGACCTCTCCGATCCCGACCGCCGTGGGGAACCGCATGAGCAAGTGGTACGTGGAGACCACCGCGCGAAGGGCGTTCAGCCCGGGTCGCCCGAGGATAGCGTTGTAGGCCGAGGGAACACGGACGACCAAGAACCCGAGTCGCACCGTGGCTTCTGCGGGTGCGACGCCCGCAGTCACAGGCAGCTCAACGACACCTTCCGCCGGGACAGCGTCACCGGTGAATCCTACGAGGGGGGTGGACATTTTGTGCAACAACTGTCTGGACAAGCTCATCTTTTGGAAGGCCTCGTAAAACAAAATATCAGCAGAGCTTCCACTATCCACAAGAACACGCCTTACATCAT
Organism: Phoenix dactylifera; assembly: GCF_009389715.1. NCBI lineage: Eukaryota > Viridiplantae > Streptophyta > Magnoliopsida > Arecales > Arecaceae > Phoenix > Phoenix dactylifera. The sequence goes on along the minus strand of NC_052395.1, from coordinate 937,486 downwards.
AGTTTGCCATAGTGAGGGAGATCACCATGGCGTCATCGTGGGGAGTCTGAACCCCCTTTACATCCTCATCAGAAAAGGTGATTACATTGCCGACCCTCTGCCTCTTTACGACGGCCGTCCCTGACGCTTCCGTCGAGCCCCCTGCGTTCCTCACGGGCCGAGAGCAGCCCCCAGTGATAGTGTGGATCACGCCCGCAACGGGTCGATTCTGCTCCCGAGGCTCCGGAGGAGCCGGGTCGGCCGGACGCGGGTCTGCGGGGGGACGTCGGTCGCTCACATATCGACCGAGACGCCCCCGACGGATAAGAGCCTCGATCTCGTCCCGAAGCTGGAAGCAGTCCTCTGTGTCGTGGCCGTGGTCTCGGTGGTACTCACAGTACGCCCGGGAGGGCCTCTTTCCAGGAATCCTTCGTATCTGTCTCGGGGCCGGGAGGTCCTCCTGCCCCTTGATCTCCATAAGGATCTGGGCCCGGGGAGTCAGGAGAGGGGTGTACCGGTTGAAACGTCGGGGCGGAGAACGAGGGCGTGGGGCGCCGTGGTTCTTCGCCGGCGACGGGCTTCTGCGCCGACGCTGGGGCGTCGGGCTCCTCCTCTGGCGTGCCTCTTTCCGCCTTTTCTTCCCAAGCTTTTGTGGGATCTCGGCGGCCTCCTTGCTCCGGTGGGCGGCCGCCTCCTCGGCGTCCACATACTGGTTCGCCCGGGACAACAGCTCTGGGAAGCTCCGCGGCAGGCGTTTGTCCAGGGAGAAGGTGAGTCTGCCCTTCAGGAAGCCACGCTTCAGGGCTGAAAGAGCTACCTCCTGACTCAGGTTCCGGACCTCCAGCGTAGCCCTGTTGAAGCGGGTAAGATAATCCCACAGGCTTTCTCCCTCGTTTTGCCGGACATCAAAGAGGGAGTCGGAGACCAGTCGCCGCCGGCTACTGACGGCGAAATGAGTGATGAAGAGGCGAGTGAACTGGTCGAAGGACCGGATTGAGTCAGCCTCCAGCCCGGCGAACCATGCCCTCGCCGGGCCACGGAGGGTTGCCGGGAAAGCCTTGCAGAGAAGGGGATCTGATGCTCCGTGGAGGAGCATAAGGGTCCTAAAACTCTCGACGTGATCCCGCGGGTCCGCCGCCCCGTCATAGGGCTCGATCGCCGGCATTTTGAACCCCGGCGGATTCGGGGTCCGCAGGATCCTCGAGGCGAGCGCCGGCTGGGAGGAGATCTCTAAGTCGGCGAAGGGATCTTTGGAATGGCCCTTCAGGACCTGGAGTTGCCGGTGGAGATCGTCCACCCGCCGGTCCAAGGAACGCGTCCGGTGGGTGGGAGACAAGGAGCGGCGAGAGGGGGACCGACTGGAGCGCGGGTTCCTCGAGGACTGGGGGGTCTGGGAACGCGCCCGGGCCCGCCTCTCGTACCCCGCGCAGCTCCGGTGGGAAGGTCCCGGCAGAATGGAGCGTGCTCGAGAATCCTCCTCGCGCCGGCGCTCCTCCCCATGGGAGAGGAAGGAACGCGGGTTGAGGAGGACAGGCGAACGCTCAGGCAGCGGCGGCTCCTGAGCCTGCTGCGGCGCCCGGGACATCGCACCCTGCAGATTCTGCACCGCCTCCGCGAGGGTGCGAACCTGCTGGGTTAGCTAGTCGAACTGGGCGGCTTCGACCATCTGAATGGGCGGTGGGGCGGTGGAGTGTTGCTGAGAGCGTGTTGGGGATGCAGCGGCCTCCCGGCCAGTGGCGCGAGAGGCCCCGCGACCGGAAGCATTGGAAGCTCCACGACCACCTCGCCGTGCCATTACGATCGCTCTGAGATCCGAGCCCTCCTTCTAGCGCCAACTGTTGCTGGTGGTCCAAACCGAGAACGATTGGCACAGCGGTGTGAACGGGGTTCCCTTTGAGTTGCTTTGGTTGCGCTCCGCCCTCCGCCGTGAAACCTGCAAGCAAGCCTCGCACCACCACCGGGGTAGTGGGGGCCCTCCGACGATCAAGTCAGAGGAGATCGAAGGAGAAGGAGAAGGAGAAGGTAGCAGGTGAGATGATACTCTGGAAGATATATCTTACCCTCCCCCTTCCCCCCCAGCCTCATATATATCAGGCTGGGGGGTTTTTCCGGAGATTCGTCATCGTGTGGCACGATGGGGCTGCCACTGACATGGCCGTTACAGGGCGTCGTGGGGCAGCGCTGGGTACAGCCATGGCAGGGCATAGTGGAGCTCCGTTTTGTACGGCTGTTACAGGGGATCGTGGGGCAGCGCCGGATACGGCCGTTGCAGGGAGTAGTGGAGCAGGGGGCCGCGGCGTGCCTCAGAGGAACAGTCTGTTGTTGTCGAGAGATTGTCGACTCGGGGTCGGATTGCTGGATCAAGGGGCAGCCGACTCGGGGTCGGGCTGCGGAGCCGAAGATATCCGACCCGAGGTCGGATTGCTGGATCAAGGGGCAGCCGACTCGGGGTCGGGCTGCGGAGCCGAAGATATCCGACCCGAGGTCGGATTGCTGGATCAAGGGGCAGCCGACTCGGGGTCGGGCTGCGGAGCCGAAGATATCCGACCCGAGGTCGGATTGCTGGATCAAGGGGCAGCCGTAGTCTTCCTGGGCGCGCGTGCCGGTCACGTGGGGCATGGTGGCTAAGTTCCCCCGTAACAACTAAATTCTCACTGGAGTGGCTTTCAGCCGCTTCTTTCTAAGAGCCTAATTGAGCTCGAAAACCCTAAGGCCAACGTCTAATTTGATTTTAATTTAATTTGGCTTAGGATATGTATGCAAGGTGGTGATTTTTGGGCTAAGGACAGGTAATGACTTTCCGACCTTATCTTTTTAATGGGTTTTGCCCTTAATTACTTTATGCAAATGCTTAATACTAAATGCAGTAAATAATCAATATTTTTTTTAGTTTATGCAATGTCATTAGGTTGTACTGATTAAATGAGCAAGCAATTTTTTTTTATTTTTTTATTTTTTTTATATATTTACTATTTTCTTAATTTTTTTTAATATTTAAATTTTTATATAGCAATAACTTGAATGTAAACTAAAACTAATCCTTATACGTCAGTCAATCTCCGAATGCCCGTTGAATAAGCTCTGGAGATTACTCCGTGAGGAGTCCCAATAGAGGTATGATAACCTCGGGGAATTGCACCCTATCAATTACTAGCAAAAATAATATTATTTTTTTAATATTTTTTTGATTTAATTAAAAAAATTTTTCTTTTGAAACTTCAAATTTCGAATCTCAGAATTCAAATTTTGAATTTAGAAAATTTTTGAATTTTTGAAATTTTTTTTTATTTTAATTAATTTTTTTTCTTTTTAAATTTCGAATTTCAAATTTCAGAATTTAATAACTACGAAATTATTAACTAGAAATTATCAAAATAAGGAAAATTAATAAAAATAAAAATGAAAACTTACTACCGGAGTACGTTTACTCCGGGCATCCAAAATTTGATTTGATCTTCGTGATCGTTCTTGCTTCTCGATTTGCCTCCCCGGCAACGGCGCCAAAATTTTGTTCGTCTTTTTCTGTCTACCTAAAAATATGCTAGACAGATCGTCGTTAGAACCGACGGACAAAGTTTAAATTTAAATTCTACTCTTACCTGTTCTACCCGAAGAATAGTGGTCGTAAGAGGTCGATCCACAGGGAGGCGATTGGAGTTGCATAAAAATTAAAACGTTCACTCGGATTCAAAATTGACTTTTGAATGATGGAAGAAAAATATTATTTTGAGGATGTGGAATGATTCTCTAGTCTATTAGAGAATTATTTTTAATTGAAATTAACTAGAAGACATGTACTTAGATTTAAAGAGCATTTATATTTTTAACTAATCAAAGAAAAGCTTTGGCATAAATTAAACTGGATGAAAACAGTATTAGAAAAATTGTAGACTGGAATATAGATTGCATGAAAGAGGATTTAATGAATTGCAGAACAGAAATTAAAATTGCAGAATAAATATACTTTCTATCCAAATAAACTCTCAAAAATTAAAACTCCAAACAAAACCTAAAATAAAACTAAAAATAAGAACAATATGCTTTCAAACTCAAAATGTACTCCTCAATAAAAACTTTCAACTAAAGTACAACTAAAACAGAAAAAAAAAAGTACATTGCTCTCTTAAATAAATAAAAAAAAACTCAAACCGAAAAACTAAAAAAAATTTCAATGCTCTGTTTTCAATGAAGTTGAAAATAGAGCAATGTTTTTTTTTTTTTCTCTTTCTCCCACATCCGCCTCTTCCCCTGTTTTTCTGGACAAACCGAAGGAGCCAAACTCCTTCTTCTTCCTTCGACCAGCCAGCCACCACCACCCCCAAGCTCCCTCTCCTCCTCCTCCTTCTCCTCTTATAGCCGCAGGGTCACTTGAAATGGAATCACGGAAGGGGGGCGCGGACGCGGTGCGGGATCGCGGAATCACGGAAGAGGGATTCCGAATCCGGCTCGGGCGTGATGCTGTCGCGGAAGGAAGGCGGGGAGGAGTCGATTACAGAAGAGATCTGGGCGCTGGGAGCAGGCTGGATCGCTGACTGTGAACGCGTTGATGGCGTGGAGGATTTGGAAGACGAATACGGACGGCTGTGGGTGCTGTGAAGCTTCTGGGATCATGGAAGATGGATCGGATGCTGGGATTTCGGTTCGGGATTCCTTCTTTGGATGTGCCGGACGCGATGCTTGGATCACGGAAGCGGGATCGAGGGCGAATCACGAATTAGGGAGAGCCTAGATCTCGGGAGGAAGGGGAAGGCGGTGATGCACTGCGGCTTGGATCCTGGCTGGAGCTGGGATTTGGGATGCTGCATCTGGGAAGGATGCGGAATCACGGAAGAGCTGGGATCTTCCGTGATCGATGGGAGGAAGATGGCAGACGGGCGTGGGATGATGGCATTCACGGCTTGGATCCTGGCTGGAGCTGGGAGCACGGCCTTGGGGAGACGCCGGTGATGAAGTGGAAGATGAATACGGACGCGTGATGCTGGGAATCCGGAAGAGCTGGCACGGGTGCTTGGCTTGGCTGAAAATGGGTCATGTGCCAGTTTCTGCAATGGAATTGGATTTGGAGGAAGGTCTGGGAGATACCATTTCCATCCAATTAGTCATATGAATAAAATAATGTGATATGAAATTTGGCTTGTAGACAGACGGACTAAGTTCGTCACGGGTCATCTGTTCTGACTAGAGGTCAGTTGCAAGTCTTTCAAGTCATGGGTCACCCAGCACCTTATAGTTATGACATGGCCAATTTAGATTTGCCCAAAATTATTTTCCAAAAGTACAAAAGAAATGGACCCGATTCGGACCCGAACCCGACTCGGACCCGATTTGAAGTCAAATTTGTACTCAATGTGCATTTTATCTCTAATTTATACTAATCTATGTTAAACCCAAATATAATATTAATCTAGTGAATTTATCATTATTAGTTAGCAATAACACTAATTTTAGTAACATGTAGGTCGCACTTTTGTGCTCTTATCAGTTCTTTACAATACTACCGTGTCATGTCTCCATAACCGGCCTTCAACAGTCAGACGGTACCTTGACTACTCCGGCCATACCTTGCCGTGACTGTCAACACCCTACCGTTCTCAAGATCGGACAGTACTGCACATCACCAGCCAGCCTAAGCTGCGTGCTATCCGGCTCAGAGCCATGCCCCCTCGTGATGAGGGCTGATAGTACCTCTGCCACTTGGGCCACTCCACCGAGACTATAAATAGCTCGGTCAGGTTACTTCTAAGAGACTTTTGGCTGAACCAAATTTACCCCACTCTAACTTGATCATCGGAGGGGCCTCACCGGAAACACCGGTGAGGCTTTGTGCAGGTCCACGGCCATCACGCAGGAGGTGGCTTCCGTCTTCTCCTTCCAACCTCCGATGGCTCCCTTGACTCCACCGGCATGGTCACTCTCCGGCCAAATTTGAACCACAACAACCTCTTTTTGTGATTAGTGCCCTTTTCAAGGAGAAATTATCAATTGAATTGGGTCTACCAGCTCAGCAGTAGATCTGGCAAATCAAAAAACACCACATATCCTATTAAAGAAAGAAAAAAAAAAGGAGGGAACCCATGCTCGCCTCTCTATTTCCCTCGCCGAGTAGCCCCTCCATTCCTCTATATGCCATTGGCATCCTCCTAAGCCCTCTTCTCTGCCTGATTTTGATTGGATTTATTAGTGTCCTTTGCCTCCCCTAAGGCTATTAACAGGCCAAGCTGCTCAGGCTCGACTCGAGCCCAGTTCGGTAAAAGCCTGGCTCGAGCTCAGCTCATTAGTCAAACGAGCCCGAGCTCGAGCCCAAAATAAGGCCCGTTTAAATCTGAGCCCGAGCCCGAGCTCGAGCTCGAGCAGCTCGCGAGCCCAAATGAGGGCTCAGTCCAGTTAACAATTTAATTGGGTCTCAATTAAACTTGGATTCAACCCAATTAAATTTTATTTGACTTAATCAATTTAAATCCCAATATAATTGAACCCAGTTGGATTTAGATCAGACCCAACCCAAGCTAACCCAAATCCATTTAATTTCTTTAAATCGGATTGGATTGGTTTGGGTTCGAACCCAACCTGTTAAACCGAACCCAACCTGTTAACCCATTCCCTCCTCCTCCTCTTTCTTTTTCTTTTCTTCTCCTTTCTTCTCGGTTTCTCCAGAACCTTCCAGCACCAGCGAGGCCCCTCTTTCTTCTCCGTTTCTCCCTCTTTCTTTTCTTCTCTTTGTCAACTCCTCCATCGGCGACAGAGGAGGGGAGGAGAAGCCTTCCTCCACCGGCGAATCAGGGGAGGAGTCCCTCGCACGGGAGGGTCGGGCCATGGCCGGCGGCGCCCACGGCCGAGCCCGCGGCGCGTGCCTGCAGCCGACACTCGTGCCGGCGAAGCCGGTGGCCACCGCATGCGATGACGAACCGGTGAGTTCTTTTTTCTCTTTTCTTTTTTCTTTCTTTCTTCCTTCTTTCTTCTCTTTTCTTTTCTTTCTTTCTTTCTTTCTTTCTTTTCTTCATTCTTCTCTCCGGCAACGAACCGAGCTCAGAGTCGGGGATGGGGATGGAGATTGGGTGGGCTCGGGCTCGGGCTCGGTCTCGCGCTCGGGCTTAGACTTGGGCAAACGAGCTTTACGAGCTCAAACCCGAGCCGGGCTGTGCCAAGCAAACCCGAGCTCGAGCTCAATATAGGGCTCGGTACCGAGCCCGAGCCTAAGTCTGGGATTTTGTGAAACGAGCCGAGCCGGACCCGAGGAGGCTTGGGCTCGGCTCGGCTCGTTAACAGCCCTAGCCTCCCCTCTTCCCTCTCTTCTTGTTTTGAATGGCGTCCTCCTCCTTCACCGCTGCCCACCACTGCCGCCACCTCCTCCGCCCTCCTCTCACCCGCCACCAAGCTCTTCAAAGTCTCCCCCATATACCCATTGGTTCTCCTCTTCTGTAGCATCCTCCTCTCCTTCCTTTCTTTTGCCTTCTTTGCTACTGCTGCCCCCTCCTCTGCCAAGGATATACTTGCCCTCTTCGGCTTATATCCCTGAGGCCATCAACGAGCTCTAAAAGACTTGGGCGCTTGCTTCATGCTGGCCTAGTAGATCCACCCAAGGATACCACCACCCTCTCCTTTATCAAAAAGTTCTTCAAAATTGAGCAGGATGGCGGATGCATTGGAGAAGGCACCACTCACCCTCAAGAGAGAAGCGGCCAACCACCCAAAGACGTGGTGGTGGCAGTGGCTGGGTGGTTGTGGGCGGTGGTGGAGGCCGCGATGGGGGAGGAGGAGGGGGACTGGGGGAAGGAGGTTTAGGATTAGGGTTAGGTTAGGGTTGGGCCTGAGGTTTCGAGAATGGAAGGGAAAATGAGCATTGGCTGAAGGGGTAGAATGGATGGTATAGTGGTCAATCATTGGCCGGGTCTACCATTGAGCTAGTAGACCGTGGTAGACCAGGTCCAACTAATAATTTCTTCTGTTAAAAGGTCTCTACTGGGAAAGGAGAGAAGGGAAGCCATTGTCCTCTACTAAAAATGTCCTTCGGGTAGATCGTGGTAGACACGGCCCAACTAATAATTTCTTCTTTTAAAAGGTCTCTACTAGATAAAGAAAAAAAAAAGGGAAGCCATTGTCCTCTACCAAAAATGTCCTTCAACTAGGGTCACAACATATTTGAATGCATCAGGTAATATTTTGTCCTTTTATTTCATAGTAGTACCTAACTTAGCCATCATTGTTATCATAATCTGCGCTTAGCTTGCCCTGCGAGTTTTAAGGACGCATCGCAGCAGGGTCCCTCATGGTTTATTTATCTAATCATTTATCAAAGCCTCTAATGCTCTCACAACGTGGCAGCTATCCAAGTATGCATGCACACAACAACATACCTTGATAGAGACATAGAGTGGGTGTCAAAGAATCTGTGGTTGGTCTTGGCTCTAACCCTGGACTCGGCAAGATGAGGGATTGGTTGAGCTGCCAATTAAGAGCGTACCAATTCTACTAGTTTCCTTTGATGAGAAAATGTTACGAGTACTTGGTTATCACACCCACTTGACACCCAACTAATTATCAGTACTCATGGAACCTCCCGATAGATCACGTTAAGTAATGCGATCGACACAAAAAATTTCAACTCAATTCACCCGCCCAAATTCAAATATTAATTATTTATTTGACTGACCCAATTGTCGCTCTCATGCTGTCTCTCTATAGCTAGTCACGTTTTAAAACACGAGAATTTGAATCCTTATCAGAAGTGAGGAGCGCGTTTTCAGCATTTAACAATAAAAAAAAGGGGTCTCATTATTATCATAGCAGCCCAACGTGCATGCGCGTTTGCACAGCCCCACTTGATAGTTAAGTGTGGCCTTGGACAAGGGGATTCATATTCACTCTCTTTTATTTTTATGAAAGGAAAATGAGAAAGAATAATGCTTTATGCAACCACTGCACAACGATCCATTCTCATAATGTGATTTTCATGATCCATTAGAATAAAATAGATATAAAGAGTCTGTTTGGATAATTAGATTAAATATCTTAATTCGTGGATCGGATCGGTATAATCAGTAAGATCGTAGGGTTTCAAGCTGAATATTTATAATATAGATCTAGCCTAGCCTATAATTCTAAGATTTTGCTGGTTGTATTTGTTCAATTCATGAAGTCGATAGAGTTTTCAACGCAATCATCTAAACAAGCACTAAAGCCTACGATAAACCATCTATCTTGGTGCAAAAACTAATTACACCCCAGCATATACCTAGGGGTATTCAATGATAAAATTTAATCAACGATAATTAAACAAAGAATTTTTGCTTCGTGCCATTTTTTTCGATAGGGCACCGTGTGGCTGCATGATCTATTGGTGATTGACTCAATGGATGGTTGAGTTGTTGATTCAAAGGAGATCAATTCCATTCGATTCTTTTCTCAGGAATATGTTACATAAACTTTGACTATTCCATCCTTTTGTTATGAGTATCGGTATTCGTATCCAATTATTCATTAAATCATGGAAGCTAGTGCATATGAATCTCATATCCATAAGAGCATGCGGAATTTAGACATGCCCATGAAAAGGGGTGTAGATTTCAGTAATATATTAGAGGTTGGTTCATCAAAAGTATGGATGGATGTATCACGGGCATATGGCAGAAATTTTTATGGACGCATAAGGCTACTAGTAACCTAATCCATTTAATTAGTCTGCACATGGCACATGCGTCTATAAAAAAAAGAGACAATAACGGCGATATTCCTTGCTTGCACGAGAACAGGGAGAAAAAGATAAAACATTGTCGTGTATACACAGTCACAAATAGTTGCATGCGCGGGACCCTCCTTAATTTAAAATAACGAGATCCTTACCAAATCTGGGAGGCCTCCTCAATAGCAAAAAAATAAAAATTTCTTTAGTTCACAAGAAAATTTTTTTCTCACCCAACTAGAAATATGATGCCTGAAAAAATAGTTTTAACATATTTAAATGGTCATAAAAAAATAATACATTTCAGAAGAGCTTATGTTTGATTAAACATCTACCTTCTTGAGTAAGTTATCTGAAATATTTATTATACTTTTAATTAAAAAAATATCAATTTTCAATCGGTGGAAAAGTAGCTTTTTAATGTTTCTTATGATTTTTTTTCGTTTTTATAAAATATGTAAATTTTATTATTATAAAAATGCTTCTTTTTTTTTTCAATAAGCCAATCAAATAAGAAGTTTTTTTTATTTTTCTATCGAGACTATTTTTTTTTTTTTTTTTTTGTTTGGTGAAGCAAACAAATCCTAAGAAGACGGGAGGCCACGAGTGCTTCCCAACCATTCCATGCATGCTCTCTTCCAATGGACCTTTGAGGCAGCCACAACCCCCCCCCCCCCCGGTTCAAAGCCCAAACTGCGTGCATTCAACACTACATTAGTGCTACTTTAGTTATTTAAAAAAAATTAAACTCAGTAACTTATCACGTGTGTCTACTATTTAGGTGGAATACTATCGCCTATTGTCACTAAAAAATCAAAAAAAAAAAAAAAAAGAAAGAAAGAGAAAGAAAGCGAGGAAGAAAGCTACGTGGCAACCACTTCCGAAATTTATGGCTTTAAATAATTTCCAGGTGTCCGACCTTTTCTTCTTCTCAAAAAATCTCCACCTTTTCTTTTTTATTTTTTTCCGCTTTGCCGTTGCATCAGAGCAAGGAAGGCTTAAAAGGAACCAAAGGGGAAGGGACTTCTCCTCGTGACTCTTTAGTTGTGGCCTTTAGAGAGTGTGAGAGAGCTGAACGTGATGGGTTCCCCTTCCTCCACTTCACATCTGAGAGAAGACCCCTCGAAACCTCTCCTTCGTTCCACTTGGCAGCCCAGGAGATACTACACCACCCTCTTCTGCTCCTGTGTCGTCCTCCTCGCCCTCCTCGGCGTCGCCGTCGCCTCCGCCGCCCGCTACCGATCCGCCTCCGCCCCCACCGCCCGGCCCCTGGCCAAGCTCTCCCAACCCGTCGTCATGATCATCTCCGCCGACGGCTTCCGCTTCGGGTACCAGTTCAAGACCCAGACCCCCAGCATCCGCCGCCTCATCGCCGGCGGAACCGAGGCGGAGGAGGGCCTCATCCCGGTCTTCCCCTCCCTCACCTTCCCCAACCACTACTCCATCGCCACCGGCCTCTACCCGCCCTACCACGGCATCATCAACAACTACTTCCCCGACCCGGACACCGGCGACTGGTTCAGCACCGCGAGCCACGAGCCCCACTGGTGGCTCGGGGAGCCCCTCTGGCAGACCGCCGCCGGCCAGGGCTTCGCCGCAGCCACCTACTTCTGGCCTGGCTCCGAGGTAATCAAAGGCCCCTGGACCTGCCCTCCTAAATTCTGCCCAAAATACAACAGCTCGGTGCCGTTCGAGCAACGAGTTGATACTATTTTGGGGTACTTCGATCTCCCTGGCGATGAGATCCCTGCACTCATGATGCTCTATTTCGAGGAACCTGATCTCCAGGGCCACGAATTTGGCCCTGACGATCCGGAGGTCACCAGGGGAGTAGCTCGAGTCGATCGAATGGTCGGAAGATTGATCGCCGGCCTCGAAAAAAGAGGGATCTTTGACGATGTCACTATGATTCTCCTTGGCGATCACGGAATGGTCGGCACCTGCCGGGAAAAGACCATCTTTCTGGATGATTTGGCTCCATGGGTTCAAATTCCAGAGAGTTGGGTACTGTCCTACAGCCCATTGCTGTCGATCCGACCTCCGGCCGAGGTTTCTTCGTCCGAGGTGGTGGCCAAAATGAACGAAGGGTTGAGTTCAGGGAAGGTCGAGAAAGGGCAGTATCTGAGAATGTTTCTCAAGGAGGATTTACCTGAAAGGCTCCATTATTCTGCGAGTTCGAGGATTCCACCAATCATTGGGATCTTGGGCGAGGCGTACACCGTCGTACAGAACAGAACATCGGAATTCTATGAATGTGGAGGAGCTCATGGATACGACAACTCATTGTTTTCAATGAGGACCATATTCGTAGCTCGTGGACCGCGATTTGAAAGGGGTCGAAAAATTCCATCGTTTAAGAATGTCGAGGTATACAACTTGGTCGCTGCTATTCTGAATCTGAAGGGCGCTCCAAATAATGGGTCAGCGTCATTTCCAAATTCTGTTCTGCTGCCAAGCACTTAACTTGTACTCGCTGAAATTTGGGGATGTCGATGCGATGTCAAAGTCGCAGTGGCAAAAATAAATGGCTTTACTCTGCCTGAAATCGTCGTTGGAGTAGTTTCAGAGTTTATGATATTTTCATCTCTTTTGCACGTCCCTGTGCAGGGCACATGACGTGAGTTCATAGGGCGGTATGAATTCTAGAGCGATGCGCTAAAAATCACACGATGCTTATAGGTTGAACAAAATTTTCAATAGCACCAACATAACTAAATCAATCATAGAATTTAATCATAAGTTTACTCAATTATAAAGATTCAAATAGTATTGGAAAATCAGCTACCTAACTAATAAATCAGACGCTCGTAGTAGGTTATTAACAAGTACTATATTTCCAGCCTATAGTGAGGCATCAACAATGTGGCTAGTTTAGAGTACTACAATTCATTACTAAGATATATAATTCAATTATATGCTTGTTATGTAAATATAACTCAAGATAATATTATCTTACGAAATTTGATGCACACAAGTATCAAAGTTCACACAAATCATGATCATTAATATATGATGCATAAATTCATAAAAAAGCTATATATGCTTAATAGATAAGTATATAATGAGCAGTTATCATAAATCACACACAGTAAAATTATCGATGCGTAAAATAGTTTTTTAATGTTTAAAATTTTTTACCTCTACTTATGACAAACTCAACTTAATCCACACCTTGATTTAAGAACAATGATGTCAAAAACCTTGCTCGATGTTCTCCTCTCTAGAAGATTGTTCCCCTATAGGACTAAATATAATATTAAAATAAAAATCATATAGTGAAAACCAACTGTTTAGAATCTTCTACTAGGTTTACCATCGGTGAACTTGGGGTGATCAACGGTGAGGCTTGAAGGAGGGGTAGGGTTTGCTTAAATAGATATGATGGCTAGAATTTCCTATCCTTTGATGGAGTCGAAGAGGAGACGAAGTCAGCCTCCTATTCTAACTCAGAGAGGGGAATTTTGTTCCCATTCTCTCTCTCTTTTCTTTTTTTTTTTTTTTTCTATCTCTTAGGCTTGGACTAAGCCTGGTTCATCCATAGGCTGGGCCAGAGGGGCCCGGCCTTACATGTCTAGCAATGTAAAGTTTCTCATTGTTCCTTGTTCTATATCATCCGAGAGACTAGAATAATAGAGTAGATGACAGGTTTCTGAATTATGAAATTAGCCAATTTCATCATGAGATTGTGGTTATTTCTGCTTATCATTCACTTTCATACAATCATGTCAAGCATTGGCATGACCAAGCATTGCCCTTTTCTTCTTGCTTCATGATCCTAATCTTGTTTCTACTTTTCATTGCTCATCTTATACAATTTTCACGACTAGTTAGGAATTTTCTTCGATTGCACCTGGAATTCCTTGATTGTTAGGTTTAGCTATAATTTTGTTGCAGTTTCTTACAGCCGTCAAATTTAGAGATTGTTTCTCTCCTCAGTTAAAAACTGTTAAATCTAGTCACGACTCATATCTGCCATCCTATAGATTGTTTCTTCCTCTCATCTCAGTAAAGTAGGATTGTAGTTCATATTATTTCAGGCACTGCTGTCGATGTATGCAATGCTATGCTCAAATTTTCCATCAGCACATACTTATAAAGCGTAAAGAAATCTGTAATTGCAGATGTCAAGTTACGACCAGATATAACATGTGGAGTTCACAGATAACCTCAAGTCAAATAGGGCTGTCCAACTTGTTTGTGGCTTTCCACGATCTTCTCTCATAACTGGCTGTCATGGAAAGAAATGCATGTGTTATTAAATTTTACATGAGCATATCTACGTTTCTTATTTCCTCCTTTTTTTGCCCCAACGTCCAAATGTAACTGAATTGATAGAAAACCTGTTTCAAAAACCTGGTGCTACTCAAACTCAGAGCAACTCCATTTTATAGATTGCGGTATATTTCTGAAACATTGGAGGGCCTGGTGCCACCCTTTGTTTTGGGATATCTGGCCTATGATTAATAGTGGCGTGGCCTTTCAGGCCAATCACATATTCAGAGAGGCAAATGGGGCCGCAGATTGGGTGGCCCTATGGCCTATGGGTTGGAAAGAAAGAATAGAGCGCTCCGTGATTTATTATTTTCTGATCTTTTTGGATGTATCTGTACTAGAATTATATAAATCATTTGTTTTAGTGGAAAAAAAAAATCTATGGCAGAACACCATCGAGTACCATGTTAGCTGTACTGTCCTGATTTTCTTAAATTGGTTGTAGGGACTGATTTGCTACATGCTAGTATGGTTGAAGTTACTCATGTTATTGTTTGCCACCATCCTGTTTGCTTCATGGTTGCGTTTCATTTGAGTAGAACATGCAGCATGTGACATTTTCCCAATAATAATATATTCTTTAAAGATAAGAGGGGCTCCTTCTTATGTTGCTTAAAAATGGGAGGGATTAATTCGGGCCGTTCAGGATTTCGTCCACACCCCATATTATGCCACATTACATAATATATTTTACCTCCTTCCATCTTTCTGAGGTCCAAGATGGCGATAAGCCGCCTGTGGTTCCCTCCTCGCCAGCCGTCCCTCTTTCCCTTCCCCCCATTCCACTACCACCTCTTGCTTCCTTCCCTCCCTTCCACTCGTAGACCTCATTTCTGTTAACGTCGCACTTTCATCAATATAAAAGAGACGGAATTCAGAGGTCTCCTCGTCCACCCAAACATCATCCTCTCTATCGGCAATGCTACGCCTCCCGTTCCGAGATTTGTAGATCACGTTGCGTGGGTTGCAGTGAAGAAGAGCATCGCCCCCCCGCGTCAGCCTCAACCGTCCGCGTCTTCCCCTATTGGCTGCGGTCCAAGGTTTCTAAAGCATTCCTGCCCCCACCTCACCCACCCACTCACCAACCAAAACCCCCTCCCCAGATCTAGATCTAGATCTAGATTACCAAAAAAAAAAAAAAAAAAAAAAAGAAAACCATCATTTGACATCACTTTCTTTTTCTTATTTATTTAAAAAACAATTTTATTATTCTATTATCTTTTTCAGTTTTGAAATATAGGTATGCCTTATATAGCCAATTATGTTATAAATTATAGGGTTATTTTGAATGAATATCCTCTTAAATATTGAATTTTATATGAATATCCTTCCAAAATTGATATTTGCATGTATATCCTTATAAAACACTTATTTTGCTATTTTACCCTTTTTTTACTCTTATTTTTGCATATGTACCCACACCATCTAACGCCGTTTAAAAATTAATGTTTCAAATTAAAATGACTAAAATATTCTTAATGAGTAGATGTGCAAAAAATAAACATTTATAAGGCGATCGCGATGGAGAACGAAAAAATATTGTCAAATTTTTATTTTATTTTTAATTATAATAAATATGGTTTTTATTAATGGTGTTAGAAAAACCATTATGTTAGGGGCATTTGTGCAAAAACAGTATTCTACAAGGATACAGAAATAAATATAAATTTTAAGAGGATATTCACACAAATTTGATTTTTTTAGAAGAGTATTCATGCAAAAAAAATTCTAAATTATAAAATGGTAATAAGACAAAATGATAATAGCGGCAAAGACAATTGCCCTAGTAATGATGGTGATGGAGACAATAATTGAAATACTAGCAACGTGGCAACAACAGTAATAGAGATAAGATATCGAAAATATGGTGGTGGTAATAATGGTAGCAATAAAATAGTAGAGGCCATGGTGGCAATGGCATTGTGACTGGAAGGTTTCTATGATGGTGATGGTAGAGATAATGACTGTGGTGATGATAGTGATAGTGGTACAAATGACAACGGTGGCAATAGTATAGAAATGATAATTACGATGGAGGCGACGATTGTGGCTGTGACGATAATAGTAATAATATAATAATAAAGATGGCATCAATGGTAATAAAAGAGATATAATTTTTTATTTTTAAAAATTAATAAATAAGATTTTCTCACTTTTATTATTTTAAAATAATAATAATAAAAAAATAATAATGATAGTAAATATATTTTATCTCAATTTTATAAATTAATTTTTAAAATCTACTATATTTATATCTAAAATGGAACCTCCGTCTTGTAGATTTTTTCATTCACTATATGGACACAAATATTAATGATATGCTTGGCTATTATCAAAATTCATTATTGCATTTGATTGTATTTATATCTAAGCGGTTGGAAAATTATTGATTATTGGTTGATTTAGAATTTGAGGAGTAATAATTTCTTAGTGTCTAAGTCCTAGGTCACCACAAATTCAGTCGTTCTGTTATTGTATTTAATTCCCAATACATGGTATCTTTTTTTCTATCTATCATGTCTCTCTGTTCTGATGGGCATGGCTTGAAATTTGAGAAGTTATATAATTTTTATTTATTTAATATTTTTTGTTAGCTCAAATTCAATGTTTTTGCATTGAATTTCATTCCAAAATAATTGTATCTATCTTTTTGCTTGGAATTTAGGAAGTTTAATTCTTTCTATTTACTATAATTTATTATATTGATATTTTTATTTAAAATCAATTAAAAATAATTATATCTTATTTTTAATAAAAAATATTTTTTTTATTTTTAAAAATAAAAAAGTAAGAAATAAAAAGAATCCCAAAATCTCCCGCATCATTCACTTCGCCAAAATTATATAGACCTGACCAACCACTACAAAAATAGCCTCAAACAATAACACCGACTCATAGTCGCCGGAGTCGGAGGAGGCCAACGTGGGGCTCGGTCCCGCTGTAGCTCTCCCTCTTCCTCCGCCTCTGAGCCCTTTAAAACACAAGAAATAGATAGAGAGAAATCTCTGTCTCTCCTATCAGTGTTCGACCAATGGAGCGAGCTCGGAGACTAGCTTGCCGGGCGATCCTCCGCCGTCTGATTTCCCAATCCAAGCCATCCCAGCCACCGGCAGCGAACGCCCCTCGCCACCTCTCCTCCCTCGCGCCGTCCATCTTCCCGGCGAAACCCGCCGCCCGACTCCCCGCAGCCGCCGACTACTCCTCGTTCCGCAATGCGGGCCGGCAGTCCCGGTGGATCTCGGTGGAGTCGCTCCGCCCCAGCGACACCTTTGCCCGGCGCCACAACTCGGCCTCGCCGGACGACCAGGTCCGCATGGCAGAGGTCTGCGGCTTCCCCTCCCTCGACGCTCTCATCGACGCCACCGTCCCCAAGTCCATCCGCATCCCCCCCATGACCCTCCCCAAGTTCGACGCCGGCCTCACCGAGTCCCAGATGCTCGGCCACATGAATCGCCTCGCCTCCATGAACAAGGCCTTCAAGTCCTTCATCGGCATGGGCTACTACAACACCTTCGTCCCCGCCGTCATCCTTCGCAACATCATGGAGAACCCTGGCTGGTACACCCAGTACACGCCCTACCAGGCCGAGATCGCCCAGGGCCGCCTCGAGTCCCTCCTAAACTTCCAGACCATGATCGCCGACCTCACCGCCCTCCCCATGTCCAACGCCTCCCTCCTCGACGAGGGCACCGCCGCCGCCGAGGCCATGGCCATGTGCAGCAACATCCAGCGCGGCAAAAAGAAGACCTTCTTGATCGCATCCAACTGCCACCCCCAGACCATCGACGTCTGCAAGACCCGGGCCGGCGGGTTCGACATCAAGGTCGTCGTCGCCGACCTCAAGGAATTCGATTACCGCTCCAACGATGTCTGCGGTGTCCTGATTCAGTATCCCGGTACGGAAGGCGAGATCTTGGATTACGGGGAGTTCATTAAGAACGCGCATGCGAGCGGGGTGAAGGTCGTGATGGCGACGGATTTGCTGGCGCTGACGGTGTTGAAGCCGCCGGGCGAGCTCGGGGCCGACATCGTTGTTGGGTCGGCGCAGAGGTTCGGGGTACCGATGGGCTACGGAGGCCCTCACGCGGCGTTCCTGGCCACGTCGCAGGACTACAAGAGGATGATGCCCGGGCGGATCATCGGAATCAGCGTGGACTCCAGCGGGAAGCAGGCACTTCGGATGGCGATGCAGACCAGGGAGCAGCACATCCGGAGGGACAAGGCCACCAGCAACATCTGCACTGCGCAGGTCTGGGATTTGATTGCTGATTTTCCCAGTTGATATCAAAACTTTTGATTCATTCCTTTGATGGATTGCTGATAGAGAATTGTATTGGCAAAATTGGACTTTTAGGCATTGCTTGCAAATATGGCTGCAATGTACGCGGTGTACCATGGGCCTGAAGGCCTGAAGGCCATAGCCGATCGGGTTCATGGTCTTGCTTGTACTTTTGCGCATGGGCTGAAGAAAATTGGAACCGTGAAAGTCCAAGAGCTTCCCTTCTTTGACACTGTGAAGGTTACGTTCTCTGATGCAAAGGCAATTGTAGAAGAGGCTTACAAGAATGAAATGAACCTGCGGCTTGTGGACTCAAACACGGTATATAATTCTGTCCACTTTCTCTTTAATTGAAGGAGTCGGTTCCTTTGAGATGTGGGTATGATTCTTCCTGTCAGTTGTTGCTGGTTTTGATATAGTTGTTTTGTAACACTATAGATAACTGTGTCTTTTGATGAGACCACAATACTAGAGGATGTGGACAAGTTGTTTAAAGTGTTTGCTTGCGGCAAGCCTGTGAGTAGTTTTTGCTGAACAAATTACTAATGTCTAAGATGAATCTTGTTCTCTTTGCATATTGGAAAAAGAGTCTATGTTTGTTCATATTCTCAGGTAAACTTCACTGCTGCATCTCTTGCACGCGAGGTTCAACCTGCAATTCCAGGAGGATTCGTTAGAGAGAGCCCATATTTGACGCACCCTATTTTCAATTCGTATGAGCCTTTTCCCTATCTTGCTAGCTGTCATATTGTATCTCAAGAGCCTTTAGAGTTGATTTCTCTGCCTTCCAGGTACCACACAGAGCATGAGCTGCTCCGGTACATCCATAAGTTGCAAGCAAAAGATCTTTCATTATGCCACAGCATGATTCCTCTTGGGTCTTGCACCATGAAACTGAATGCTACAGTAGAGATGATGCCTGTGACTTGGCCCAATTTTGCAGATATTCACCCATTTGCCCCTGTTGAGCAGGCTCAAGGTTATCAGGTAATACAACTCTCCTCCTGATGATTAATGCCCACCATGCTAATTTCTTCATAATCTGTAGGAAATGTGAGTTTTTGACATTCTCTGTTCTATTTTTTTTTAAAATAATTAAAAGGAAATGTTTAAAGATTTGGGTGAACTCTTGTGCACAATCACGGGATTTGATTCCTTCTCTTTGCAACCAAATGCTGGTGCCGCTGGAGAATATGCAGGGCTCATGGTTATTCGTGCTTACCACATGGTAGGTTTTCTGAACACTTGAATCATCAAACTGCTTGCTAAATTCAATTGTTCATCTTCTGAAGATTAGAGTTTAGGACTTCACCAGTTTTAGATACTTATGTATTTGTTGGTGACAAACTGTAGGCAAGAGGAGAGAGCCAGCGGAATGTCTGCATCATACCAGTCTCAGCTCATGGGACAAATCCTGCGAGTGCAGCTATGTGTGGAATGAAAATAGTAGCTGTTGGAACTGACTCTAAGGGTAATATTAACATTGATGAACTAAGAAAAGCTGCTGAAGCACATAAAGACAAATTGTCTGCTCTAATGGTATGAATGCTGCATCTTCTCCATTTACAATTTATAAGGAAATAGTTTCTCTTCTTTAAAAATGATTTTATTTATATTATTGCTATCTTTGTGCTCATGGTCCTTATGCTGCAAAGGTTGTGATGCAAATATTCTGATGCATAATGATAACTTTTGCATAATATTTGATGGTCCAGCAATTAATTCATTCTTGATTTTAACTACCATACATATGTGTCCTACGTGAGGCCTGCATTTGCCTCGAGCATTTTAATTACTGCTTAGTAGTTCAATCTTGTCGTCATAGGTTAAAGTGATATTGGATTTCATTGATGCATGCGCATTTTGAATGGCTAAAAGATCACGCTATGAAGTTTTTAACAGCCACTGGCACTTTTATGATATTTATTAACTCTTCAGGTTACCTATCCATCAACTCATGGAGTCTATGAAGAAGGCATTGATGAGATTTGCAAAATTATTCATGACAATGGTGGGCAAGTCTACATGGATGGAGCTAACATGAATGCACAGGTTAGTTTTTCTTTTCTCATTCAAATGAAACTACTAATAGATATGTGTGCTCTGGTTATATTATTTATACATCAGTGTCATTGTTGGACTAATGATTCAACAATAGCTACAATTGGCTATTAGGGGAAATTAGTAGTTATATTTCGAAACCACTCTGCTAATTAAACTTCTGCACAAGTTTGTTGTACATGACAGTCAAGAATACTTGTTGGGTTTGCCATATGGTATAGGTGTATGATTGTATCCCTTAAAAGAAAGAGCTTGCATTGCCCCCTCTCTTTTTTGTAGGGTATATTTTAGTAATTTCCTCCTGTTTTCTAACAAAAGGTTTATCTCGTATACAGGTTGGTTTGACAAGCCCTGGCTGGATTGGAGCTGATGTTTGCCATCTCAACCTCCACAAAACTTTTTGCATCCCACATGGTGGAGGTGGTCCCGGAATGGGTCCTATTGGTGTGAAGAAACACTTGGCACCATTTTTACCATCGCATCCTTTGGTAAGATACTTTTGGTTGACACATATTTGGAAGTTGAAAAACTTAAAATATTATCATAAGACGTCAATTTTTATATCTCTTTGTGACCAAAAACTTATCTATTTTGACATATTTTCTTCTGTTAATTATCCTTCTAATGAGCACACCTAGCAATATCTTACACCAAATCCATTGAGAAGTTTGCACGATGAATTCATGTCAACATGTCTATATCTGAAGAGAGGTTATAATTGGTGAGCAATGTGTTGATTCTGCTTCACTCATCTAATTTGTTTTAGGGGTTGTTTGGTTGCCTACATATCTAGATGTAGCTGTGTAAACTGCAACTACAGTTCCTGTGCTTGGTTGTTTAATATAATCAATGTAATTTAATAGTTGTACAATACAATACAATACACAATACAATACAATACAATATAATATAATATAATATATAATACCATAATATAGTATATAATATAATATTTTAAATAATATAATATAATATCAATTTATAAAATTATTAAATTATTTTATTCTAATAATTGATTTTTGTTGATAATAAAATATATTTTAATAATTATTATCGTACTTTTAAATAATAATTTTTATATTTGATATCTTCATATCATAATTATATTATATTTATATAATATATCTATTACTATATGCAGTTATGATATTAACTATTACTTTATCATATGATAATTATTATAATAAGAATTATGATAATATTATGATATTTTTTATTATTATAATTATAATAATATTATTATCATCTGATTACTGGAGAGAAAGGGAGGTAGTGATAGCCCTTTAAACTGCATCTAGAACCTGCATGTAGGGTTGCAGCTCTTGTTGGCTGCATCTCTACATGTAGTGAAAGGGCCTTAGGGTGCAATTCAATTGCCTACTTTGGCCCAGTTACAGGCAACCAAGCAGCCCTTTAATGTAGCTCATACTCGTAATTGCAAATTTTAGATGAATTCTCCCACCTACATGTTTGTATACTTGATTTTGTTTTTTCTATATAATTCTGTGTTTTCTTTCTTGTCTGCTAAATTTTCCTCTTTTCTAAATATATGCCCTCTTGTACCTTTGTCTATCTCTGTTTTACGTGCCATATGCTTCATGATGCTAACAATAGTATTTCTCTTCCATGGCCTTACAAATTGTCACATTAATGTGTTTTTTTATTCTGATAATTTTTTATGTTATACTTTTCATTCCGATCAATATTTCTTATTCTAGATGTGGTCTTCATGGACTATATTAGTTTTGAGCATCGCTTTGCTGGTTTTTCCAGTCTTTATGACATTGAGCATCTTTATTTGTGCAATTTTTTTTATTGGACAATGTAGTATTGGTTATTGAAATTTTGATGTGCCTTCATCATACCACTCAGTTGTTACAATTGATGATTTTCGACATAACTTGCATCAGATGGTTTCACACACACAGAAACAATTACTTCAGTTGTTAAAATTAATGACTTTTGTTGCAATTATAGTATGTTTCTACTGTAATTACATTTTCATGTTATCTTATGGCGCATTTCTGAGGTGGAGTTACGAAGTACATGAGAGTTTCAAGATTATTTGTAACAGTTGTAAACAGTCATATTCTTCTTTCATGCGCATACAGTTTCATTTTGTTACATAATAGAAAATGCACATGCTATGATTTTGAGTTCATTGGTTCTGTCAATTTGATATCATGTTGAAAAAATGAATATCATCGACTCCTTTAAGAGATCTAAAACAGTTACCCTTTTTGGAGGTGCCAACTGGTGGGATACCACCACCTGAAAAGGCTCAACCACTTGGTACTATTTCTGCAGCACCATGGGGATCTGCACTTATTTTGCCCATTTCATATACATACATAGCTATGATGGGTTCTAAGGGCCTAACTGATGCATCAAAGATTGCCATCTTGAATGCAAACTACATGGCTAAGCGTCTAGAGGTATCTTATTTTTCGTTCTCATATCCATTTACTCTGTCCATGCTTTGACATCGATAGATAGTTTCAGTTTTCAGTTATAGCCTACCTGCTGAGAAGTTGGTCTGATTTAATCCCTTATATTAAACTTTGATGTTGCAGAATCATTACCCCATTCTCTTCTGTGGAGTAAATGGAACCGTTGCCCATGAGTTCATTGTCGACTTAAGGGGTTTTAAGGTGCTTTATACAAATTGTTTCATGGTTGTTCACCTTAATTTTCCTATATTCTTGATAATGAGTTTTGCTGAGATTTGACTTCATTGCAGGCGACTGCTGGTATAGAGTCTGAAGACGTTGCCAAGCGTCTTATAGATTATGGATTCCATGCGCCCACAATGTCTTGGCCAGTTCCAGGCACGCTTATGATTGAGCCCACTGAAAGTGAAAGCAAAGTATTGTTGCAAGATTATTCTCTTTTTCTAAGTTCATCTTCTTCATTAACATATTTAAATTTAAAACAAATTTAATTCCTCTTGCAGGCAGAACTAGACAGGTTTTGTGATGCTCTCATTTCTATTAGGGAAGAAATTGCTGAGATTGAGGGTGGTAAAGCTGATGTTAACAACAATGTCCTGAAGGTAAAGACCATTGTGTTTCTTCTAAAATATATCTGCACTGCTCTGTGCCTTTTACTGAAAAGCAAAATCCATGCATGCATCACAAGATCAATTCAGGAACTCCTGTAGTTCCTTTCACCAAAAAATGCTGTTACAGTCACTGTTATTTAAAGAATATAAGAGAATCAAATATATGTGCAGGGTGCTCCTCATCCACCATCCCTGCTTATGGGCGACGCATGGACAAAACCCTACTCCAGGGAATATGCAGCATTCCCTGCTTCATGGCTCCGAGGTTCCAAGTTCTGGCCAACTACAGGTACTGGACTTCACTCTATAGTCTGAATAATAAAAAAACTAATTCCTCTGTAATTGAAGTGATGGCAGAGCTAATACTTTTGGTTGTCATTAATTCATCAGGGCGTGTGGATAATGTGTATGGCGACCGCAACCTCATCTGCACTCTCCTTCCCGTGTCCCAAATGGCTGAAGAACCTGCAGCTGCTACTGCATAGCCCTGTCAAAATGCAGCAAAATTCTGTTACAAACATTTCAAAACAGGAAGCCTCTCCTCATCATCCTCTAAACTGTATATGTAAACTCTTGGAGTGTCTGCTCCCGCTCTCCTGCTGCAGCTGCCGACATTCCCTTCTCCTCATCATGTGCTGCTTCATGCAGCTTATACAATATCTTCAAACATTCTGTTACTTCTCTAAATTTTTCTATGAAACAGCTGTACAAAATAAATTTACACCTCATCCCCGTTCTTGAGAATCTGATACAAAAAATCAGCATATATAGATGGTCAACTTTTTGCAAGGTACTTGTGAAAAAGGAACGAAGCAATTGAGAGATTGCTTGCTTTTTCTCCTATCCTAGATTGGCGACAAGCTACCTGTAATGTAGCATGCAGTGCGGATGTTTGAAATACAACCACTACTATACCATGAGTTAGCAATTCATTTTTATGATCTTATTGCTGTTGTTGTGAATAGCATCTGATAACTACTGAATTATGAAAAATTAACTCAGCACTTTTACTGTTGGATAATTAAAGCATGGGCCTGCATCTACAAAGGTAAACCAGGCAGGTTAGAGATGGATGGATGCACGCATATATAAATGGAGCCTAAGTGATGCCCAGATATAATGACAATTCTCTTCATGGATTCCCACCAGCAGACGAAAATTAAAGGAAAATGTTCGAAGTTGCAGTGCTAGCCATTCTCTGCCATTGATCCCTGGTGAGCCAAAAAACAACGTGCATCGGAACATCTATTTAATACTAGGAAGCTCCACAATCTTTGAAGACTCATTTGAATTCTTAAACCTATTATTGTTTTCCTTTATCCAAAACTATTTTTCCCTCCAAACTTGGGTACTCTCAATGAATACCCAAAGAATTTTTTTTTCATTGGAATATTTTCTTTTGGAAGCCGATATTTGGAAAAGTAGTTTTTGTATATTTGATTGACCATAAAAAAGTAACACGTTGTATAGTTGCTTATGTTTGGTTGAGCATCTACTTTTCTTGAAAAAATATATAAAATACCTATTATGCTTTTAAATAAGAGAAAGATCTTAGCTCGTTCTATCTAAAAGCTTAATGATACTTTTTGAAAAAAAAATCATCTAAATTCTTAGCCGGTGGGAATTGAAATTTTTCATGTCTTATATGGGTTTTTCTTTTTCATGAAATATAGAAATTTTATTTCCATAGAAAAACTACTTTTTCATCTCTCTTCGTTGAAAAGTCTAACCAAACATGCGGCATTTCTCTATTTTCTTTATGACCACACTTTTCTCTTTCTTCTTCTCGTGAACCAAACGAGTCCTAAGGGCTTGATTAGTTGCTTGTAATTGGGCATTGAACTCAGATGGGTCAGGGGAGGCTCCTTCGAGTGCTGTGTTATTTGGAATGGAGTTGATTTGAGCTGCCATTTGACCTAATTTAAGGGAGACAAGGCCTGAAGTGGCCTCGCCACTTCAGTAAGGTGGGCTCCTGCTCAACCCACTTACTTCAAACCAAACGGTCCCTAACTTGAATCAGTGCAATTTTAACGTAACCATAAATTTCAAGCATGCAAACTTATCTTGTCTAAACATCCCTAAATAAATCTTAAAATATTTAGCTCGTCTTCAGTCCTCGAAAGTTTCACCGGGGAGCGCAGATACTGATGATGTACGGACTGATATCACCCGAATGGATCTTGGACTCACGGCCACACGTGGGAATCCATTTCGTCCACCATTTTCCTTTTGACTTGGATATAT
The DNA here is from genome assembly GCF_009389715.1 of Phoenix dactylifera. Taxonomy (NCBI): domain Eukaryota; kingdom Viridiplantae; phylum Streptophyta; class Magnoliopsida; order Arecales; family Arecaceae; genus Phoenix; species Phoenix dactylifera. The sequence goes on along the minus strand of NC_052395.1, from coordinate 911,911 downwards.
AGAGGACAGATCAATGCTTAAAGGATGTTCATGTGGAGGATCTAGCTGGTTTCACATCAGCGTTATTCCAAAATTGCATGCCATGTCTTTTGCGAGATCATGCGTGATAGTTTGGAATGGAGGTAACTGAAGGAAAAATTGAAAGAAAAGGCTGTAACCATTGCTATATACATTTATATCTTTTCTGTGCACATTTATGAATGGAACAATTATTAAATATAGAATGATCATCAAAACCAAAGATTAAGGATAAAATTCTCAGCTACGATCCACAAAATCCGGTCTCTTTCTAAAGTTGCATCCTCGAAACAACAATTGGAAAACTATATGCCAAGTCTCCGCAACTTTTTTCTTCTTCTTTTTTCGTAACAATCAAAGAAGCAGAATATTTGAGGAAGAAAAATGTTTTTTTTCTGTATTGCACTATATGATTACAATGCTACTATATATACACATAAATTGCAGGATAAAGATGAACGCAGAACTGCAGAACAAACTAACTAACTTCAATTGTTCAGGACAAGGATGAATGCTAACTAATATGTGCTTTCCAATACTCTCTCTCAAAATGAGAGTAAATAGAATGAACTCCCATCTTGCCCAACAACTTATTAAACTGTACATCACCAAGTGGTTTTGTAAAAATATTTATAACTTGTAAATTTGAAGCTACATGAGCGGGTTCCAATAATTTCTCTTGAATTTTCTCTTTAACGATATGACAATCCATTTCTATGTGCTTTGTTCTTTCATGGTAAATTGGATTAGATACAATATGAATTGCAGCTTGGTTGTCACAAAATAATTGAGCCGGTTTATAAAGATTAATGCCTATCATTGAGGAGGTTTTTAAACCACGTTAACTTACAAATAACTGCAGCTATTGATTTGTCTTATGCTTCTGTAGATGATCTAGACACAATGTGTTGCTTCTTAGACTTCTACAAAATCAGAGCTTGACCAAGAAACCCCTTGCCTACATGCATGCACGCGGGCGCGTGTGTGAGAGAGAGAGCAACTAGGACCAGGCTGAGTTTGTCGTAGCTGAAAGCGAAAAAGCCAGCCAATGTCAATCGACTGCGGTGCCGCCCATCTTTCAGAAGAAGACAGACTATGGAAGGAAAGGACGTCGACGGGGAAAAAGGGATGTAAGAGAGTAGCGAAAAGTATGCCAAACAAAACAAAAGAGAAAAAAAAGACTCATTATAAATTTATAGGACAAAATAAAACTCAAGTCCACATTTTATACTTTGGATTCGCTCATTCCGAAGTCTCTTACGGCATCATGAGCCAAGCCGATATATGAGTTCCGGGCTCGTGTTGTTGAGATTGACATATATATGTTCACGCAAGCTCGACACTCATCCTTACTCTCATTCTTTTGCAAGATGAGAAGTTCTCGCGTCAGCAAGCAAAACTAATATATATCACTCTAAAACAATGCCAAGACCCAAGCCAATTCAATATAGACCATAAACCACGTAGATAGATAGATAATATACCATATAACTAGATAAGATGATGGTCTCGTACCATATGATACAGAGCTGAACACATTATTTTGTTCCAAGAAGAAGACGAAGTTCCGCTCTTATTTTTATTCCACCATGCAGCCTTGCAGGCATCAACCGGAGCCAAAAAAGATGGTGCATGATCTAATGGCAACGTTTGCCACAGTAGCCGATGACCATGTCGTGGCACTGGAACAAAGGCGGCAGCAGCGCCATCTTGGCGCAGTCCTTGCATCTGGGATCGCAAGACTTGGTCCAGAGGTCCGCGCACCCGCATTGTGGCGGCTCCGACAGCGTACACAGGCACAGATCACAGTGAAGAAGTTTTTGAAGAGATAGATAAAGAGATGATGGGATAAATGGTATCATTTCTTATTACCATGGTTAGTCGGAATTCATGAGCTTATATAGAGCTCATTACAGAATTGTTTTGAAGCTCAACAGTACACAACGGATTCTGTTTAACTTTCTGTTACAGCACCAGAATCCGTTCCTGCTGTTATAAGGTGGTTGAAACGTTTCAGCTTGAAGCATTTTGAGTGGCCGTTGGATAACTTGGTCTAAGCACATAGGGGAGAAACAGTGGGGAAGCTTCGGGAGTTGATGATGTGTGTTGATTCCCCCCCTCAAGCCGAGTTCGTGGGCAGAACTTGAAGCTTGGAGCAGAGATGGGAATGCCGCTTGACAGAGAGAGCTTTTGTGAAAATGTCAGCCGGTTGATTTTGTGTAGAAATGTGAGCAAGGTGAATTTCTTTGGACTGGACCTTTTCTCGCACGAAGTGGTAATCAACCTCTATATGCTTTGTGCGAGCATGAAAAACAGGGTTTGTTGCTAGTGATAGAGCAGAGACGTTGTCACAGCACAGTTCCGTGGATGTAGAAGCAGGAATCTGCAGTTCGTGAAGAAGTCTACGAAGCCAAATAATCTCAGTTGTTGTAATTGCCAGGGCTCTATATTCGGCTTCAGTGGATGAACGTGCAACCGTAGGTTGTTTCTTAGCAAGCCACGAGATAAGATTGGGTCCAAGGAAGATGCAATAGCCTGTGGTGGAACAACGATCGGAAGAGTCCCCTGCACAATCAGAGTCACAGAAGGCAGAGAGATCCAGTGAGCCAGATTTATAATGAAGGGAATGATCCACTGTCCCTTTGACATACCGGAGAATCCGTTTGAGCATCTGATAATGGATATGTAGGGGACGATGCATAAATTGGCAAATATAGTTGATTGCAAAGGAGATGTCCGGCCTGGCGATGGTGAGATATTGGAGTGAACCAGCTAGGCTTCTAAAGAGTTCCGGGTTGGAGAAGAGTGCAGTCTCCTTTGTAGGCTGTTGCTTGATCGATAAGGGCATAGTAATAGGTTTGCAATCTGATAGCCCAGCCTTTTGCAGAAGAGAGTGTGCATATTTTGACTGGTTTAAAGCTACTCCTGATTTAGAATAGATGGCTTAAATTCCCAAGAAGTAGGAAAGAGTACTAAGGTCTTTAATCTTGAATTGACCATTTAGTTGAAGAAGAAGCTGGCTGATTGCATTGCTGCTATTCCCCGTTATAAGTATGTCATCAACATACACAAGGACATAGATAACAGTGGTATGTTGATGAAGAAGAAGGAGTGAAGGATCAGCTGTGCAGATTGTGAATCCAAGTTGGAGCAGAAAGGATGTGAAAGTGGCAAACCACTGCCGGGGAGCTTGCTTCAGACCATAGATTGCCTTTTTCAATTTGCAAACATGATCACATCTGAGAGGGTCGATGAATCCTTTTGGATGTTCCATAAAGATTGTTTCCTCTAATTTGCCATGTAGAAAGGCATTCGACACATCTATTTGTCGAATGGGCCAGCTGAGTGTAATAGCCAGAGCTATTAGAACACGGATGGTCTGGAACTTGGCAACTGGGCTGAAAGTTTCAAAATAGTCAATGCCATATTGTTGTTTAAAGCCTTGAGCTACTAGCTGGGCTTTATATCTGGCAATGGAGCCATCAGAGTGGTGTTTGATTTTAAATGTCCATTTGCATCCCAGTACATGTTGATCCGGAGGGCATGGAATTAATTCCCAGGTTTCCTGCTCAAGAAGAGCATTGAACTCTTGTGATATGGCAGATCTCCACTGAGGACTGGTGTTTGCAACACTAAAACAAGTGGGTTCCGGGATAGAGGGGAGGCTGAGCAAGGAAAGTATCTGTCTGGGCCGAAGCGAGCCTGTTTGTAGTCTTGTAACCATGTGATGTCTTAGAGGAGGCTGTGCTGAAGGAACTGGGACAGAAGAGGAACTTGTGGATGTGGCAGATTTGGACGTAGGAGGCAAGACGATGTTGGATGGGGATGGGAGACTGGCAGGGGTAGGCAGTGGAGAAGCTGTGGAGAGAGTGGTGGTGGAGGAAGATGTGGCAGCAGAACTGGAGGAAGACAGTGATGCAGGAACTAGAAGAGAGAAAGGTAATGATGATGTTGAAGGGGAAGACGTGGGAGTTGGTTGAGAGAATGGAAAGCAATTTTCATCAAATCTAACATGGCGAGAAATAAAGACTCTGCTAGTGCTGGGATTATAACATCGGTATCCTTTGTGACGGGTAGAATAACCAAAGAAAATGCATGGGGTGGATCGAGATGATAATTTGGTGCGGAAGTAGGGCCGAAGCCAAGGGAAACAGCGACATCCAAAAGTTTTAATAAAGCTATAATCAGGAGATTTGTGATACAACACTTCATATGGAGATTTATGTAGAAGTAATGTTGATGGTAGGCGATTAATAAGATAAACCGCAGTGAGCAAAGCTTCAGTCCAAAACTTAGCAGGGGCTGAAGAATGAATGAGCAGGCTTCTCACTACCTCAAGAATATAGCGATGTTTCCTCTCAGCAGACCCATTTTGTTCGGGAGTATGAGGGGACGACATTTGATGATCGATGCCAAAGGAGGAAAATAAGGACTGAAAACTATGATTATTAAACTCACCACCACCATCAGATCTAAAGATCTTAATGGAGGTAGAGAATTGTGTCTCAACCAAATTCTTAAAATGTACAAAATGGTGAAATACATCTGATTTAGAGACCATAGGGTACACTTAGCTAAAACGAGAAAAGTCATCAAGAAATAAAACGTAGTATCGAAACCCAGTGACAGAGGGATGAGGAGAGGGTCCCCAGACATCTGAGTGAACAATTTCTAGAGGATGCTTTGATGAAATGCCGACAGAGTTGAATGGGAGCTTGTGGCTTTTGGCCATACAGCAGGTGGAACACACAGCAACCGATGTCCTAGTATCTCGAATAGAAGAATGCTTAGCTATTTGAGAGATGACAGAGTCGGCCGGATGTCCAAGACGATGATGCCAGAGGTTGATAGGAGAGGAGGTGGACAGCAACGCTTTGGATGGAGAGGAGGACGGAGAATGATGTTGCACGAAAGTGAATGGGATTTGATACAATCCCTCAGTGCAGCGTCCCTGAAAGAGTATCTGTTTGGTGTGTTTGTCCTTGATAACACAACCATTGGAGTCAAAAATGAGAAGACAGTTGTTATCCGAAGCAAGTTTATGAACAGATAGTAAATTATGTGAAATGGTAGGAGAATTTGTGAAAGACGAAAGGTATGATTTGGGGTGGGAAGAATACCAGTTCCTGAGAGGTGGATGGGAACTGACTCCCCATTACCAATAGATACCTGCTCAGGACCATGAAAGGCTGCTGGTTGATTTATTATTGAAGCATCAGCGGTCAAGTGAGTTGTGGCACCACTGTCTATTATCCAATCACTTGAAGAGGAAGCAGCAGTGGTAGGTGCTGTAAAGAACGCCTGATGACCATAAGATGATAGAAGTTTTCCTGTGTAATTGGTATCTAGGCGATACCAACAGTGGACTGCAGAGTGTCCTTGCTTTCTACAAATATGACATTCTATAATGGACTTACCACCATTGCCACGCCCAGAGGTGATCCAAACACTAGCTCGTGAAAGTGGTCTTGTTCTACCACCACCTCTATATATAGAAGAAAGTCTGCCACCACGTCCTCGTCCCTGAACGGCAGACAGAGCAAACGTGGAGTCATGTGTTGGGTGGTCTCTTTCCTTAGTGGATAAGATGATCTCCTCATTGCATAAGAGAGCATGGAGCTCATCCAAGAAAATTGAGGAGGATCGGGTTCGAATTGCCGTTGCAAAGGAGTCATAGGAGGCTGGTAACCCATTGAGAACATAGAGAATAACATCCTCTTGATCAATCTGCGAACCAGCAGCAGTCAGTGCATCAACTTTGGATTGGATCTCATCAAGATATTGAGACATTGACAGATCCCGTTTCTTGACATTGTGTAACTCACTTTTGAGCTGAATGATATGTGTTCTCGTAGCAGAGTTTAATCTGCAATCTAGAACTGCCCAGATTTGGTAACAGTGTTCTAGATTATTGACATATGGGAGAACAGAAGAGGAAATGATGGAGTTCAATGCCGTGGCAAGAAATTGATCTGTAAAAAACCAAGCATCATATGCTGAAGAATTCGATATATCAGATGGTTGAATGTGTGTAGATGAACCATCAAGAAAGCCAAAAAATCCGCTGGCTTTGAAGATTCTAGTGACTTGAGATCTCCATGTAAGGTAATTATCAGGGGTAAGCTGATTTGGTACCAAGGATCAAATCTGATTTAGCAGGAATTTTAGTTTAGGTGTAATAGCTTGAACATCCTGAGCTTGTATATCTTCTGCAGCACCTGTGGCATGAACAGACCCCGGAGAGGCCATGGGCAGTCGAACTTCCAGATCAATTGATTGTCGTGACATCTGTTGTTAGAGGTCTTCCATCATGATGAGAGAAAGATTGAAAGGATACACAGGATCTTAGGCTCTGATACCATGAAGAAGTTTTTGAAGAGATAGATAAAGAGATGATGGGATAAATGGTATTATTTTTTATTACCATGGTCAGTCGGAATTCATGAGCTTATATAGAGCTCATTACAGAGTTGTTTTGAAGCTCAATAGTACACAACGGATTCTGTTTAACTTTCTGTTACAGCACCAGAATCCGTTCCTGCTGTTATAAGGTGGTTGAAACGTTTCAGCTTGAAGCGTTTTGAGTGGCCGTTGGATAACTTGGTCTAAGCACATGGGGGAAAAACAGTGGGGAAGCTTCTGGAGTTGATGATCTATGCTGATACACAGCACGGCCATGGCTTCTGCTCCTCCTCTCCTGCCGATCCATAACCTATCACGTTACATTAATTACATGCAACAGCAACATTAGCACACCTAAATATATCAACACTAGCTAACTTAAAGGCTAAAGCCAATGTTATAATGATGATCTCTGAGAAAGAGCAGAGAGGCGACCACCTTGGTTTGGGAGGCGTATGCCAGCCTCCTCAAAGGCTTGGGAGGAAAAGAGGCACTGTGCCATGGCCAGCAGAGCCAGGGTGACCACTGCCGAAGAGCTCCTCATCAGGCTTCTTTCTTTCCTCTCCGGAGACTTGGTCTTTATTGATTGAGGAGCTACTGCATTCAGTCAAAACGCAAATGTTGCGATGAGGTGCTTCACCGCTGCTCTCCTTATATAGACGTGGCCTTGTGACAGATGGATGGATCTGATATCGACACGTTTGGGGCATCGGTGGGTTCGGTCGCTCGTCGCCAAAGTCTGTAAACATGTCACCGAGAGTGAGAAAAAAAAATTCTCTGTAAACCCGCTTTAACTCGAGCGTGAGCATGGTTTAGAATGTTAGATTGAGCTAGGTTTAAAATAACAGCCGTTGCAATGATTTCAATTTGTTCCCTTCAAGAAGAGGATAGATTATTTTTTTTTTCAAGATGGGAAAATACTTAATTACAACCCTCTAGAGTTGTGCTGCAGATGTAACCGATGTTCGGGATCCAAAAATTTATTCTATGATCTTTTGATCAATTTATAAACCTAATGTACTTATCCAATTTTATGCAGTCAAGCATATTTTATGGAATGTGAATAAAGGTTCGAGATAACTATCAAAAAAAATTGAAGGTTCAAGGGAGGAGTGTTTTTTATTTTTTTAAAAACTAAAAACCACCTTTTTTTAATGGAAACTTTATCTAGTTAAAAATAGCTATCTTAATTAAGTACTTATTCTAACATCTTAGTTAGAGTTATGTGAAAGAGTCCTAGTGTTAGAACATCACAATTTCTGGAAAGGTTTAAATATAACATTTAAATTCTATATATACAGAGTTTACATATGATAAACTACAAATCAAGTTTGAGTTTGTTCAAGCGACCGTCAGATCCTTCCCATAAATACTTCAAACTAGACATGAAGTCTACCAATATATACTTTGTAGTCTAAAAGGGGTTATACATGATAATTCTTTTATGAAGTTTGAACTTGTCTCGGCATTATATCTCCCTGGACCTGTTCATCAACTTGAAATAAGAAAAAAATTCATGCAAGTATTCAATCTTTAATTTACAATTAGTATCGATCGGAACTCTTTCAGGCTAAATTATATATAACTATTTATAATTTTCATATTTTCTTTTTTTATGAAATTATATTTTTCTTTCCCAACTTTCACCCCAGACATATAAGCTGATATTTTTTTTATTTACAATAACACGGAATTATGTGAAACTAATTATGAAATATCTTTACTATTTTTGTAGTCGATCGGGGTCTACATCCGATAGCATATACCTTCAGATCAGAGGTTCGGTTTGAAATAAGTTAATATTTCAAAAAAAAAAACCCATGAAAGTATTTTTTTTTACAATTAACTAGGGTCTGGACGACTCCTCCTGGCCCTCCTTGTTTTGGAGTGCTGCTGTCTGTGGTAGTTCTCTTTGACCCTGAGCTCTTTCTCAATATGAATTGCTCTTTCTCTATTGTTGTTGTTATTGATGTTGGGCTTACTCTTCGACTCATACATATGAATTTATAGAAAGAGGATTGTGTATAATGTGGATGAGGATGAGTCGATGAATATTGATTTATTTGCGCAGAAAGAAGAACAGCCAATCTGCACACACGAAGAAGACAGAGGAAGAAACATCAATCAGTTATAGTGGCGGAGCTACGTGCGGTATGGGAAGACCTCGTCAATGCCATAGTGGACCTGGATGCACGATGGATCCTTCTTGAGGGCGATTCGGATACAGTGATTAACTAGATCCGGAGCGGATATGTTAGGATAGATATGCACCTCCTAGTCTGTGATATTTGCCATTTTCTGGAGGAGTCTAATTCATTCCGTGTTTTGCATGTATTCGGAAGGCGAACAGTGAGGTGGACTTGGTCGCCTCCTTTGCAGCATACCGTTACATCCAAGGACTGATATTTATTTGAAAATATAAAATCCAAACAATTATTCTTTACAATATATTAAATACTATTATAATAAAAAATAAGATGGTATAATAGGAAAAAAATGCTATCTTTGCATTATAAAAATAGCTACTTTTTCAGCATAATTTGCACTCGTAAATATCTTTTGAAAGGTGCCTTGACTCGGATGGTACCATCTCTTTTGTCGCTCAGACAGCGAATGCGTTTAAGAGTGGGATGACCACAGAGCACAGCAGATAAGAATTAACCCCTCATAATACAATAAAAAAATTCTATTAAAAATTAAATAAAAATATTTAAATATTCAAAAAATAAAATATGATGAATGTTGTTTGCATATATGACATAATTAAACAGTCAAAAAAAGGATATTTTTTTTTATTGCTAGGACGGACGATTTATATCTAATGAGTATGAATACATCCAATAAAGTTAGAAAATAGAATATCTCGGAGTGTCCGAGGCAGCTCTCCATTTTCAGCCCATATGGTACTATCCGTATGGCTGGTCACATAGGTGGTCATCCAATCTGCAGCCCCATTAGCTTCACGGAAGACATTTTTAATCTGAAAGGCCACTACATCCTTCGTCATGGCTCAGATGTCACGAAGCAGACGGTGGTCGTCACCTGCACCTCTCGGATCCAAAGCTTTGCTCTTTGGAGCATGTGAGAATGAGTGTGTAATTTATGAAATGGTAATATTCTGTGCATGCAAGGCTCATACTATCGGAGGCCACAAAATGACATTCCTTGCACGGAGACGAGCAATGCGAGATTCTAAACTATGAAGGCCTATCTGTTTCCTCCCTCTTAATTTCTTAGTTGTATCATGGAAATCTAAAAGTATGGATGCATGTAGCTACTCAAAATCTTGCACCTGGTGTATGGTATATGCCGTTCATGGATCTGTTACCTAGGCCATAGCAGCTTGGACATATTTTCTGGCCATACGGTCGTCAGCCACAAAAAATATTAATTTTTAAATAGGCTAGATCTGAAGTTCGACTAAAATAAATATAGTTCAGGGCCGAGGCTCATCTAACAATCAACTCTAGCCCATGTGGGATACCCTATCGACTAAAATGCACTGCTCCGGTAGTACTTACGTCATGAATTGTGACATCATGTGAAAGATGGAGGGCAGTTGAGTGATTTTTTAATTAATTTTTCTGCATCCAATTGGAGAGGAAAGCTCGACCACAACAGCACCTAGCCAGGTTGGTAAGCCATCGTCAGAAAGGGATCGATCTGCCACCAAGGTGGTAGCCTAGTGGTACTGGGCAGCAATTCTAACCACAAGGTCCCAAGTTCGAATCGCTGCGGCGACGATTAAATTGTGAACAGGAGCTTACTACTTTGGCCACTGCTTGGACTTGTGGTGTAGGACCGCTCTTGAACCGCTAGTAGCCGGGGTGGTGCCGGGTGTGACGTACTCACACGTGGGACTCGAGTCAGAGCTCAGAGGAGTAGCTGAGCCGGGCCCACGGATGGGGAGGGTATGAGTAAAACCGGTCGGGGTGCCCAACACACGGCCATTTCTGCCCGCATCGAACATTCTCCTGGCGGGGCGGGGGCCTAGTTGGGGGCTGCTACGCGGGGGTGGGCTTGTCCCTTCCTCCCTCCTACCCCTTTTGCATTAGCAAAAAAAAAAAAAAAAAAAAAAAGGGATCGATCTAAAAACAAATCAAGGTGGTGGATGATAAGAAAACAGATGAGGATGGTATCATGGCGGATGTGGTCTCCACCTAAAAGTTGGCCTGCAGTGGCCAGTGTCAAATCAATGGCTTGAATAATTGAAGAGTGGATGGGGATTGTGTAGGAGAAAATAAAAAATAAAAAATAAAAATAATGATATTGTAGACTTTTTTTTTTTTTTACTCTTTCTGTATAATTAAACAGGATACTACTCATTAAGCAACAATAATCTCTACGATCTGCTCAAGTGATTACCAAGCAAAATAATTAAACAATTTATAAATAAAAGACAACACAATTTTTAAGGTAGAAAACTCTTCTATGTGAATGAAAAAAATTATGGGATCTAGTCCAACCAAAAACATCTACTATTTAGAATGACAGAATAATAATAGATCATCTCTAGTTTAACTAGAGGCAAGTGTTGATACTTTAAGTAATCAATAGAAAAAAAATTTCAATGATCCAAACCGTTCAATCTGTAGCTCTTAATGTCAGAAACAATATACTGAAATTTCAGCCAAATCTGGACACAACCAACCATCCGATCATCCGACAAAGCAGGACCTTTTCTATCACTTCTTCTTTCCTATTTTCTTTTTTTCTCTCTTCCGTTTTTCCGTAAAGCCCTAAGATTCCCGGTTCTTTTGCAATTCCCTCACCCAAGCCAGTTTTGTTCTTATCTTTTATTTTATTTTAAATCAAATAAGGTGGGTCCCACGTGAGGAGGGACCACCTAACAAATCTCTCCTTCCGACTCACGTGGGGGGTTCCACCAAGCCCACTTTATCTCTACATCTCTACAAGCAATAATTTTTTTCATGAAAAAGGTTTTAGTCATCATATCTGACCTATTATTATTACTATGAATTTTTTTAAGATAATAACTTCAACTCCAAATCATTCTGAATCCAACGATATCTCACATCAATATACTTGGATCTCGAATAAAATGTTGGATTTTTTGAGAAATGGATGACACTTGAACTGTCACAATAAAGTATATATTTCTATTGTTCTTGGCCCAACTCTTGTAAAAAAAATTTCATCCACAAAAGTACTTTACAAGCTTTTGTAACTGCAATATACTCGGCCTCCGTAGTGGACAAAATAACACATTTTTGTAACTTAGATTGCCATGACATTGCTCCCCCTGAAAAAGTCATTATCCTGATGTGGACTTTCTAGAATCTATATCACCAGCCATATCTATATCTATGTACCCATCTAACACAAGCTTACCATTACCAAAATATAAGCAGGCTCTAAAAGTGCCTCTGAGATACCCAAGAAGCCATTTGACAACTGCCTAATGTTTCTTACCAGGGTTAGAAAAGAAATTGACTTACAACATCAACTGCATGAACAATATCCGATGGCCTTGTGCAAACCATGGTATACACAAACTGCCAACTATGGATGCATAAAGAATCTTCTTCATTTCTTTTTTAGCTTTCTGACTTGTAGGACACTGCTTGGAACTTAACTTGAAGTGACTTGCAAGTGAAAAGCAAACTGGTTTGGACTTGCTCATGTTGAACCTTTCTAACACTTTTTTGATATATCTCTCTTGAGATAACCAAAGTTTTCCATTCTTCCTATCACAAGTAATTCTTATGCCAAGGATTTGTTTAGCCGACTCCAAATCCTTTATGGCAAAGAACTTGCTTAACCCTCTTTTCTAGCTTTCAATCTTTTTAGCATCATGGCCAACAATCAACATGTCATCCACATAAAACAAGAGAATAATAAAATCTTTATCAAAGAATATCTTCATAAACACACAATGATGAGAAGCGGTTTTACTATACCCAATGTCTATCATAAATGAATCAAACTTTTTATATCACTGCCGAGATACTTGCTTAAGCCCATACAAACTCTTCTTTAATTTGCACACGAGATGCTCTTTGACTTTAACTATATATGAACCCTTCTGTCTGCTCCATATAAATTTCTTCCTTTAAGTCACTATAGAGAAAGGCAGTTTTCACATCAAGTTGTTCAATATCCAAATTCATGCTTGCAGATAAGCCAAGAATAACTTGGATTGAAAACATCTTGACCACAGGTGAAAAAATTTCTTCAAAGTTCAAAGTATATACCCTTTTTCTGACCAAAATCTTTCACAACCAATCATGCCTTGTACCTTGGTTGTGAGCTATTCTCTTCAGTCTTCAACTTAAACACCCACTTATTTTTGAGTGCTCTTTTACCTTTAAGTAGTTCCATCAACTCAAATATGTCGTTCTCATACAAGAATTTTATCTCCTCCTGCATAGCTTTTAACCGCTCTCTCTTTTCTTCATGATTTATAGCATCTTGGTAGCATTCTGATTCTCCCCCATCAGTGATCATCACATACTCATGAGGAGAATATCTCGAAAAAGTTCAGTGCTTTCTAGTAGATCTTCTCAACTGAGGCTCAATTGATGGTTTTGGAGATGTTTGCTTAACATGCTCATCCAGCACATCATTGTCAAGTGTGGTCTCATCAACTATGTTACCATTATCTTTCTGTACATCTTTCCTATTGTCATCATTCATTATGTTTGGAGGCACTGGACGTAGATCAACATAATTTATAGTGACAAAACTTTGGCTTCTCAACCTTTTCAAAATCTTCAATAGTCTGATATTCTAGAAACACATCTCTGCTTTTGATAACTTTCTTATCATATGAATCTCATAATCTATAACCAAACTCTTCAATTGCATTACTCGGAAAGATACACTGTTTAGACTTGCTATCAAGCTTAGATCTATCATTTTTAGGAATATGAATAAATGCTCTGCAACCAAACACTCTCAAGTGATCATATGACACATGTTTCCCAATCTACACTCTTTCTGGTACATCACCTTAAAAGAAGAACTCAAGAAGAATGGATGATCAAATCCACTGCAGTTCTTATTGATTTACCCCAAAAGGATTTAGGCAATTTGGCATGAGAGAGCAGACTCTGAATTCTTTCACAAATAGTACGGTTCATTCTCTCAGCAAATCCATTATGTTAAGGTATTTTAGGAATAGTTTTCTCAAGTCTGATGCTATGATCTTGACAATATTTCTCAAATAGACCTCTGTAGTTATCACACCATTATCTGTTCAAATACATTTTAGCTGTCTTCCTATTTCTTTTTCAACACTAGCATGAAAATGCTTGAATACATCGAACACCTAGTCTTTAAATTTTAAAATAAGCCCTATACTTTTCTGAAATGATCATAAATAAGAGTAACAAAATACGAAGCACCACTAAGAGTTCTAGCATCCATAGTGCAAATATCAGTGTGAATTAAATCCAAAACATGTGATCCTCTATATGGAGGAGATTTATAAAATGCAACTCTATATTGTTTGCCAGCTAAACAATGAGTACAAGTCTTTAGGGATGTACCTTTTATAGAAAGAAGTTTCTTTTTGGCCAAAATATTAAGTCTTTTCTCACTCATGTGTCCAAGTCGATTATGCTATAATTCAATAGAGGAGTCTTCAACTGCATTCACCTCCCCCTTGCACAATTTTGTTTACATCATGTAAAGTGTGCTTGATTTCTTTCCTCTTGCTACCACTAGAGAACCTTTAATAAGCTTTCTTTATTTTACTGAAGTGGTTATGGTAACCTTCATCATCAAGTACTCCAATAGAGATAAAGTAGAGTTGGATATCTTAAATATGTCTCATATTTTTCAGCAATAGTTGATACCTAATGCTGATTTTTAATAATACGTCTTCCATGCCTACAATTTTAGTTACTCTATTATTTTTCATTCTAACATTGCCTAAATCACCACTAGTATAGGATGTAAAGACGTTCCGTCGAGAAGTATCATGAAAAGAGGCACCTGAGTTAACAACCCAAATACAATCCTGACATGTAAGGTTTATATAAGCATCATCACAAATAATACTGACATCGCCATCAGATGCAACTATTATTGTATCATTTTCTTCCTTCTTTTCTTTATCTCTTCTCATTGATTGCTCCCTTTTAAATTTTCTACACTCTATTTTCATGTGCTCTAGCTTGCCACAATAAAAATATTTGATCTCGTTTCTGAATTTGGACCTTCCCCTTAACTGATCATGATTGTTAGAATTTTGCAAGATTCTAGTTTTATTCCTCCCTCGTCTTTCTGTAACCCATGCCTCTGACTATGTAGTCACACCATGTTCTCTTATTCTAGTCTCCTCATTAAGCATACTATTTTTTTTACTATTTTCCATGTCACCACACCATTAGAAGTTGAATTACTAAGTGATATAACCAGAGTTTTCCAACTATTAGGCAAGGAGCTAAGCAACAATAATGCTTGTAATTCTTCATCTAACGTCATTTTTATAGTATTTAGTTGATTTACCACATCTTGAGATCTACTCAAATGCTTGGCCACTGAACTTTCCTCCTTATACTTCATATTCATATCCTTTCTGATCATGAATGTCTTGTTCTGTGCAGTCTTTCGCTCATAGAGACTCTAATTTCTTTCATAAACTATGGGCATTAGTCTCCATAGCAACATGATGAAAAACACTATCATCTATCCACTGTCTGATTAAACCAACCATCTTTCTATTCATTTCTCCCACTCTTGTCGAGTTTTGTTACTTGGTTTGGCACTACCCCCTTTAATAGGATTATACAAATCTTTGTAAAATAGTAAATCTTCCATTCGAAGCTTCCAAATTGAATAATTGAAAAATATGAGTTTAACCATACTGTCATCTGAATGCTCTTCTATTTAATCAACACAAGAAAAATTCAGCCACCAGCAACTTGCACTGATACCACTTGTTGGAAAAAAATGCAATTAAAAGATAATAATGCCATAAACTTTTTTTCCTCTTTGTGTAATTAAATAGAATATCACTCACCAAGCAACACTAATTTCTACAATTTACTTAATTAATTAACAAGCAAAATAATTAAGCAATCTAGAAACAAAAGACAACATAATTTTTATGGGAAAGGTAAAAACCATGAGATCTAGTCTAGTCAAAAACTTTCACTATTTAAAATAATGGGATTACAATAAATTCTTTCTAATTCAACTAGAGACAAGTGTTGATACTTGAAATAATTAATAGAAAAAATTTTTAATGATCCAAACGGTACAATTTGTAGTTCTCAATGTTGGAAATAACATATTGAAATTTCAACTAAATTTAGATATGATCGCTATCCAACTATACGGCAAAACAGTTTTTTTTTTCTTCATGGATCTCCAAGACTACTAGTTTTTTTGCAATTTCCTCGCCCAACCAGCACTGATGCGACGTCGAGTCATGATCTAGAAAAAGGTTTGCCAGCTTTGGAGTCAAGAAAATTTGGATAGCATCATAGCTGACGTGGTTTCATTGGTCTGCAGTGGCCGGTGCCAATCGAGGGCTTCAATAATTGAAGGGTGGATGAAGATCGTACATTTGCCCTGGTCGTTCACGAAACCAGTACGTAGGATGCGACGTTGAGTCAAGGTCTCCTTGGAGCCAAGAAAGATAAAATTTGAGAAGCCCCCAGAAATATGGCCACTCATGATGTTTGTTTGAAAACGACTGCAGACTTATCTTAATAGGACTGAAATTAAATAAAATACTAATATATTTATATTTGTATTTATTTTATTTCAACAATATAAATATAAATGTAGATACTAAATTTTAAAAATATAAATATAAATTGAATAATTAAATTTTATAATATAGTATCAAATATATTACTAAGTAGATAGTTATTAAACTAATAGCTCATTAATATGATTATTTATTTTTTAAAAAAAATTATGAGTGTTATATACAATTAAATAAGATCACAAATAGAATTGAGTATTTGTATACGGAACGAATCTATTTTTCTTTAATGAATATGGAAATTAAATGGATATGATAATAGATACGGATATTTATAGGATGCTTAAATTTCTATCTATATTCGCATTAGATTCGGATATAAAAATAGATAATAGATCTTGATGGATACTATCCGATTCACTTTCATATATATATATATATATATATATATATATATATATATATATATATATATGCAACTTTAATATGACATAAGTTTAAACTATTAAATATAAATAACTACTTGTACAAAGACAAATTAATGGTTAAATGGAAGTCAAAGAAATGCCTTGTGCTAATTAATTCATACTTATGTCCGATGTCCTCATCAAACTTATGGTCGTCAAGATAATTGGAGATAAAAAACACATGTCATATTTATGCAGGCAATCTTATTTTCTTGGACGCCTTGATGATTGTGCAGTTAAAATAGACAATTTCTATATCGAGATTAGCGTTCACTAAACGATAAAGTCATTAGCGGGACCATGTATAAATAATTATTTACTATCTATGCATAAATGCATATGATCTCAAAGCAGTGGGATGGAGATAAAAAAAGAGGTGAAGGGAGAGTCAGTGACAGTGAGAAGGAAAATAAAAGAATCATCATAGGATAAGAGTTTCTAAGGATGTGTTCTTGAAAGATCCGGATGTAATTACTTGAGAGATTAGAGATGAACAAGTCCTCCTCCCTTCATGATCGAGCATGGTTTTCATGAAACTGTGGTTAGCAGCTCATGACCTTCTAATCACCGCTCAAATCACATGTTAAATGTAATAGTATGAGATTGTTGCAGTACATATGGATAGACCGTAACAATCCGGCCTACTACATTTTTTTCTTCTTCCATATTTATTATTTTTACTGGCCAAGTTCATCTTAAACCTGCGCGCCAGATTTAATTTCCTACAATAATATATATATATATATATATATATATATATATATATATATATATATATATATATATATATATATATTATTGCGACAAATATGAAGAAGAACGAAATAAGAAGAAAAAAGAACAAGAGTATGTAATATTTATGTGATTTGGTCTATTGACCTACATCCATAAATAGAGACAATACAAAAATTTTACTATATATATATAATAAAGATTATTCATCTTTGATTTGTGCTATATTTTTTTTTTGTTTTATTATTGGCATACATTAATTTGACTTTTTCTTTTGAGAGATATAGGATAGGGCAACAAATCTTATTTAGAGCGCGTCGGGGAATCATCATCATTCGACGCGATCAGTCATATTGAAGCTCAAGTGCTCGCTGAATTGATGGGCCCAGAGCGTTATGGTCGAGTGAGGGGTTACGGCGTTGGAGTTACCCCCACTCAATTGTCTTCAGTGGGCATGTATACAAAAAATGCCAGAGAAGATAGTAACATTGTAGAAATTCATCATATTCAAGCAACTATTGAAGAGCTGAAGCAGAACCAAGCAAATTTGCAGTCTCAGCTTGCGAATATTTCATCCATGTTGCAACGATTTCTTCCTTCTCAGGCAAATAACTATATATATTTGAATACTTTTCATATTATCAATTATGATATATGAGTTAATGTATCACATTATCCTAACTTCTAAGGTTTCTCTTTTTTTTTGGTAGATTCCTGATACTTCAAACGCTTGTAGAGATGATGATGATGGAGCCGAATCCCGTCCCTGATGCCTTTGAGACTATTTTTTATGAGTTTGATATGTATATGTTTCTTATTTTTCAAAGTACATTGTAATTCTAAACTTATTAAGCAAATTTTTAATCAGATATAATAATATTCATATTTCGAATGATCTGAGTGTTTGTGTCAATGTATCAATATAATACAGGTTTATATTGTTATGATGTATGTTTTATAATGTGTGTTTTATAATATGAATGGGTACTTTTATTTTTTAAAAAAATACAATTTTCGATGCTTTTAAGCGTCGGTAAAAGACGTCGTAGCACAGCCCCGGCACGCTTATGTCGACGCTTCAAATGCTTACATTAGCGTCAAAGCGTCAACATTTTTCGACGCCTTAAAGCATCGGGAAAAACCAAAAGGAAAACTATGAGAAATTTGTCTCTCGGATTATCGCCGACGCTTTATAAGCATCGGCAAATCTCGATTTTTGCCGACGCTTTCATCCTGCGTCGGCAAAAAGTTTTGTCACTCTGGTATCGCCGACGCTTTGGCGATGCTTGGTATTGCATCGGCGATACTTTAGCTGACGCTTATAAGCGTCGCTAAAGGTTCTAAAAAGCGTTGGGATAGGTTTGTTTTTCTGTAGTGATAGCTAGTGTTGTAGATGATCGCATCTTAATACTTACAAACTAAAAGCAAGTATACCATTTTTGCTATGTTGATTTCAGCAGCACAATGTCTGGTTTTGAGTCCCCCATGCTCATTAGTAAGATCAGCCTTTGATGTTTACACTTTTTTTAATTTTTTGCATATGACATTTTGGACAGGAGAAAACAAGTCAAAATTGGAATTATGGGAAAGATTACAACCTAAAGTAGTTGCATCAATATCCAATAAGTTATCGGCTAAACTAGTAATTAACACTCTTAATCTTTACATATAGAATTAAGTGACTTGCGAAACCGTCTTTATGGGCGAAGATGATGATTATAAATTTTGCTCGGTTTTGTGTGATAATCTCTAATGAGTTGTTTAGATTATCATTGTTTTTAAGTTGCTCAGCCTATAAAATAGAATGTTAAACCACCTTCTGCTATTTGACCTGAAAAAATAGAAAAAAAATATGAGACAAGAGAAACATTACAAACGTGTGAGATTCTACAAACTCTTTTCCCTTCTTTCCACCGCGTTACATCGATTACATCTTTTAGACAAAAGATCATAGCGAAAGCCATTGTTATTCCATTATTTTTCTTTTTTCACACAGGTAGGATATTATGACGTTGTTGATACTTGCTGTACCTGACGAGATGATTGCAAATGAAACCACTCCCTTGACGTTATGATGATGGCATGGATCTAAAGTTGTCTACGGACTACGGTGGCAATGTCGTTTATCCTCAAGAACGGGAGTTTGACTACGCGGAGCTTGATTAGCTTTTAGAATAACTTTATGGGCACATTTGGTTCCTTTTTTTATTAAAATATTTTAAAAAATTAATTTTAAAATTTTTAATTGATCATACAAAAATGATACATTTCAGAATAATTTTTATTTAATTAAGCATTTGTTTTTTAAAAAATATATAAAATATTTGTTATATTTTCAATAAAAAAAATTTACCTCATTTTATGTTAAAATTTTAATATATTTTTTAAAAAAAAGTTACCTCAATTTCGGGCCGAAAAAATTAATACTTTTCTATATTTTACATAATTTTTTTATAAAATATAAAAATAATAAAATAATATTATTATTTTTGGGGTTAAAGTGGATGATTTCGTGCGCGTATGGGCAAATTTGTTGAAAAGCCAATGGCGTTCCAGTTCGACTCTGGCCTATCAAAATCTGCCACGTTCCGAAGCTTCCCAAGGGTAGTGAATTAGTAATGTACAACCCTAATTTCTTTAATTCGTTTCCTTTTTTTAATTTCGTTAATGACCTGGCAAATTACGAAGATAAAATTTAGTTAATCAATCAAGGGTGTTTGGGGCCCAGAAATTGTAAGGCTCTCTCAGGTTCCTGTCAGGTTCCTGTAAGACAGTCTTGACCGTTCATTTAAAATCGTGGGACAAGTGTAGCAAAGAAATCCTACGGGGAGTCGAAAACGGCGACACCTGTTGTTTTCTGAATTTATTGAAGGTATCCAAGTATCCAACTCGTCTGTTTGAGAAAAAAAAAAAAAGGCGACACCCAGAAATGGTAAGCCTCACTCCCGCATGATCCTGGCAATTTTAAAAAATAAATCAGTATAAATTCCCCACTCCACCCCGTCCTCGAGACTCCAACCCGTTTGCTATGAAACGCACAGTAAGCTTGTTAAAAGAAAAAAAAACGGATTTGTTGGGATCCAATGGATCGTCCCTCCGCGAATGCTCTTGTAATCCGCCAGTTCTCTTGATTTCTTGTTTTAGATTCGATTTCGTTGATTTTTTTATGGGATTTTTGTTGTTGTTGTTGTTGTTGTTGTTGTTGTTGTTGTTATCTGTTTTTTCGGGGGGTGGGGGTTGCAGAGATCGAGTTTTTTGACGATTGGGGAGAGGCTATGCGCGGCGTTCATCCCGTTCATAGCCATCGTGGAGGCGCTCGTCTACGTCGTCACGGATTGCTTCGACCACCGCCCCACGGCGGCCCTCGCCCGCCGCTCTCGCAAGATGACCTTCCGTGACCTCGCCCGCCTCGCCGCCGACTCCCGTTTCTGTGCTTCTCCCTTTCCAATCTCTTCTCATTTCTTTTCTCGACATCTGGATTCTTGAATCCTTCAAAAGTTCTTGAATTTTTCTGCATAAAATTGTGCGTAGTTACGGTGAACGAGGTGGAAGCGTTGTACGAGCTGTACAAGAAGTTGAGCAGCTCCATCATTGACGACGGACTCATCCACAAGGCACTTAATTCTTCTCCCTCCGTCTGTTTTGATTCTTACGATTCTTATACTTTTATAAGGTGGTACTGCATGTCAAAGTATGCAGCGCATGCTTAGTAACATATATACCGACTGTCACGTACTGGATTTTTCTTGGTAGCTGATTTTTGAATTTGACATGCACTTTTTGGTGTGTGGTACAGCGTGCCTAGCGTTCCCGTTTGAAAAGAAACCTTGTGGTTTTGGCTGAATGTCTATGTACCTTTCAGTGTTAAACAATGGACCTTCGATAGGTGATGCCATTTGTTGTGGATAATGTGGTGTGAAGGTTAAACTTGTACAATTATTGTTCAGGCATAATTGTAGTCTTCTTTTTTCTTTTTTTTTTTTTGGCTTGGATTTTATGCAGTTGTTCAAAATGTGTAGGAAATGATATATAGTATGAGTGTTTTCACTGCAGATAATGGTTTTTGTTATTTAGCAAAAGTGTTCAGATCAAGAAACAGCAAATACTAGAAAGTGTCCAGCCTCTCAGACAATTTATCATGCGTAGAAATATGGCAGTTGAGTTTTCATGTTAAAGATGTTCTTAAAAATATTAGTTCATTTGAAATTTAATCAACACTTAATTTTTTTTTGAAAAACAAAAAAACACATATTTTAAGTCAAGAAAATTAGGTAGCGATGATTAAAAAGCAAAAGCAGCCATGGATATACTGAACAAAACATTATTTATTGACAATCATATATAACTTGCACTGATGCGAGGTTGCATAAGCATATACTAGGTGTTTCTATGTTCTTTATGATAGTGTTTAGCAAATATAACTTGCAACTAAGAATTTCTCAAACAAATCAAAGTTAGGTCTTGTTTGCTGCCATTATTTTGCTCTATACGTTCCTGTAACCATCCTTCAATTGTTTATGCAGGAAGAACTTCAGCTAGCACTTTTCAAGACTCCATCTGGGGAAAATCTTTTTCTTGATCGAGTAAGTGTGACACTATGGTTAATACTTTTTATTCATCATCTTATTTGCAGCTGTTCAGGGTGTTAAGTTTTATATATTTTTTTAACCCTGTCGATTTAATGCAATAAGTAGATGTTCAGTAACGAACAGGATGCCTATATATACCCAAAACATCCAGTATGCTTTGCAATATAATATCACATAAGAGACACAGATTCAAACATGATTTTACTCCTTAATATGCTATGGATCCCAAATGAGCAGGAGCAACCTACCAAAAGATTTCTTGGTTAAGTTTCATTTCTGCATCATGAACCATGATAACTTTACTGTAGTATGATGCTAGTATGTAATGTTTTTGTTTCCCCTTTTGTAGGTTTTTGATCTTTTTGATGAAAAGAAAATCGGTGTTATTGGATTTGAGGAGTTTATCCATTCACTCAGTGTCTTCCATCCAGATGCTCCTCTGGATGACAAAATTGACTGTAAGTTCTCATGGTCCAAGAAGTGAAATTTTGGTGAAAAACATATATAAATATATATTTTTTTTGACTATGCAGTGCTATTTCCACCTTTTTGTTTCTTTTGCAGTTGTTTTCAGGTTATATGATTTGAGACAAAGTGGGTACATTGAGCGGGAAGAAGTAAGCTGATTATTTGATAGAGTCTACAAATGCCTTGTTATTTGTTTTATTACGTCTCATGTATGTCTTGTTTTCTGGCCATCCCTAGATGGGCAATGGCCTCTTCTTCTCTTTTTCTTGTGAAACCTTTTTTTTTTTCATGAGATGATCTCCAACTGATTTTGTTTTGTGATGCATCCTATGGGGCCTGCCAATTAAATGTCTCCTTATTGTAGGGAAGCAGGGGCAGGTATAGCAAGTACTTACATGGCATGCTTAGGTCATTCTTCCTACGGTTTACAGCATCAAGATCATTGCATTCTAGTGGCATCATTTTCTTGTTTAATGTTTTGGAGCATGCTTGCCGCATGCGTTTCTTAACTAGTGATGTAATTTTAGGGAATATTATTGGGACCCTAATATGATTAAGAGAAGATTTGGTGCACTGCAAAATCATAGTATTTTAATGACTTTGTGTTTTGATTACAAATTTCGATTCTAAAAATTGGTTTGTGCAATATAAATAGTTGAAAAAGTTATGGAATTGCAAATTTTAGTTTTGAGTAAAATCTTCGAATTCATGTTTTTCTCTCCTTACTGTCTTATCACTTTTCCATTTTTGAGCCTCCTCTTCTTAACAGCCCAACTCCTTCTGAAAAGCCAATTTCTCAATCTTTGAGTAATGTTGAATCTAGAAAAAGAATTTCTTTATGATTTCAACAAATAAGTTGCTGATATGCATTGCTGGAGATAAAAGAGGCTAGCTGAAGTTAAGTATGCCCTGTCATTGCCAATATAAATAGTAAGAAAAGCACTGGTTTTCTTATCCTTCCTCTGTTTCTAAATTGCCACTACAGAATTTTTAATGTCCGTCAACATACTATCGAATGCCGTTAATGTATGTTATACACAATGGTAGATTATTGAACATACACCTAATTTGCTGACAAATAATTTGCCCATATCATGATAAGAGTCCAGGCACCGTATAAAACAAGGACTTTTAGATGCCATAAACTAGTCGGATTTATCAACATGAAAGCTTCTTCAACTTTTAGTTGGTTAAGAATTTGGTGAAGATGTAAGAGACATATTAATTGCTGTAATCCTACTAGTTGGCCTGTTTCCAAACATGTGAGGGTGAACTTGTTGCAATTTTCTGATAATTATTTCTTGAGATGCAAGTCTATGTTAGTGTGTCATATTGCAGTTACATAGAACTGGAATTCCATTAGAAAATTCATCAATACACCTTGATGGGTAGTACATCTGGTTCCTTCCTATTGTTTATTTAGAGAGTAGTCTTTACCTATTTACTAATGTCAACATATCTAGATGCATGAAGATTACAGAGTCAAATAGAGAGGACATGCATCTTTTGTTACAGATGCTTCACCATCGTGCCTGCTAAAATGTGTAATTTCTCCTGACATTGTCATCCATTGTACGCTGATCCATATAAAAAGTTTTTGCATCTAATTGTTGAATGACTCATTCCTTTCTTCCAGATATTTTCACTTTATTTTGGTTTCCTTCATAGGTTAAGCAAATGGTGCTTGCTATCATGATAGAGTCAGATATAAAATTGTCAGATGACCTTCTTGAAGCCATAATAGATAAGGCATGCTTTTTCTAATTGCAATATTTCCTCTTCCTTTTTCTTTTCTATTCCTAACTCTTTTTGAATTGTGTCTCATTACTTGCTTCATTCTTGTACAGACTTTTGCAGATGCTGATGCCGACAGGGATGGTAAAATTAACAAAGAGGAATGGAAGGAGTTTGTCATGCGACACCCTTCTCTTTTGAAGAATATGACTCTTCCTTATTTGAAGTATGAAATTTTGACTTCATATGCTGCCTAGATCTGTATACTCTAAAACCTTTTTTAACTTCGTATGCTCATTAGACTGGTCACAAGATTGGATCGGCATGTGAACATTCATAACATAGAAGTAGGTATTTCATGATAGTAGGATCAAATGGAAACTGCAGTTAGATTCTTTTGTGCATGCTTAAGATTCTCTACAATAAAGCACACTGAAATTGAGTAAATATTTTTGCTTGGGTTATTTCAAGTTTTCCTGTTTGACAGTTACATAGCTATTCAGTTTGCTGCATTGCTGTAATGTTCATATCCAACTGTTTGGCGACTTTGGTCAATGGATAGATGTGTGAAAATTGGAGTGCATGAAAACATAGAGAGTCCATGCAATCCTCCCCCTCCCCCCCCCCCCCCCCCCCCCCCCCCCCCAGTAAAAGAAAAAAAAATTATAGGGAGTCTAGGTTGTCATTTAACTTCACCCTTGTAGTTGAAAATATAAAGTTGGCAAATTTTGAGTGCCCTTAATGTAGGTTTTTGAAACCAGCTTCTTTGCTTAAAGTTGGTGTTACATAGGACTCTTGCAGCTCTAGGCTAAAATGGATTTCAAAGATTATTTATATTTTTGGTTCTAGTGGCTACTCTCGAGTTCCAATTCTTGCTACTGTTCCTGCTTCATAGCTAGAATGACATGGGTATCTGAGAATTTAAATATTTAGATCTTAGATATGTAATGAGCAAATACTTCTTCCTGCAATGTTTAGTATTAAGAGATCATTATGATTTCTGTTCTTTCCAATTGTTACCCACAATTTTGGTTGATTTTCGTCTTCTGCAATAAAATATGTACGATTTCTATGTACATATGTACATATGCACATAATGTAAATATGTACAAATATGTATCTTCATATATATGCATGCACATGTACAGCCTGCTTTGGAGATTCAAAGCATCTCTATCCTCAAATTATCTGATAGTGGAGTTCTTAAACTGGCAAACTGCTGTGCCCTTGACCCAATTAAATACAGAAACCAGCACATATTTTTCATAGAACTATATCACTTGCATACATATTTGTATTTCCCTGATTCAAAATCAAAATAAAAAGCAAATCCATACTTCATACATTTGTCATGCTATACAAACCTCTAAGTTCTCCCA
This sequence comes from Phoenix dactylifera, assembly GCF_009389715.1. Classification (NCBI taxonomy): domain Eukaryota; kingdom Viridiplantae; phylum Streptophyta; class Magnoliopsida; order Arecales; family Arecaceae; genus Phoenix; species Phoenix dactylifera. The sequence goes on along the minus strand of NC_052395.1, from coordinate 886,440 downwards.
AAAGTTGAGATATCCTCAAAGGTATTCTTCCTGATTTTGTCAAAACTTTAATGTGTAAAAATATGCCTTCTCAATCAATTGTGCTTTGTCTTTTGTTAATAATAGAGTAAGATAACCCATCAATCTCTTTTTATGTCCTTTTTTAAAGAAAGTAATCTTGATGCAGTTAAGATTTTCTCTGAAAGTTTGGTACAAATTTTTACCCCCAAAGCAAACACATATCAGCAGTTCAATCTGGCATTTAAATTTACTGACTCGTTTGACTGCTCTACTAGTGATGTTTTGAGAGTTATATGCTATACTTCTCATTTACTGTTGTTCCTTTTTTTCCCTGTCACAATACTGTTATTCCGTTTGCTAACTATGTTTATTCAGAAATGATGGCTGTAAAAGCACTTTTCGGCATTAACATCATTCGCAACTGTCAGATATTCTTCTTTTTGATAGAACTGTCAGATATTCTTCTGAAGGTGCCTGCTGGTACTGTATGTTGGTTTCTGTTGATTTCTTGGGAAATAACAATTCATGGCAGAAATGGGTTCATGTTTTCATTCATTATAGGGAACCGATGGTTCTGTAACTTTATATATTTACTCTCGCCTGGAAATTTGTATGTTTCATTGGCATTGGTACTATCAAGTTTTGCAGTGTAGAATTAGCTCGACAGTATAAATAAAATGTCATTAATGATAGAATATTTTACTGATGGTTGATATTTTTCCTCTCAGGGACATCACCACGGTGTTCCCTAGTTTTGTCTTCAACACTGGGGTGGAAGATTAAATCAAGGTGACAGAAATCTTGAGTGCAACGAAGAGTATGGATGACCATCATGGAAGGCGTTGGGCGGCATCGAAGATGGGCTTTCACCCTCGATAAGCTATTGATAAAAATCAAAGAACTGCCCTTTGTCATAATTTGTGATGGACTTTTTTTTACGTTGCATTTATCAGCTTTGACAGAAAGTGAGAGAATGATATTTATCCAGAAATTGATGGAAAAAAGCTCAAGTGGCCTTTCTGGCCTTCTCCACCGCCGTCCGCTAATCCCATCCTTCTCCTAGGTGATCCATAAAAGGAGAGGAAATGGCCTAGACAAGGGTAGAACATATTCTAATCACTGGATAAATCAAAGTTTTTTTTTTTATTTGACAAATCTGGTTGAAGTAGATTAACCTGATTAATGGATTGAGTCAGGGTGTTGGCAGGTCAAATATATCCAATCAAAAAAATTGAGCTGTTGGGCGGGCCTTAGTCACACGCGGCAAGTGTTACAAGTCAGCTCAATTATATTGGAAGGTGACACGACCTTAATAATTAGTTGGATCCAGAGAAGTTGGAGCAGTGGTGGAAGGATTCACACATGCTTCGAGACATCTGAATGATGGTGAGGAATGGAATAGCCTTCCAAACTAAGTATGTATTTAGAGAGATAAATGTGGTTGCGAACTAGATGGCTGCATACATGGCCAGTCACTCTAGAGGCACCACATGGGCCGAGGAGAAGAGTTGCTTCGGGCACTTCGTGATTTTTTATTTTTTAATTTTATTAGATGTATCCGTGTAGTATGAAATATCTATTTTAGCAAAAAAAAAAATTATTATTTGGAAAAATAAACGAACAACTTGGGGACAATTCCGGGATAACCTGTAAGAAAGAGTAAGACCAGCACTACCAACAAAATTTATTTAATTGGAAAGAAAGAAAGAGGCTTGGGGGTGCACGAATGGGCATTCCACGGCGACCCCGAGCTCTTTTTTTTTTCTTTTAAACTCGAGAGAGAAAGAAAAGCTTGATAGACTTTGGATCTCTTAGCTGCTGCAACAAAGGAAGTCCAAGCGGGCCTTCTACTCCCCAACCCTCCTCCTCCTCCTCCTCCTCTCATGGCATCCTTCTCGTCGTCCAAGTCTTCTTCTACTGCTGCCTCCACTCCGCCTCCTCCCCCCTCCACCTGCAGCCAAGAAGAGACTCTTCCGTCGCTTCCTGCCGCTTTTCCTCGCCACCAATCTCGGCGTCGGAGGTCTGCCTTCCTCTTTTCATCTCCTTCTTTACCCTTTTATTCTTCATCCATTTTCTTGATCTTTTTCTCCTTTTATATTAAATAATCTGGGCGTTTTCAACGTATATTGTACGTGTTTTGTTTGTGACTCTGATCCATATGATAAGTGGGAGCTTTAATCCCGAGTTTTAGGTTACCCTGATGTCTCTGCTTTGCATTAGGATCTTGTCAGGAGAGGAAGTATTTTTTCTTTCTTTCTAATTATTTGCCGTTTAGAACTCCATGATTACTGTTTGTGATTTGATAATTTATCAATCTCCGAAGCTCTGATTATAATTCGGGTTTATTGTTGGTTTGGATATCAAACAAAGTGGGGAGTTCTTTTTTTTTTCATTTTTCATATAATATATTACTTTGATGACTTACTCCTTTCTATAAACAGCAATTTTACAATCATGCAGTGTCAATCAGAACATGGTGCTAATTTGTTAGAACTGCAAAAAAAAATTAAGCATGATCTTGAGGTTCAGCATTTCTGGAGCATGTATTTTAATCTGCCAGTGGCAGCTCAGATGTGTTGGCAAGAACTTGTAATAAGATTTTAAGATGATGATACTGTTTTCTAAAAATTGTATGATAAATTGTTCTTGCACTTGAAAAGTAAAGAAAATTAATACAAGCGCGCTGTATATTTCTCCACTTGGAGATGAAAATTCTCGATGCGAGTCATCTCTTGAAACTTTCATATTGTAGCTGTGTTCTGAATTCTAAACCGTGGAAGTTCAAAGCTCTTTTCTTGGAGTTTTTATATTTGGGACTTGGTGTGTAGCAATCTTCATGATTTTGAGGTTAGTCATAATGTGCTTTATGGCATCCAAATAACCACCTCAAGCTTGCTTTTGAGTATGGAGGATCTTGGATTGTGTTTAAAATGGCGTACCTAATAATTGTGCTAAAAGGTGAAGCTGTTAGACATCACTTTGGGGAGTGAGGCTCCTGCGAGTCATGCATCTAAACTTAGTTCCTGCCATTTTTTGGAGGCATAGGTATTCCCTTATTTTCACAAGCAAAAGAAGGAAAACATGACGATCTAGGAAAAATGATTATTTTGCATGGAATGAAGTGCAAAACTTTGGCTCAGGAAGATCTACTACTGTATACAGTTCAAGCTTTTGCAAGATTTTGTAACACATGATACTAGAGCCAAGCATAGAATCTTTTAGATTATTTGTTCCAATATTTCTGCAAGGTACAGACTACAGAGTGCCGGAATGTCACTATTTAAGGCCAAGCATGATATCCATGTGTAAACACAAAACTTATATCCTTTATATGTTCCTCTTTCTCATGATTTTTCTTGGTTCCTAAATGAACTTTTGGATCGTTATGAATCTTAAAGCATACTCCATATGCCTTGCCACATTTTTTTTTTGATGGAAAGGGGAGGCAGAAAGGAGCCACCCTGCTTTTATTGAAGATTAATCATATTTACAACAGAGATAAGTTACATTATCAAGAGAGGAAAGGAGCAGATACAAGAAAAAGAGGCTAAATGGTTCCAAACTAAGTATCTGATGATCAGTAGAGGAAAGAACCTCATCCAGACCAATAAGCAGAAGCATTTATTGCCTGAATGTTCCAAGCAATTTCACAAAAATTTTAACAAAAAAACACCAGAATCTAGAATGGCCACAAGCTCCAAATTTCAAAAAAACTTGAAAAAGTCTTTGACACAAGAAACAACTAATTTTCCACCACCAATTTCCATACCATGTCTGGTACCTCCTCTGTAGCATAATATAATAAAATCTGCTGGAAGGCATAAGATGACGAACAGAAGCTGTAGCTGAAGGGGACAAAGTTGCAATCCTTCAATCATTGAAGAGGCTATTTGCATTCCAGATTTGCATGACAGTTGAAGAGTAAGCATGACATAATATGCTCCAATTATATTTGATGTCCAAGAGAATAACTCAGAGAAGAAGACTAATATGCAACCAATGGCAAAACCATACTGAAAAGGAAGAAGACTATCCTCTGCTCGAGCAGTCTGAAATGAGAGCATTCCCTCGCACAAAAAAAAATAAATAAATCCAACTGATATAGTTCAAACTGTATTAGTCATCCACAAGCTTAGAGACAACATTTTGCACTTTGGACCAAATTCTTTTCAACTCCATCTACGTAATAGAATCGCATAACACCGCCCCTCTGCAGTAATCGAGGCAATGAAGATCTTTTATTTAGAAAAATTCTAGAGTTCCGCTCCTTCCAACAGGTCCAACATATAGCAGCAATCAACATGAAAATGACAGGCTGAGCATATTTTGTAAAATGGTTCAACCTCCAATCAATGCATAGATTTTTAAAGTTTAGTTGAGAATGAAGTACCCCAAGAGATAAACAAATGGTCTTCCATATAGTAGAAAAGAACTTACCAGGTGCAAGAGAGATGATCAATAGTCTCATTTGTATCATGGCACAAAACACAACCGCCAAGATTCTTACCTAATCTTTTTTCAAGGTTGTCTCTAGTGTTAAACTTCTTTTTCCAGCACAACTGTAAAAAGCATTTGATTTAAGTGGTATTGAAAGCTTCCACAGTGAGTTAGCAAATCTACATTTGATACCCCTAGTGTTCAAGAAGTAGTAAAGTAACTTTGTGGAGAAGGATCTATTGCTACTCAATTTCCAACATATTTGATCTTCTACCTAATTAAGAGTGACCGAAACCAAGAGAGATGAAAGATTAACGAACCAGGTTTAGGCTTCCAAGAAGATAGAGAATGGCCTCCTAAGCTTCTAAGACTTAGAATGTGGGTTATAGTGATCGGCAACTGTACCATTTTTTCTTCTACTAAGATTATGTAAAGCGGAAAATAGGAATTAGAGGGGTGCATCACAAACCCAATGATCTTTCCAAAATAGTGTATTATGTCCATTGCCAATTTTGAACTGAGTTCTATTCCAAAAGGTAGAGAGAGCATTAATAATGTCACGCCATAGATTAGAACATTTTCTAATAGGTTTCCAACTCATAGATAATTTGACTTTTCTATGGTATGCAAATTGTACTTGCTTTCTCCAGATTTCTGGTTATTTGAAAGATACCTCCATCCCCATTTTGATAATAGGGATATATTAAATTCTGCCAGATCCTTGACTCCCAAACCTCCATCCTCCTTTTGAAGACAAACTGTACTCCAATTAACCTTACATGATACTCCATAACACCTTGAAGAGCTTAACCATAGAAAAGATCTTCGATATTTATCAATCCTCTTGATCACCCATGCCGGAAGCTTATAAATTGACATATAATAGATAGGGAGGGAGAGTACAGAGTTGATTAAAGTTAACCTTCCTCCAAAAGATAAGAATTTGCTTTTCCATGTTGCCAATCTAGCTTCAACTCTTCGAATCAAGATCATCCAATTAGTTTTAGTAGGTTTACCCCCACGTAGAGGAAGCCCAAGGTATTTGATTGGAAGATATGTGCGACTACAATTTAGCCAACCTGCGTATCTTGTTACATCCATGTTGTCCTATCCAATAGCTGAGATAGAGCTTTTATGATAATTAATAGCAAGCCTAGATACCATTTCAAAATAGTAGAGAATGATCTTCAAAACAGCCATATACTCAATTTCTAGCAGGAGTAAACACCAGAGTTGTTGCCCAAGGTGACAATCCAAGAGGGGGGGGGGGGGGTGAATGGTTTCTTCTAATTTCGGTGCTTTTAAAAACTTTCGTAATTAAGTGCGGTGGATGCTTACTTAGATTATTTGAGTGAGTTAAACTAATGCAAGAATAGAAGATAATGCAAGAGAAAATGAAAGCACAAACACAACGCAAACACAACAATATATAGTGGTTCGGTGCTCTCCTTAGCACCTACGTCCACTCCCCAAGCGTCCCCTTGGGAATTCACTATAATCTCGCGGATTACAGTTGGATTGTTTTCCGGGGTCACAATCCAAAAACCTTTGTTGGTTTTGCGGGCTCACCAACGAACCTATACACTTGGTTTTCCGGATTCACCAAAAACCTTTGTTGGTTTTTGCGGGCTCACCAACGAACCTATACACTTGGTTTTCCGGGTTCACCAAAAACCTTTGTTGGTTTTGCGGGCTCACCAACGAACCTTTACAAAGTGTTTAATAAATAAAAAGAAAAGATTCAAACTCCTAAATGAGCATATAAAACAATATGAACTACAAAGAAGAGTTAGAAAGTATTTATCGCTTTGAAGTCGCTTTGCTCTTCTTTGTCAAGGATGCTTCACTCTTCAAGGAAGGATGGAGCTCTTGATGCCTCTTTGAATCTGCTCAATCCCTTTCCTTGATTCTTGAATGAAGCTCTTGATGAAGGAGATTAGGGCTCTTTTGTTTTCTTGTGTATTCTTTGATATCCCACTCAAAAGTTCTTCTCTCTGATGAATAGTGCCCCTTTAAATAGTTTCCAACCTTCCTTGGACAAGCCCCAATGGTCAGATTTGAAAAACTAGCCGTTACTCACCTTGGGAAGGACAAAAAGTACATCTGCAGAACTAGCCGTTACTGTTCAGCCCGTGTTTGGGTCGGCTCAACCTGTCCTTGGGTCGACCCACCTTTGCCTTGGGTCGACTCAAACATTCCTTGGGTCGACCCTCTCAGAAACCACAGAAACCTCAATTTCAGCCTTCCTTCCCATGGGTCGACCCAACCATTCTTTGGGTCGACTCAAAGTTCACTTGGGTCGACTCAACTTCTTCTTGGGTCGACCCTCTCAGTAATTCCAGAGAACCATTTTCTGTCTGTCTTTCTGTCTTGCCTTTGGGTCGACCCTCTTAGGGTTTGGGTCGACTCAAGCTTGGGTCGACTCAACCACTGTGTGGGTCGACCCTCTCAGTAAATCCAGAGAGCATTCTTCTGTTGTGTTTTGAGGTTCTTTGGAGGTTGGGTCGACTCATGCTTACCTTGGGTCGACCCAACTCACTATTCATTTGTGCCATTTTTGCAGGAGTGTGCCAGATGACTTCTTGATGTACCGGGGTCGACCCAATCAACCTGTGGGTCGACTCAAACCACACTTTGCTGCATTCTCAAGGTTAGATTCATCCAAATGAACAAGGCCATTTATCCATTTTCAATTAAACAAATATACTGAGAGTAATGAACTTATAAATGAAGTATCAATTTAACTTATAGCATGCTCTAGATAATTGCTTGTTAATCATCAAAATAACACTATCATCCTCAATCTCCCCCTTTTTGATGATTACAAAATAAAGAGTATAAGCCTATTGATACTTGTTTTTAAAATCAGTTTATAAAAGGGATTAAACTGCTGAATTTCAGCTTTTCATATATACTTGTGAAATCTCCCCCTATATCATTTAAATGTTGCCAATTTGACTCTTTGAATTGCTCCCCCTTTCATTTATAATTCATTAGCGATGAAACTTCAAAAATTTGAGATAATATGAGTTTCAGGCTATGTATCGGGGTGCGAGAGGTGCGTGCCAAATTCTGAATTTATATGTGACAAATTCTGAATTGTGATATAAATTTTTGATTTGATCAATTTCATTGTTACAAATTGCTCCCCCTTAGATGTATAAACTTTCTTATATGATTTTCAATTTGTTTGCCCATTCATTTCTCTTTTCTTTACATAACTTCTTTATTCACTTTTTCTCCCAAAATTAATACTCTTTCTTTATTCACTTTCTTTACATACTCTAAACACTATCTTTACTTCTCCCCTTTTTGTTATACATATCTTTACTTCTCCCAAAATTAATACTCTTTCTTTACTTCTCAAATAAAATACTCTTTCTTTTCTTAAATTGATATACTCTTTTCTTTTCTTCTCCCCCTTTTTGTTATCATCAAAAAAAATAATATATATATGGGGAAGAATGCAATAAATAACAAACTTCAAATTTCATTGATCAAAATAGGAACATTTTCATACATGAATGTCAAAAACAAAAGCAGATACAATGTTCCTTAATCAAGATTTAAAGATACATATCATAAAAGCAAAATACATATGAGAACTAGATATTTAGCCTAGGCTCTAAACATAGATGCTAAGATCAGCCTAGGGGGAATCTAATGGCTGGGATCTAGTCCTCATCCTCCTAGCATACGTGGCGAGGGGAGGTCGAGCCTGGTGAGACTGTGTCTGGCGTGGAGCACGACGAGCTGGATGACTCTGTGCCGATATCTCTGACTCAGCAGCCTGTGGCACAGATGGTCCATGTGTCTCTCTCTCTCTCCGGAGTGCTCCAATCTGCTGCCTCAGATCACTGATATCAGCAGACATGACATCCAACCGGGCGTCCAATCGGCTCGTGAGCCCGTCAGTAATAGTCCTCGCCTGAGCTGACATGAGCTCTGTCATCCTGCTCCAGAAGTCATCCGTATCTGTCGGAGGAGCGGATGACGATGGTCCAGCCTCTGAGGGTGCAGTAGGATGATCCATAGGCTCCTCATCCTCATCCTCTGGTGCCTCTCCCTCTGGTGCCTCACCCTGAATGCCTGCACCGGTGTGAATCCACTGCCCGTTCACTTTCGCATATCCCATGCGTATGAGTGTCCGTGCAGTGTACGTGTCCGTGTGATGCAGACTCTTGGATGCCTCCTCCTCGAGAGGTAAACCATGCTGACGGAAGATCAATGTAAGTATCATACCATAAGGTAGTGATACCCTGTTGCTGCACATCACCTTCCTCATCTGCCTCACTATCATAGCCGGAAGATTTAGAGGAGTCCCCTGAATCATACACTCCATAACTGCTAGATCTCGCTCTGAGATGAGATCAAATCTCCCGGTCTTCGGAAATAAAATCCTATTTATCATATTGAGCAATAACCTCATCTCAGCGGAAAGAGAACTAGCTATTACCTTCTGAGAAAAATCGAAGTTCTCATTTTCCATGATCAATTGTAGAGCTCTCATTTTGTCTTCTGGCCTCTCCGGAGTGGCTCCTATGCAGGGTAGGTGTAGTAGCTCACTCAAGCTCTCCTCGGATACACGGATCCGAACCCCTCGAACTTCCGACACAAGCCCTCCCATACCAGTCTTGAGGAAGGCATAAAACTCTTGTACCAACCCGGAGTAGATGACCACATCTAGGGAGCAAAGATACTCCCAACCTTGCCTTTGGATCCATTCCCAAATCCGAAACCCTTCTTGATTGAAAAACTCGGAATGGATCCTTCTCCCCGTAGTAACCGGCCTCCCCGCAAATCTTGCAAGAATCACTGAGGGGGAAGGAGGAGGAGGGACCTCCGCACGTGCCTCATGTCGTGGAGACACGGGAGAAGGCTCGGTAGGGTGCCTTTCCTCTTGTTGGACCCGGGTCACTCTTCCGGATCTCTTGGCTACGGCTCGTTTGGGTCCCATTTCTCCAAGATTTTGAGGAAATCTACTGTTTGGAGGAGTTTAGTGGAGATTGGAGAGTGGGGACTAGGCTTTTCGGAAGAAGACAAAGGGCAAACAGTGCCCTAGATGTGCTCTCGGGCCCCCTTTTAACAGTGGGGTCCCGACGTTGGGTCGATTCAAGGATTTTCTTGGGTCGACTCAACGTTGGGTCGACCCATGTTCTGGGTTGGGTCGACCCAAGTGCAGAAATTTTGTTTTCTCTTCCTTGTTGCTTCTAAAAAGTTTTCCTTACTTTCAATCCTTATAAACTCTTTATGGGACATTGATATATGAGTAAGAAATCTATAGATAACAAATTTGACTCATGTTTCATGGGATTTTTGAAGTTAGAGGAATGTATCATGAGACTACTAGCTCCCTTTTTATATTTATTCAATAAAAGGATCACATATGCCTAATTCCCTCCTTAGCATGCAGAATCTATCTTCACTCAATGGTTTTGTAAATATGTCGGCTAATTGTTTTCCGTGCATATATGCTCAATACATACATTTCCATTTTGCACATGATCCCTAATAAAATGGTACCTTATTTCTATGTGTTTGGCTTTAGAGTGCTGAACTGGATTTTTAGTAAGATTAATAGCACTGGTATTATCACACTTAATAGGAATATTATCTAGTTTAACTCCATAGTCCTCTAGTTGTTGCTTGAGCCATAATACTTGAGCACAACAACTACCAGCAGCTATGTATTTAGCTTCAGCTGTGGACAGTGCCACTGAGTTCTGCTTTTTACTAAACCATGATACTAAGTTATTTCCTAAGAATTGACATGTGCCACTTGTGCTCTTTCTATCTAATTTGCATCCGGCAAAATCTGCATCTGAGTATGCAAGCTAATCTAGACAGGAGTCTCTCGAGTACCATAATCCAATGGTGGTAGTTCCTCTTAAATATCTAAGGATTCTCTTAACAGCACTTAAATGTGACTCCTTAGGATCCGATTGGTATCTAGCACATATCCCTACACTAAATACAATGTCGGGTCTACTAGCAGTAAGATAGAGCAAGGATCCAATTAGTCCTCTATAGAGCTTAATATTAACACTCTTCCCTTTTTCATCTTTGTCTAGCTTACTAGTAGGATTCATTGGAGTGTCAATTCCCTTATGATTTTCATTCCCAAACTTCTTCAGTATTTCCTTTGTATACTTAGTTTGATGAATGAAAATGCCTTCTTTGGTTTGTTTGATTTGTAATCCTAAAAAGAAGCTTAGTTCTCCCATCAAACTCATCTCAAATTCTCCATGCATTAAATCAGCGAAATCTTTGCATAGAGTATCATTGGTGGCACCAAAGATTATGTCATCTACATATATTTGTACCACTAATAGATTTTTGTCCTTTCTTTTGAGAAATAACGTTTTATCTATATTTCCTCTACAAAAATCATTTTCAAGCAGAAATTTACTTAGTCGATCATACCAAGCCCTAGGTGCTTGCTTTAATCCATATAATGCCTTATGCAGTTTAAACACATGATTTGGCAATTCATGATTTTCAAATCCCGAAGGTTGTTCTACATATACTTCTTCCTCAATAATACCGTTTAAGAAAGCACTCTTCACATCCATTTGATATAATTTGAAGTCCATAAAACATGCAAATGCTAGAAGTAATCTAATAGCCTCTAATTTAGCTACAGGAGCAAATGTCTTATCATAATCTATTCCTTCTTCTTGATTGTATCCCTTAGCTACAAGTCTGGCCTTATTTCTTATAACTACTCCATTTTCATCTAATTTATTTCTAAATACCCATTTTGTTCCAATTACTGAATTATGCTTTGGTCTTTCAGTTAATGTCCATACATTACTTCTTTTGAATTGATTTAATTCCTCTTGCATGGCATTTATCCAGTTAGTATCTTTTTCAGCCTCTTCATAAGTCTTAGGTTCTAATTGTGAAACGAAAGCAAGATAATCATTTAAATTTCTAAGAGATGATCGAGTTCTTACCCCTTGAGATGGATCACCAATAATTAAGTCTTTAGGATGTCCATGTGCATACCTCCATTCTTTTGGCACGTCTTGGGGTTGTGGTGGCACGCAATCATCTCCCTTATCTTGATTTGGCACGTCATCAATTTTCAACTTTTCAAAGTCGATAATTCCTGTATCATCATCAATAGTATTTTCTTTCCTAGCATACTCACTATCAGACTCATCAAATATAATATTGACTGACTCTTCCACTACTAAGGTTCTTTTGTTGAATACTCTGTATGCCTTGCTAGATGTGGAGTATCCTAAAAAGATGCCTTCATCTGACTTGGCATCAAATTTACTTAAGTCCTCCTTGCCATTATTTAAGATAAAACATCTACATCCAAACACTTTAAAATATTTTGCAGTTGGTTTCTTATTCTTCCAAAGTTCATAAGGAGTTTTCTTAGTTATAGGTCGTATTAAAACTCGATTTAGAATATGGCAAGAAGTGTTTATAGCTTCAGCCCAAAAGTACTTTGGAAGATTTGACTCGCACAACATTGTGCGTGCCATTTCTGCCAATGTCCTATTTTTCCTTTCAACAACCCCATTTTGTTGAGGCGTTCTAGGTGCTGAAAATTGATGTGATATTCCATTTTTAGTGCAAAATTCCTCGAAGTGTTGATTTTCAAATTCAGTACCATGATCACTTCGAATGGCTACTAAGGTGAGTTTCTTTTCATTTATGATTTTATTATATAGTTTCAAAAATTCTGAAAATGCTTCATTCTTATGTGCCAAAAATGAAACTCATGTATACCTTGAAAAATCATCAACAATGACTAGTCCATATTTCTTTCCTCCTAGACTTGTAGTTCTAGTAGGTCCAAATAAATCCATATGTATGAGTTCAAATGGTCTAGTTGTTGATACTACATTTTTCGATTTGAAAGATGATCTAGTTTGTTTTCCTAATGAACATGGTCCACATATTTTGTCCTTTTCAAGAATCAATTTTGGCACATCCTTTATTAACTCCTTCTTAACTAGTTTTGATATTAATTCCATACTAGCATGTCCTAGTCTTCGATGCCAAAGCCAACTAGTTTCATTCTTCTTATCTTCATTAGTAATTAAGCATAAACCATTCTTCTTGCCTAACTCATGAAGATCTACTAAATAAATATTTCTTTGCCTTTGTCCTACAAGTACAATACTATTGTCTTTAGGATTTGTGATTATACATACAGATGCTTCAAATGTAACTTTAAATCCTTTATCACAAAATTGACTTATGCTAAGAAGATTATGTTTCAAACCTTTAACTAACAAGACATTTTCTATAAAAACAGATGGAGCAATGAAAATTTTACCCTTTCCAATGATATACCCTTTACCATTGTCTCCATAGGTTACTACTCCACCTTTCTTTGGTTCCAAGGTGACAAATTGATCTTCGTCACCGGTCATGTGTCTTGAACAGCCGCTATCTAGATACCAACGTTTTTCAACTTTATCAGTTGCAAGACACACCTCATCGTCATTGGCCATATGACATATTTGGGCCGTGTCTTGATGATCTTCGTCCTCCGAACTTGATTCCTCACTCTCACTCCAATCGGCCATAAAATTCTTCTTTTTCAACTTTCTTGCCATCCACTTCAAATCTGGGCAATCTATCTTATAATGCCCGGGTTTGTTACACTCATAGCAAATGGGAGTTTCTTTCTCCTTTTCTTTGTCCTTACCCTTTTCTTTGCTTGAGTTACCTTTAGGGCTCGTTTGGTTCGCGGGAAAAGAAGGGGGGAAAGTGTGGTCAACGGGAAAGTAATGAGATGCCTCTTGTTTGGTTGGAGTTTTCAAAGGAGAGAGAAGGGAAAGTTATATTCCCATGGGAATGTGATTCCCACATTTCATGGGAAAGTCTTTCCCATGAGAAACATGGAAAAGTTACTTTCCCATGAGGCGGGAATCACTCTATTTTTACTTTTTCCCAAAAAGTCCCTTCAGCATTAAAGAAGCATTAAAGAGGCATTAAAAATCTAATTTTTATTAAGGGCATAATAGGAATTATATATAACTTTCCTAGGAAAGTGGATGGCCAACCAAACATAAGCACCTTAGAAATTTGTCACTTTCCCATTGTCAACCAAACATGCCAAAAATACTTTCCTAGGCATCCTCTTCCTAGGAATTTGTTTCCCAGGAATCATATTCCTAGGAAGGAAAATGCTTCCCGCGAGCCAAACGAGCCCTTAGGGAAGGGCTTCTTTTTATGGAATCTATTCTTACCTCTCATGAATTTTCTGAATTTCCTCCCAAGCACTGCCATCCCTTCCTCATCAATATCTTCATCATCATCTGAATCTTCCGATTCAGTTTGTTGTCTAGGGGTGGTAGTCTTTAGGGCAATAGGCTTTCTTCTCTTGACCTCATCTTCTGAATTTTGCCTCATTATCAACTCATGGGTTATGAGTGATCCTAGAAGCTCCTCTAACTGCAGTGTGTTGAGGTCCTTCGCTTCTTGTATGGCGGTTACCTTGGCCTCCCAATTCCTTGGTAGAGACCTGAGAATTTTTCGCACCAAATCAGAATTAGAATAAGATTTTCCTAAACTTTTAAGCCCATTTATAATATCAGTAAAACGAGTAAACATATCAGTTATGGACTCGGTAGAATCCATTTTAAACAATTCATACTTATGTACTAATATGTTTATCTTTGACTCCTTAACTTGATTGGTCCCTTCATGTGTGACCTCAAGTCTATCCCAAATTTCTTTGGCAGTGGTGCAAGTGGATATTCTATTAAATTCATTTACATCTAAAGAGCAATAAAGTATATTTATAGCTTTTGCATTTAACTGTGCTAGTCTTCTATCATTTTCATTCCAATCCATTTCTGGTTTGGGTATGATAGTGCCCTCTATATTGAGTGTGGGTGTGTGAGGTCCTCTAGTTATGATTTGCCAAAGTTCATAGTCCGAAGCTTGAATGAATATCCTCATCCTAGCTTTCCAATATGCGTAGTTTGTGCCATTAAATAGAGGTGGTCTATTTGTGGATTGCCCCTCACTCATAGAGCATCCTACTTGGGTTGTCATGGTCTTTAACTCTTGATTGTTAGATCAATGAGCACTATTAGAGCACCTCGCTCTGATACCACTTGTTGCCCAAGGTGACAATCCAAGAGGGGGGGGGGGGGGGTGAATTGGTTTCTTCTAATTTCGGTGCTTTTAAAAACTTTCGTAATTAAGTGCGGTGGATGCTTACTTAGATTATTTGAGTGAGTTAAACTAATGCAAGAATAGAAGATAATGCAAGAGAAAATGAAAGCACAAACACAACGCAAACACAACAATATATAGTGGTTCGGTGCTCTCCTTAGCACCTATGTCCACTCCCCAAGCGTCCCCTTGGGAATTCACTATAATCTCGCGGATTACAGTTGGATTGTTTTCCGGGGTCACAATCCAAAAACCTTTGTTGGTTTTGCGGGCTCACCAACGAACCTATACACTTGGTTTTCCGGGTTCACCAAAAACCTTTGTTGGTTTTGCGGGCTCACCAACGAACCTATACACTTGGTTTTCCGGGTTCACCAAAAACCTTTGTTGGTTTTGCGGGCTCACCAACGAACCTTTACAAAGTGTTTAACAAATAAAAAGAAAAGATTCAAACTCCTAAATGAGCATATAAAACAATATGAACTACAAAGAAGAGTTAGAAAGTATTTATCGCTTTGAAGTCGCTTTGCTCTTCTTTGTCAAGGATGCTTCACTCTTCAAGGGAGGATGGAGCTCTTGATGCCTCTTTGAATCTGCTCAATCCCTTTCCTTGATTCTTGAATGAAGCTCTTGATGAAGGAGATTAGGGCTCTTTTGTTTTCTTGTGTATTCTTTGATATCCCACTCAAAAGTTCTTCTCTCTGATGAATAGTGCCCCTTTAAATAGTTTCCAACCTTCCTTGGACAAGCCCCAATGGTCAGATTTGAAAAACTAGCCGTTACTCACCTTGGGAAGGACAAAAAGTACATCTGCAGAACTAGCCGTTACTGTTCAGCCCGTGTTTGGGTCGGCTCAACCTGTCCTTAGGTCGACCCACCTTTGCCTTGGGTCGACTCAAACATTCCTTGGGTCGACCCTCTCAGAAACCACAGAAACCTCAATTTCAGCCTTCCTTCCCATGGGCCGACCCAACCATTCTTTGGGTCGACTCAAAGTTTACTTGGGTCGACTCAACTTCTTCTTGGGTCGACCCTCTCAGTAATTCCAGAGAACCATTTTCTGTCTGTCTTTCTGTCTTGCCTTTGGGTCGACCCTCTCAGGGTTTGGGTCGACTCAAGCTTGGGTCGACTCAACCACTGTGTGGGTCGACCCTCTCAGTAAATCCAGAAATCCAGAGAGCATTCTTCTATTGTGTTTTGAGGTTCTTTGGAGGTTGGGTCGACTCATGCTTACCTTGGGTCGACCCAACTCACTGTTCATTTGTGCCATTTTTGCAGGAGTGTGCCAGATGACTTCTTGATGTACCGGGGTCGACCCAATCAACCTGTGGGTCGACTCAAACCACACTTTGCTGCATTCTCAAGGTTAGATTCATCCAAATAAACAAGGCCATTTATCCATTTTCAATTAAACAAATATACTGAGAGTAATGAACTTATAAATGAAGTATCAATTTAACTTATAGCATGCTCTAGATAATTGCTTGTTAATCATCAAAATAACACTATCATCCTCAAGAGTGTCATCTGCATATTGTAAAATCTTCATCCCTCCACAAATCCAAGGATTACCAAGCCCTTCAAAAATCTTAGCCGTTGCGGCATAGTTGAGCATTCTACATGGGGGATCGGTAGCAAGAATAAAAAGATATGGAAAAAGAGGTCTCCTTGCCTTAGCCCTCTCCTGCAAAAGATCCAATCTCCAATCTCAACGTTCACATTCACCGCAATTTTGCCAGATACTAGGATGTTTTCCAACCAGCCTATCCACCTTGAAGGAAATTTCCTGACTTGAAGCAGATTGAGCAAAAATTTAGGATCAATTCAATCAAAAGCTGTAACAACCCAGGACCTCACCCAAAATGGCTAGCCAGAAGGTATTATTTGAGTTCCTTGATCCTGTATAAGTACCCAAGATCTATCCAGCGAATAACCGATGTGGGACTAAACACACGCCCGCACAGGTCCTCACATACTTCCCCCGTTCAAGTCCTGACGTCCTCATCAGGCTAAGGGTTCAAATCCATTCAAATCTAATCACAAACACCACGATCGGTCCGTGGTCAACCCCAATGAATCCGTGCTGCAGTGTCCTCTAGTCCACATAAGTTATGGGCCGGGTCCGCTCTGATACCATTTGTAACAACCCAGGACCTCATCCAAAATGGCTAGCCGGAAGGTATTATTTGGATTCCTTGATCCTGTATAAGTACCCAAGATCTACCCAGCGAATAACCGATGTGGGACTAAACACACGCCCGCACAGGTCCTCGCAAAGGCTTTGAAGAAATCTAACTTGCAAATGATTCCATCCATATTAGCCTTTCTTGTTTGAAATAAAATCTCATTGGCACAGAAGATGTTATCCATAATTGATCTTCCTTACGCCTTGCCTCATTGAAAATCTAAATATCTCACCTTTAAAGTATTGCTAGCATAGCCTTATCTTTCATTGTGTGGATGACATTCTCATCTTGTTGTGGATCAGTGGCTCAATCGAAATAAATTGCACTTTGATGTGTACCTGTATTTATCTTGTATAAATATTGTGGTGATGGTCAGTATTGTTTGCATGCCCATCTTTGAGTTTGCTAAGTCAACATGATTGTTTTGGTATCACCTGCGTCTTTCTTGGGCTTGTGGTTACAACTTGGGGTTAATCATCAAGCAAATTGATATATATTCAGTGGAGTGAAAGAAGTATCTTTTGAATAGGTGAATCCGGGCTGGCATAATCTATTCTCCTCTTTCCTACCCATTAATTATCTCTGTTCTTTCCTTTGCTTCTTTGTCAACCTCTTAAAGCATCAAATATATACTAGTGGAGTTCCACTCAACTCTGTAGAATGGGACATATGGAATGGAAGAATATTATTAGGAAAATCAAGTAATTGTTGGGAAAACCATAATAGGTTGCGTGTTCTTAATTGAGGCATCACAAAACTAGCACTCAGTTACAACTATTGATATGGAGCTCATAAGTCTATGCATGCGGTTACTTTTAGTAGATTAGGAAGGTATAGAAAAGATACAATGTAATAGTTGAAAGATATGTAATACTTCGAAAACATTGATTAGAGGTAAAGGTTTGGTTCATGAGTCAGCTAAGAAACTTCTCTTCCCTTATTTACTTGATGTTGGACAAACACAAAATTACTCTCTTAGTGATCTTAAGGTTTGAGAATTTGTTCGAAACAAAAATTTTGCCCCAAAAAGGTTCAGTTCTTAGCATATCAAATCAAGAGGAGCACCAATAATGGGTATATTCCTCCGGTTGTGCTTTGGAATATCTCCATTAAAAAAAACTAGATTAATCATAGCATGTTATGGTAGGTATCAAATTTTATTATTGTGCAAAGGTAGGGCTTTTAGATCCTTAATTAAACTAAAAAAAACAATATCTGGAATTCTGGACCATACTTTGACAGGCACCATTTGAAGCTATGCTTATGTTAATATTTGAAAACTAAACCTTAACATTGCAGCATATACTAATATAATATCTATGTAAGTAAACTGTCTAAATTTTACATTGTTAGCAGATGCGTAAGCTTGATAATTCAATATAAGAATTAAATAATTCAAGAAATGTATAACTTGAAGTGGAAATAGGAAGCAGTAAAAATCATTATTGGTTTTTTAACTTAAATTGTTTAGTCATCCTGTCCCACCCAACATTTTTTTAAAGATGGGTTGTATTGTAAAACAGGAAAAGCTTATTTTAAATTAATGAAAACTTTAAAGCATAACTTCAAGCGTATACAATGAATTATCACTGGAGGAAATTTTTGCTTAAGGTCCATCAGAAAGGCTTGGAATTTTAAAGACCATGCTGAAAACCACAATGTCATTATAAAGTTGGAGGTGTAAATACTTTTAATATATTCTAAGTAATAAAATTGGTTTCTGCCTTTTATTTTTTTTCATTGGTAGCTGTATTTGTTTTTGTTTTATGATGGAGATATATCAAAAATTAGAGTTGACAATCAGATCGCCTACATTCCAAATTGGCATTTTGAACTTGCAAAGTTATTTGGAATTTAATCATGCGACAAATTGGCATATGAAACGCCATTTTTTACCACAAAAAAAAACCTGGTCCAACCAACCAGGAAGAAAAGGAAAAATTCCTGGTCCGAGGAGTTAAAAAGGGCAGAGAGCTAAGTCTGCTATACTTCGGACAACTTCCGAAACTCTGTTCCTGACTCAGGACACCATATTTTAAATTAGCAGTACATGAAAATAGAGTTGTGAATAATGTCCAATTTAATTCTCCATGGATTTATTGAAGATTAAATGATGCCGGACCGGGAGGAAGAAGTGGCTGCAGCGATGACGATTCACTCTTGGGATGACTGCTATGGCTCTAAAATAGGGAACAGAGGAAGAGGGAGGAAGAACAAGAGGAGAAGAAGAGAGGAAGAGCAGCAGAGAGGAAGAGAAGAGGGAGAAGAGGAGAGGGGGAAGAGCGAGAAGGAGGTAGAGAGAAGAGGGAGACATGGGGAAAAAATTCTTAATTCTTCATTAACCCTAATCATCATAAAGTCCCCTATAAATAGGGCCCAAATAAGAACAATTAAAATAAAACCCCCTTACACAAAAATAATTCCCAATAAACCCAAAATACACAAATAAACCCTAAAACGCAAACAAGCTCAGAAATAAAATAAAATAAAATAAATATGCAAATAAGATGGTGGACTAGGCGAGGACATAATCAGCTCCGATGTCCCCATCAACTCCTCCCGGGTGGAAAGAACTCGACCTCGTCGAGTGCAGGTTTGGCCGGCTATCGTACTGCTCCAGAAGGTCAGGGTCAAGGCGTTGCAACGCGGCTCGCGAAATCCACATCACATCTGATTCGGGTCGACCTTTCCATCGAACAAGGTAACGTTGGTAACTTCCTCTCCTGGTAGATATAACCTGTTCATCTAATATATGTTCTATGTGTTCTCTGCGTGCATGAAACTTTGGAGGTGGAGGCTCAATAGCAGGTGATGGATCAAGGTGATCAACAAAGGCGGGTGTATCAACAAAAGGATCAGAAGAAATGAATGTTGACTTCTTGTATGGGACTAAATCTTCAATATTAGATGTCGCACTAATCCCATAGTCTTCAGGAAGATCTACAACATAAGCATTCGAACTGATTTTCTTTAAGACTTTGAACGGTCCCGCACTACGAGATTGCAACTTTTTGAACGTTCTCGAAGGAAGTCGTTCAGGTCTAATTCTCACCATGACATAATCTCCTACATTCAAGTCTTGACCTCACTCCTGGCTCTCGAAATGCTCAATCAGGCTTTCCACTGATTCCTACCAACCAAGGCTGCAAGTGCGTGCTGTTGGCGATCCAGAATGGTCTACCTCCATTTGGGAAACTCAATGCTCCCATTGGCCATGAGGCTTTTTTAGTCATTTTAGACTGGCAACACTGGCCTCCATGATAAACATTCCGAAGGGAGTGAAAGTCCGCCCAATCACCATAGGACAAAGAAGCAGCCCGGTGTATTGCAACCTAATAGAAATAGTTGAGAAAAGAACCTTATCTTGCTTATCGCGAAAAACAACGTCTCTTTCTGCTTCTCCTTTTGATTTAGTGCGCTCTTATGTGAGTCTTGGGCTAAAGCCTTGCGGATCCCCTCCGAAGCAAGCGTGCTGCTCGTGGTCTATTCACCCCTTCCCTCGGAGTCGCTAGCCCCCCCTAACTCCTGACATTTCGTAGTTAGCTGTCCCATTGGCGAAGCGATCGACCCCTTCATAGGATATTCGTGCTACTCCGAACACTTCCCAAGCAGAGTGAAGAGTTATGCGTAAGATGATTTCGAAATTTGCACTGATGACACGCGCGTGGGAACAACTATTTGTTCTTTATTTCATTTCAAATTGAAATTTACAATTTATTTCGATATTTTTTTCCCACTTTTTTTCTTCAAATCAAAAAATTCCTATATTTTTTTTACGTAGGTCGTCGATTCGGTCTGTGCAAATCAGCAAGTGATTTATATTTTAAGTTATTAGAGTGAATACGTTTGCTGATTTCCTAATGCAATGAATGCAGGTGTGATGCAAATGATTGTGCAGACTCAGAGACTCTATGTTGATGAGACATGAAAATCAAATCTATGGATTGTCTAGGTTTATATCCATTCACCACTTTGAAGGGACTCATGCCTAAGGTCCTATTGACCGAACTATTATATTCAAACTCGGCAGTCGGTGACACTAAATCCCAAGTCCTAGCATGCTCACCTACCAGGTATCTTAAAAGATTTTCTAGAATTCGGTTAACAACTTCTGTCTGGCCATCAGTTTGTGGATGATAGGCACATGAAAATTTTAATTTGGTGCCCATCATGTACCAAAGGGTTTTCCAAAAGTAGCTCAGGAATTTAACATCCCTATCGGACACAATAGATTTTGGGAGGCCATGGAGTCTAACGACTTTGTCAAAATAGAGTTTCGCAATCCTAGAAGCATCAGAAGTCTTAGAATAGGGAAGAAAATGAGCCATCTTAGAAAATCGGTCTACAATTACAAAAATGGAATCGTGTTTGGTGGAGGTACGTGGAAGCCCTAACACGAAATCCTTACTAACATCTTGCCAGGGGCAATCGGAAACAGGTAGTGAAGTGTAAAAATCAGTGTAAAACATGTGCGACACTGATCGACAATTTTGGCCTCGTCTCTCTTGAGACTTGGCCAGAAGAAATGTCTTTCCACCATTTCAATAGTTTTGTCTCTCTCGAAATGCCTAGACAGTCCTCCAGCGTGTAGTTCCCATACTAGGAAATCTCTCAATGAGGTTCAGAAAATACACAATCGGTCGAAGCGAAAGAGGTAATCATCTTGTAGGAACAAAACATCTTGTTCTCTTTCCACTCTATCTCGTAGGGTCAGGTACACTGCACTAAAATCGGAACAGGTGGTATATTATTTCCTGATCCTTTCAAAACCAATTACTTCAGTGCTCATCACAGATAAGAGGTAGATCCGTCGACTGAACGCATCAGCAGCCTTTTTTTCAACTCCGGCTTTATGTTTCAGGACAAAAGTATAGGCTTGAAGAAACTCGATCCATCGGCCGTGTCGATGGTTTAGTTTCTTTTTGAAGTTGAGATACTTTAAAGCCTTATGGTCAGAGTATAATTCAAATTCTTGCGGTAGCAAATAGTGTCGTCAATGTCGCAAAGCTTGCATTACCGCATAGAATTTCTTATCATAGGTGGAATAATGCAACCTGCTGTCGCTTAATTTTTCGCTAAAGAATGCGACAGGATGACCTTCTTGGCTTAGTACGCCATCTATGCCAACGCCAAAGGCATCACATGCCTCGAATACCTTCGTAAGATCAGGGAGGCGCAAAACAGGCGCTTCGATCATCCGTTTCTTAATTTCAGTAAATGCTTGGGATGCCGACTTAGTCCAGATAAGGTCTCCTTTCTTCATGCAATCTGTAATGGGAGACATTATTGAACTAAAAGTTTTAATGAAGCGACGATAGAAAGTAGCCAAGCCATGAAAACTATGTACTTCCGCAAGGGTCTTGGGCTCAGGCCAATCGACTATCGCGCTTACTTTGTCCGGGTCAGCGGAGACACCCTTAGAAGACACTATGAATCCTAAGAAGGTGACGTGATCGGTCAGGAAGGCATACTTCTTGGGGTTTGCAAAGAAGCTTTCTCTTCTATGGACATCACAGACCTGCCTTAAGTGTGAGAGATGGAGCTCTTGAGTTTGACTATAGATAAGGATGTCATCAAAATATATAATGACAAATTTATTTAAGAAAGGTCGAAAGATCTGTGTCATCATCCTCATAAAAGTACTAGAAGCATTTGTTAATCCGAATGGCATCACTAACCATTCGTAGAGTCCATCTTTGGTTTTAAAGGCAGTTTTCCATTCATCCCCAGGACGAACTCGAATCTGGTGTTATTTACTCTTTAGGTCGATCTTAGAAAAAACTGTAGCACTAGACATAAAGTCCAAAAGGTCATCCAGCCAAGGAATGGGAAAACGGTACTTAACCGTGATTTTATTGATGGCATGGCTATCAACGCACATCCTCCAAGATCCATTTTTCATGGGAGTGAGAAGTGGAGGTACAGCATAGGGGCTCAAACTCTCTCGAATATACCCTCGGGTGAGGAGTTCGTCAACTTGATGTTTCACTTCGGTGTGCTCGTTTGGGTTGAGCCTATGATGGAAAAGATTTGGCAAGGATGCTCCAGGAATGAGGTCAATTACGTGTTGGATATCACGCATCGGAGGAAGTGTATCTGAAAGATCCTTGGGAAAAACAGAGTGAAACTCCTCCAACAGGGGAACTACTGCGGGTGGGTGCTCAGAATTCGACTCCACATTGATAACTCTAGCCACAAGGGCGAACACAGGTGATTGGCTTTCGATATCTTTCATTACCTCTTTCTAAGTAATGATGTGAAGTGATTCATCTTTCCGTAGTGTAACACTCTTCTTTTCAGGGGCGGGCTCTCTAGGAGGCAATGAGTTCAGTATAATTTTTCGATCCTGGAACATAAAGCTACACGAATTCGACCGTCCATGAAGTGTGATGTTCCTATCGTATAACCAAGGTCTCCCTAGAATGACTTGACCTACGTCCATTGGAATGTAGTCGTACCAGATCTCGTCTTTATAAGATAGGAATTGAATCGGGACGAGGCATCTTTCCGACACCGAGATGGACGTCTTATCTACCCAAGCTACCTTATATGGGTTGGGATGAGGGATAGATTTCAGGCCGAGGCGGGAAACAACTCCGAAAGCAATGGCGTTGATGCAACTCCCGCTATCAAATAGGATTTTGCATGTTTTACCATTGATCTTAATAAGCGTGTAAAATAGGAAGGTCCTACGCTAATCTTGTTCGGTCTTGGTTTGAGCTAGAATACACCTAACCACATGAAGCCTAGGGTTTTGGTCAGTCCGATCAGCGGGCTCCTTTTGGGGTTCAGCTTGGATAAACTCTAACCCGTTCTGTTCATCTCCAAAGTCTTCTACAAAATCCTCGATGTTTGATTCAAAGACTTCTTCGACACATTCAGTCTCCTGGGTCCCAACTTCCACTTCAATCATTAAATAGGTCTTGGCATTACATTGGGAAGCTATATGGCCAAATTTTTGGCACCTGAAATATTGGGTTTGGCTTCTCGAAGGAGGGTTGGAACCTAGTATGCCTTTTCCTTTATCATTGGACGGGTTCTGGACTGGCATCGGGGATGTCCTAGTCGGTGCTTGGTTAGAACCGGGCTGGTTAGGAGGATTGGGAAGTGATCTAGTTTGCGGAAGATAATTTTGACTAGATCGGGCTCCTGGGACCATGGGTCGGGGGTCAGTACGCCTCACTACAGGGATCCGTAAGAAACTATCCACATCTTGAGCCAACTGGTATGCTTAGCCGAGGGTGGTAATCTCTCGGAGGATTAATTCTTTCTGAATCTTCATGTGGAGTCCTGCCCGAAACCTAGAGAGAGTAACAGTTTCCTCTTCGATTACACCGCATCTCATATGAAACTCTTCAAATCGTGCAATGTAATCAGCAATGGTTGACGTCCCTTGAGTTAATTTCTACCATCTATCTATAAGGCGTTGTCGGTAAGAGAATGACAGATATTTTTCATTCAGCTTTTCTTTCATATCCTCCCAGGTGGTGATACGAGGAAGCCTTTGGGTCTCGCACATATGTTCAACATTATGCCAGTACCAGTGAGCTTGCCCAATAAGCTTCATTTTAGCAAACCGGACTTTTCTATCGTCAATCATTTCGTACCACTCAAAATAATTATCCATGGTTGCTCTCCAATCAAGATACACGCTTGGCTCTAGTTGACCAGCAAAGGTAGGGGCATCTACTCTTACGGCACGAAGTGGCCATTCGTCAAGATCGCGCTGGTGATCAGGAGAATGTTGGGTCCTATGGGGATGGGGAAAACCTACAGGTGGTGCGGCCAAACCAAATTCGGGCTAAGCTGTGATTAGGGTTGACGGTTCAGGAGTCCTAGGGTGTTGCACTAGAGCACGGATCTCTTGCTTGAATTCGTCATGATTAGCTCGTAAGGCAGCGATTTGTTCCACAAAATCTTATAGAACTCTGGAATCCATTGTGGCTAAAGGGGTCTTAGAATGAGTGAGAAGGTACTCCCTACCACTACGAGTTAGCATGCAAAGACTACACTGGTTGATGGTATGACATGCAACGCTACTAATAACTCTAACTGACCAATTGTGATGCAGGACAACCTACTAATGCAACCTACTCTGAATTCTAAAATCAGCAAATTTTCATAAAAGTAACTTAAAATTAAATGTTACCAATTTATACTTCGGTTATTTCAGAATTAAAGTATGAAATTAGTCACTATAAGAAGTTAGGTTGCAAGCACGTATTACAGTCGTTCTAATCCTAAAGTAATCTGATCGATGGATGTTGAGAAATATCCTGTCGCTAGGGTGTGCTAATTTAATATCTAGATTTAGATGGTGAATATGACGGTTGTGGTAGTATATGTTCTAGGTTTTAAAATTTAACAGGAAAGTAAGTTTGCAAAATAGGACTGTCATGCAAGAGAACTAGAACATAATTAGATAAACAAGCCCAAAAGAAAGAAGAACCTGTTACCTGTGGTGGATGCAGTCTACCGGAAGCATCCGTTGTAGAGTCTCGAGCACGAAGTTGGCGCCGAGCGAAACTAGCTGGAGCCATGGACCTGGATCTGCAGCACAAGGGGCTCTTGGGCTTCTGAAATGGATTGAAGAATGTGCTGGATTTGGCCTAAAACAGGGTCTGCGGCCAATTGGACTTGGGCCGCGCTCAAAGAAGCATGTGTGCGGGCCTGGGCCGAGAAGGAATTGGACTAACGGCCTGCGGAAGACGAGCTGGAGTCGGCTGGTCGGCTCGGGTGTGGCTTGATACTTGGCTGGCACACGAGAAAAGGGGTATGGTTTCCCTAATCACGGGTGAGAGGAGAGAGTGGGATGGGATGGGCTCGGACGAGGGCTTGGCGACGGGCACTACAGGCGGTCCGCTCGGGGGAGGTAGCGCTTGGAGGAAGTCGTGGCCGAAAGGGGCGCTTGATGGGCTCGACAACGGCGGGGAAGGCTGGCCGGTGCGGCGACGCTGCTCGTCGGGGAGAACGACGATGGCTTGGTCACCGGAGGTCGAGCGGTGACGGCTCGGGGTGATTGGAAGAGGCGGCGAAGCTGGAGGGCGCTCGGAGGAGGCGACAACATTCCCGACGGGTGGACGGCGCGGCGGAAGAAGAAGCGGTGGCCGATCGGGACGACGACAGAGGCAAAGGTTTTCCTTTTTTTTTGTCGCGTGCAAGGCACGTGCTACCCTTTTTTTTTGTGAACCCTCACGGGTTTGGGTTATCGGGTTCGGGTTTTCGGTTGCAACCCGCTCCAATACCCATGAGATCTAGCACGTGCAAATCACGTGCCTTTTTTTTTTTTGAATTTTTGGACCCGGATTACCGGGTTGTGGGTAACGGGTTTAGGACTTACCCGTTACTTGATTTTGTCTTCAACCTTCTGACTGATTCGGGAGGGCAAGCCGGTCTCCTCGACGGTAGCTGTGGAACCGCCGAAGGGAACGATGACGGAGCAAGTGGCCACGGCGCTGTGGTCGGCGGCGACAGGCGGCGGCCAAACACAGCGGCGAGTGGACCTTGCTTGTGTGCGGTGGCCAACAGTTGCTACGGCGGTTCCGAGGGACAGGGCCGAAAGAAGGGCGGCGATGCTTCTCTTCTTTTTGGCAACGGGAGTCGCACGTGGCCCGTCAACACGCTCCGGCATCCGTGGTCAGGGTACAGCGTAGATCTCGTGCAGCCACCGGAATCCTGGGATCCGGCGCTGCTCCGCCATACACCGGTGTGGTGCTTCTGTGGGAGGAGAAGCAGCAGCCGGCGGTGAGACAAAGGAGGTGGAGCACGGCGAATACTACGGGTGGTGGTGGCGTCGGCCACGGTGACGAGTGGAAGGGGGGAGCAGTCGTAGGGGTTTCTTCTTTTTTTTTTTTGCTTTTGATCTTGGTGTTCCTTCCGGTGAGGTCGGAAAAGAGAGGCACGGGAAAGGGGTCTCTTTCTGACCCACAGCAGCCCAGAAAAGAGACGGTTTTGGCACAGGGGCAAAACCAGATGCTCTGATACCAAGTTGATGCCGGATCGGGATGGAGAAGTGGCTGCAACGGTGACGATTCACTCTTGGGATGACTGTTGTGGCTCTAAAATAGGGAACAGAGGAAGAGGGAGGAAGAACAAGAGGAGAAGAAGAGAGGAAGAGCAGCAAAGAGGAAGAGAAGAGGGAGAAGAGGAGAGGGGGAAGAGCAAAAAGGAGGTAGAGAGAAGAGGGAGACGTGGGGAAACAATTCTTAATTCTTCATTAACCCTAATCATCATAAAAATCCCCTATAAATAGGGCCCAAATAAGAACAATTAAAATAAAAGCTCCTTACACAAAAATAATTTCCGAATAAACCCAAAATACACAAATAAACCCTCAAACACAAACAAGCCCAGAAATAAAATAAAATAAAATAAATATGCAAATAAGATGGTGGACTAAGCAGGGACATAATCAGCTCCGATATCCCCATCATTAAACTTTCAATACAACCCAGTTAGATTCACACTGGATTTTTTCCATGAGCTCAAACTGCCTATCAAACATGACAAACTCTGATAATATTAGACAAACTGCCTTGGAAGTTGGACAACTCTTAAACTCAAGGTGCCAATGTATCTTAGGCACAGTTGTCTTCCTTTTTTTTTTTTTTGCTAAAATGGGTATTTTATACAACATGGGTATGAATACACCCAACAGAATCTACAAACAAAAGATCCTAAAATGCACCGGACAAGTCATCCTCACCAACCCATACGTCTGAGTATTTATTCCATAAAGGCTTATTTGACCCAATTGTACCACGTAATCCTTTAAAAGGTGTTCTGAGTGAGTTATTTCAGCTCCACGGTTTCTTTCCCTTGAATCAAAATTAAAAAATCAAAATTGGAACTAGCGCAATTCGCGGAGTTAGAAGCCTTCACCACCTCCAAAAAAGAGTAGTATGAAAGCCAAAATCTCTCTTTTTTAAACGGCCGGAAGGCGGCGCTTTTAAGGCCCCATTTTCTCATCGAGCGAAGGGTACGAAATCAATCAGACCCACTTTCATTTAATGCTGAGGAGATTTCTTTTCAATCAAATCCTGTTTTCCCTTCTTCGTTGGGTCTTTTGCATTCAGGGAGCTGCAGACCCTTCTAGACTGCTAGCTTCGCTCGAGCAGAGAGGATCAAATCCGTTCAAAAAACACTTTTCGATCGGTTGGTCGCATTGCAAGAAAAGTCGCGCTTGGATCTTCCAAATCATTCCCGCAGTAGATCCGGACCGATTTTTTTCTGATCCTTCGATCTGTCCCTTGCTCTGTCCACAAATAGCGTCCGTTGCTTCTTCATTCCTGGCTGGCAAGCTCAGTTCTGTTGCAAGCAAGGCAAGAGCAGCAAGACCAAGCGGTCAGAGAGGAATGATACCAGCTGTAAGCCGCTGTAGACTGTTTACCGGTCAGACACCTGCAAACTTTCTCTTCCTCCCCCTGAGCTCGAAAACCTGGTGGAGGACTCATATAAACCTATTCGTGGAGGTCTCCATTCCTCCTTTTTCTTTACGTACTATTTTGCTTACTATACCTGCTGATGTAGCATTATAGACTGTATTGTTACTCTTGCTCCCATCAGGATAAATCGAGCGTCAGCCTTGATTTTATGGCTGGCTACACTATTGGGGTGAACATACTCTGATTCATTTCAATCAGGTTGGGTGAACATCCAATTTCAAACTTGTAAACAATCCCCCCGAGGGGGACGAGGCCATAGGCCGAAGGGGGGAAACGTTCCATAAATTGGAGGTAAGTTTCTCCGATCAAATGGAAGGTAAGGGCTGAATGCCTCCTGAGTGGCTCGCAATATACGCCGCCACCCAGTCTACCGCTCCATTAGCTTCACGATATACATGCATAGCCCGAAAAGTAATCCTCTCCCTCACCATCAACCATATATCACAGAGCAAAGGATGAAATCCTCCATCGCTGAGAGGGCCCTTCCAGACCCAGTCGATCACCGTGGCCGAATCGCCCTCCAGGAGGATGGAACTCGCTTGAAGTACATGTCGCACATACCACAATCCCATCCAAGCCGTCCGTAGCTCTGCTCATAGGACCGAGGTGTCGAAGATCTAACAACCCCCTGCTGCATAGCTGTTTGTTTACCATTCACTGGCAGACCGAGATTCATGCGCAAATCTTGGCATGCTGCCATCATAAAGTGCAGATCTCCATGTGCCTTTGAATGATAGATGCAAGATCGCATCCCCAAGACTTATCTTTTGAAGATGCAAAGTATTGTGGAAATTTGCATACACCAGAGGTGACCGTAAACAAATGCGGTGAGGTGCATCTAGATGCTGGTGTGTTTCATAAGCAAGGAGCTGATAAGTTTGATCAAGTAAGCAATTGATTCTTTCCAGCTTTGATGATTCTTTTTTGTTGTCCACATAGTATTATTCTAATTTCTTTGTTTAAAATCGTTGTGCACTGAATGAACGAATCACTTTTTTTTTTTAAATAAAAAGAGATCCCATATTTCAAAATGTATTAATGGTTGTTGCCGTTATTTAAACCTGGTTCTAGTTGTAACAACAATATAACATGAGACCACTTTGACAGATCCTTTTCAGACTCCAAAAACAGAGAGAGAGCCGAATACTAAATAAAAGGGTAGATGGATAGAAAGCATTGGTTACATTCGTCCCTCATTTGATCCATCCAGGCGCACCAAAGAGCAAATTAATGAAGCTAATTTCCAGGAGGCTAAGTTTGAGAGCAGCGCAGGCCACAGCTGTAGAGGAAGATATCGTCGCACCAGACGAAGGGAGGTTCGAACCGAAGCCATCGCAGCACGTCGACGGCCTCTTCCCAACCCTCTCGCCATAACCACGACGATTACCTGGGCATGTCTTAGCGAAGCATGCAGACTAATACCTCAAAGAACATTATTCGTCTAATTTTTTCTTGCTAAAATATTTTTTTTATTTTATATATTTAGTTAATTATAAAAAAATAGTAGCGGATCCCGTGTCTATTTTTTGAAAAAAATAATATAAAATATTTGTTATGTTCTTAACAAAGAAAAAAAAATTTAACCCATTCTATCTAAAAAGTTGAAAATACTTTTGGAAAAAAAATTATCTTAATGTTCGGTCAATCAGAATGGACTTTTTCATATCTGGAAATCTTATTTTCATTGAAAACCTGCTTTGTTTATTTTTTAAAAAAATTCCAAAACAATATGAGGTATTTCTCTAATTTTTTTCTCTTCTTCTCCAGCAAACCAATCGAGTGCTTCGTGACACATATTAGCTTACCAGGTAGATGGAGGAGGTCAAGATTGGACTCTTCTTGGGCAAAGGAGAGGCCTGCCCCTAAGACCAGCAGAGCCAGGAGCATCATAAGGTTGATCCTCTTCATCGCCACTACGTCATCCCGCTGTATCAAGTGTGGAGTAAGGTGTTCCATGGTTGATCTCCTTAAATAGGTGCGATGTCCATGGAAACGAAGTCATATCGACACGTGCGCTTCGTCTCTACTACGTTATGATTAACTCGTCGTCAGAGTCTTGTTACCACTGAGTCATAATGAGCGTGCAAAGTTTCCTTTTAACTCGAAGGTGATCAAAAGCTCACATCTCGTTTCTCCCAATTAAATTCGTATTTAATCCTATCGCTAACGTATCATATTTATGGATTAATCAAAGGCTGTCTTATAATAAAGTATGTTAGACCATGGAATATAATAAACTTTCTTACGCTATCTTCTTGCACGCTCATGACTCGTGATATTTAGAAATTGATAACCATTGATTTCATCTCTCTCTCTCTTCCTATGTCAATCTAGTCTTTTACTTTCTCTCAGTCATTTCCCCTACAAATTAGATACAATCTCCTCTTTCAGCTGTCTCCCTCCTCCATGAAATTTTAACTAAAATTTGTAATGGCCGACGCCTTATTTTCCCTATGGTACATATCTTCATTGAATTTATCATGCTTTGAGCACTGGTTTATAATTTAAACTTAAAGGTATTATTTTCAAGTCTATACATGTTTGATAAATTCGAACCAAAGTTGTTAACAAGACGGATATATAATAGATTCTGCCTAGATTATCCACAGCATGTATGATATTGTGCTTAGTGCCTTTACACTGTTCTGGTGTCGGTGATGTCTCGGTACACATATTCTCTTGGAGTGTGTCCTTTGTTAAGTTTGGATTGGACATCAACCAGTACCAATTTGTTCCTTTGAGTCTTTGGTTTGTAGCGGAGATATTTTTTAACAATATAATGGGCATATTTGAAAGGAAGAAACAAGGGTTCCCATGTTTAATGTTGTTCATAAAAATGTTAACGTACTCTAATTTTAGTTTGTTAACTTAAATCTTTCTAATATGTATGTTGTTGCACGTTCCGTTTAATTTAATAGATTTATTATTTAATTTGGTTTGTGTGAACTTTCCTGTAGGCTAATAACTGGCTAAAAGTTTTAAAAATTTAAAAATTTCAGATAACAGATTTTTTTATTAGAAGATAATATTTAACGGATTTTTTTAACTATTATTCTTAAAGAATAGTATTGTACGCTGGTGGAATTAAAACGTGGGGGCATCTGCGTTGCGTGGTCCACGCGTCGCGCCACGGCGGGGCCTGTGAAACTGGTGCCTGTGAGCTAACTCGCAGCGGCAGGTGTGCATGGGTCAGGCTGGAGTCTTTAATTAGAATTTTAAATATATAAAAATTCTAGTTAAAGACGGTAACTTGAAAAATTATATTTCTGGAGCATTCCAGAACTCAAGTGAGGGTAGAATGGTAACTAACCTCAAAAAAATCTAAATGGGAAATGAGAACAAGGAGCACCCATTCGTTTTTTTCATTTTGGATTGGGACGTATAGACGTGGTAATTTATGATCCGATATCTCAATTCGACGTAAACGAGTTTGAGTTGTAAACAGGATCAGCCCATCTAGGTCTATTTATTAAATAAATTAGATTCAAGTTTAGATTTTTAATCCATTTGACTTGTTTAACAAATAGATCGGTCCGGATTGATGAATTTTTGATCTACCCACATTCAACAGGCACGTAAAGTCGGTCTCAAAATCTTTTTTATTATATATTAGTAAATTAGTAGGCAGTAGACACATATTAATAAAAGAATATAAATAACAAACTCTGTTTTGATATCAAGATGAATAGATATTATGGTCCCAGGAAACATCATGCATTCTCAAAACCCGAAATAACGGTTAGAAAAAAATGTTTAAGGTGGGAAATGAGAAACAATAATAGAATAAATAAGAAATCTATCGGCAGGGCAGTAGCATTTCAAAAGAGCATGAAAATTATAGTTTCATGCACATAGAGGTATTAGGAGGGACTAGATAAGTTTCCTGCACATAGAGGTATTAAGAGGGACTATCCCTATCTTTTTATCTCTATTCTCACCCTCACCTCTTCAGAGTGACTCTAACCATTCCCCAAAGTGGCAAGATGTAGGAAGTACCATATGAACCAAAGTTCGTTCGTAAAACAAGTACTTGTTGGAACAAGCATCAGATTATAGAGATAGTAGTGACGGCTGAATTGAAACATCAGTTTACAAAGATCAATGATTGAATTGGCATAAAGAACATCTACGCTAGGATGGAAAGCATCACACTAGCCATCCATCATGAGCATAATTTGGAGATCCAACCTCCTGCCGCCAAAATTTAACTTGATGCTGATGTTGATATGATAATAGCTGATAGGTCTACTGTAATGTCCGGGCCCAGAACCTACTAGGCCCAATAGGAAGTAGGCCCAGTTAAAGGTTTGGGCCCAAATTTCACTGTGGGCAGTATTATTATAATGGTTATTATAATGGTTAAAAAAAAAAAAAACGAAGGGATAAGACTGACAGGGAAGGGTCACCTCACCCCCTGCTGCCAGTCGATGCCGGCGCGCCGGAGACAGGGGGGCGGCGGCCAGTCCCGGAGTATGGAGGAAAGGAGAGGATGGGACCTCTCAGAGGGGGGTTTCATCCTCTAAACAAATTATTTAAGCCTCTGCCGGCAACCCCAAGTGACAGACCCCCTAGAATACTGAACGAGAGAGTGAGAGAGCCGAAGCCCTGGAGCCGAAGGCGAAGGAGCCCTGAAGCTCCAAGAGGAAGGAGGGACTACCAGGGGGAGGTACTGCCCGACTGCAACCGGCCAAGGTAAGGAGCATTAGGGTAGGGTTTAACAGAAGAAAAGAAACCCCTCTGTGGGGTGCTCTCCCCCTCTGTGTCAACAGTGAAACAGAGGGGAGGAGGCCGGCACAGGAGAGGGAGAAAAACCCACAAGCCCCGGGTCGGGCTGGACTCACAGGGCCGCCAGCCCCGGCCGGACCACCACCTCTTCTCCGGCAAGAGGTGGTGGTGCCGGAAGGAAGGACCAAGGAAAAGAAAAGAAAAGAAAAAAAAAATAATAATATAAAATGAACTCACCGGACCTTAAGGCTTCATCCCCTCCGGCCATGCCTTGCCGTGGACGGAGCGGGTGGAGGCTCTCGGGTAAAGCCGGATCCCGACCCACCTCCGAGCCCTTCCCCTCTCCGGCATCACTTCGGAGGGAGGAAGGGCTGACCTTCCCTTCCGCCGGTGCACCGGGGGGAAACCCCCGCCTCGGTCGGTGGATCGGGGGGAGCCTCGTCTCCCCGGTTGCCTGCGGGAGAAGAAGGGGAGGAGACAGTGGGTTTCGGAGGGGGGACAAAAGGGGTCGGAGGCTAGGGTCTCGGCAAAAACAAAGAAGAAAGAAAGAGAAAGAGAGAGAGAGAAGGAGAGGGAGTGACCGAGAGGGAGAAGGCCACAGATCTGGCCGGAGGAGAAGAAGGGGGTCGGAGGACCGGCCGGAGGCGTGGGTTCCGGTGGAGACGAAGGAGAGAAGAGGGAGAGAGAGAGCGGCCGGAAGAGAGAGAGGGGAGCCGGGAAACGAAGCGGCGAAGCCTCTGGAAGGGGGGGAAACCCGGATAGCGGGTTCGCGGGTCTGATCCGCATTCGAACCCGCAACCCGTTAAGCCTAAAAAAAAAAAAATTGAAATGGGTTAAGTAAACCCAATTAAACCGGACCCAATCTAGTTGGGTGAACCCGGATGAGGAATTGAGTGGGATCTGAACCCAATTGAACCTGAACCCGAGCCCAATTTAATTGGGCTAAGTCTGGACGAGCCCAAATTACAAATTGGGTCAAATCCGAACCAAATTAGGCCCAAATTGATTTGGGTCCGAACCCAGTTGAGTGGAGTTAATTCCAGCAGACCCAATTAAACTTGGGATTAAGCCTAATGACTAATTAGAAGGCCAATGAAACCATATGGACCCAATCAAGGCTCCAATATGAACACATTAGACTTGGGCTAAATTTCGGGTAGGATCCAAACAAGTAAAAAGGAAATAATATGCTCATTATAATGTGATTTTAGGTGACTCAGGATCCGTCGCCAGGACGTAAGAAACTTAGGAGAAAACGAATCACTGTAAGTAATCTGTCTTAATCCTATCGTAGATCTTGTATTACGTTTTATAAGATGAACTAGTGTTTTTTTTTATACAATTTGAATTGTATGCATGATTAGTGAAGAATGTAAGTAACCTGTCCTAATCCTGTTATGGATCATGTCATTAATGTTTCCTACGCATTTATTTTAAGTATATATGTTTCATGCATGATATGTTACAATGCATAAGTAACTTGCATGATCCCAGAAGCTATGGCTATGTATGCAACATGATGATACTGATATTTTAATTATGCATGTAAGTTTATAAAGTCTTAGCTAGCCCAGAGGCACTATAATGGGCTCAAAGATGCTACTGAGAATGACTGAGCCGCCAGTGGCTGAATAGTAACTGAGCTTGCCCCGCCAGTGGCTGAATAGTAACTGAGCTGCCCCGCCAGTGGCTGAATAGTAACTGAGCCTGCCCCGCCAGTGGCTGAATTGGAATTGGGCTTGCCCCGCCAGTGGCTGAATAGTAACTGAGCTTGCCCCGCCAGTGGCTGAATAGTAACTGAGCTGGCCCCGCCAGTGGTCGAGTCTGACTTCGCAGTAGCATCCGAGAGAAAAAGGACCACGGCATGCCGGGGGCACGGTTTCATATGTATATACTATGAAAATTTTGTGATTTGCACTACTACCTTGTTTAAATTGCATACATATTATGCCATGATGATTATTAGATAAACATGCATGTCAGCTTCTCAAACCCTGATTTACATGTTTAGCCTACTGGTTGATCCGGTAGGATTATGCAGGATTACTTACTGAGCCGTGTAGCTCACATCTGTTTATGCTTCGTTTTCTTTCAGATCCTCATCAGTGATCGCCACCAGATATGTTTTTATTTTGTTACAGAGCTTCGTATTTTTGGAGAAGCTTATATACTTTTGTACATTTGAATAGCATAGAAGTTCTGTATTTTTGGTTTCAAACTTGAGGGTTGTACTGTAAAACTTTTAATATATATATATATATATAAGTTTTAATCCTTTTGGCTACCTGTTACCCCTGTATGAGGCTGCGTGCTACTGTGGGCGATAGTCGGCAATAGCACGGCCGTGTCACGGATCCGGGTCCGGGGCGTGACATGTAGTGGTATCAGAGCCTTAGGTTAAACAATAGAATAACCATAAAATGCCTAAGGAAAGGGGTAGTTAAGAATGTCACCGTCATAGAAAATGATATAATATGCTAGTTTATCATAATCTCACTGTAAAAATTTTTGACTGCTAGGCGATCATTAGGAAGATATGGACGACGACCGGAGACCACCCTCCCCGGAGCCCAGCGAGCGGTCAGTTTCCCCGGATACTCCACGGTCTGCAGCGGGTCAAGCAGGCCTAGCCGGAGTGTATCAGCTCATGGCACAAGTGCTGCAATAGCAGCAGATGATGCAGCTGGCCGCTATGCCATCAGCAGACTCCTGCTATGAGAGGTTCCGCCGACTGAACCCCCCGACCTTTGAGGGTGGGTCTGACCCTATGGCGGCAGAAACATGGATCCGGGAGATGGAAAAGATGTTCCGAGCCCTCCACTTTCCTGATGAGGTGACAGTCTGACTGGCGACCTCTATGCTGACAGAAAACGCCGAATACTGGTGGACGGCCATGGAGACGGCTTATGCCGTTGACGGACTCACCTGGAGGGACTTTAAGAGGATGTTTTACAATCAATACTTTCCGGACTCAGTTCACCTGGCGAAGCAGAATGAGTTTTTGACGCTGACCCAGACTGACCAGATGTCCATTCTGGAGTACGCCAATAAATTTAACGAACTGGGACGATTTTGCCCCCAGTTCATGGAGGATGAGAGAAGTAAGGTGAACCGATTTGAGCAGGGATTGAGGTACGGGATTCGGTCCCGAATATCCTCCCATCTATTCTCAAGCTACAAAGATGTACTGGACCGAGCCTTGAAGGTTGAGGCTGACCTGATACGGTCCGGGAGAGAGAGGGAGGACCTGAAGAGGACCCGGTCATCAGGAGCACCGAGTAGTGGGTCTGGAGGCAGCAAGGGGTCTGTGCCCAAGAAGAGACAGAGCAGAGGCTGCCCCACCTGTGGCGGAAACCACAAGGGTACCTGCATGAAGAAGACCGGAGCTTGTTATTCTTGCGGGCAGACAGGACACATCGCCCGCAACTGCCCTAGCCGAAAGAAGGACGAGCCCAGACATACTGCACCAGAGGACCAGAGATCGAGGGGTAACCCTCGAGTTTTCGCACTGACTCGACAGGATGCCAGTGCTAGCGATCAAGTGGTGACAGGTACACTTCTGGTCAACTTGGTTCCTGCCCTCATTCTATTTGATACTGGTTCTACGCATTCTTTCGTGTCAGTTAGCTTTTCCAGACAATTACATAGCACATCTGAGAAATTAGTGGAACCATGGCATGTTGCTACACCCCTTCAGAAAACCGCAATGGTTGACACTAAATATAAAGATTGCATAATTCAGATAGGGGAAAAAGAATTAGAGACAAATCTTTTACAGCTTGACATGCAAGACTTTGATATTATCTTGGGCATGGACTGGATGTCACAGTATCACGCCCACATTGATTGTTACCACAAGAGGGTGGTATTTCGGATACCTGGGAAGCAAGAATTTTTCTTTCAGGGCGATATACCCCTTCAAGATGCTCCTACACTACACTTTATTTCTGCCTTGAAAGCTGGAAAGGCTTTGAGAAAAGGGTGTATGGCCTATCTGGCCTGTGTAGTGGATACCCAGAAAGAGACCAAACTGGAAGATATTCCAGTAGTCAGAAAATATCCGGATGTCTTCCCGGAGGAATTACCAGGATTACCCCCAGACCGAGAGATCGAATTCACTATCGACCTCGCACCAGGAGAGGGGCCAGTCTCCAAGGCCCCTTATCGGATGGCCCCTACTGAGTTAAGGGAATTGAAGGTACAACTACAAGAACTTTTGGATAAAAAGTTCATCCAGCCTAGTGCGTCGCCATGGGGAGCTCCTGTCCTGTTTGTGAAAAAGAAAGACGGGAGTATGCGGCTATACATCGATTACCGGGAATTGAACAATATAACCATAAAGAACAAATATCCCCTACCCTGGATCGATGACCTGTTTGATCAGCTGCAAGGCGCCCAAGTCTTCTCCAAGATAGATTTGAGGTCGGGTTACCATCAGCTGAAGATCAAATCTGAGGATGTGCCATAAACTGCATTTCGAACCAGGTATGGGCATTATGAATTTCTGGTTATGCCTTTTGGACTGACCAATGCCCCGGCTGCATTTATGGACTTGATGAACAGAGTCTTTAAACAATATTTGGATCAGTTCGTGATAGTTTTTATCGATGACATTTTGATATACTCAAAGAGCCGGAAGGAACATGAAGACCATTTGAGGGTGGTGCTACAAATCCTTCGAGAGAAGAGGCTCTACGCCAAGCTGAACAAATGTGAGTTCTGGCTGGACAGTGTGGCGTTTCTCGGCCATATAATCTCCAAGGAAGGAGTGTCAGTGGACCCCAAGAAGATAGAAGCGGTGGTGGATTGGCCTCGTCCTACCAACGCCAAGGAAATAAGAAGCTTTTTGGGATTAGCCGGGTATTACCGGCGATTTGTGGAAGGGTTCTCCAAAATAGCTACCCCCTTGACCCAGTTGACTAAGAAACGGGCCAAGTTTATCTGGGACGGCAAGTGTGAGAGGAGCTTCCAGGAGCTTAAACAAAGGTTAGTTTCTGCCCCAATTTTAACATTGCCGTCCTTAACGGGAGAATTTACCATCTACAGTGATGCTTCCAAGAACGGGCTAGGCTGTGTGCTGATGCAAGATGGCAAGGTGGTAGCCTATGCCTCGAGACAGCTGAAACCCTATGAACAGAACTACCCGACACATGACCTGGAGTTGGCCGCAGTAGTGTTCGCCTTGAAACTTTGGAGACATTATTTGTATGGCGAACACTGTGAAGTGTACACCGACCACAAGAGCCTAAAGTATATATTCACCCAGAAGGAATTGAATATGAGGCAAAGAAGGTGGTTAGAACTCCTGAAGGATTATGACCTGAGCATTAAGTACCACCTAGGGAAGGCCAACGTGGTGGCTGATGCCCTAAGCAGGAAATCAGTAGTGGGCTCCGCCGCATTACTCACCACTCAACCACAGATTCAGGGGGATCTCAATAAACTGCAGCTTGAGGTGGTTACCCGAACTACAAAAAGTTTGCTGGCCGCTTTGAGCATACAACCAACCTTGATCGACAGGATAAAGGTCGCCCAGCAGTCTGATGAGCACATCTGCCAGCTCAAGGATGAAGTGGAGAAAGGGTTGCGACCCGAGCTCCAAATGCACCCAGATGGCACTCTAAGGTTTGGCCACCGACTGTGTGTACCGGAAAATGTTGACCTAAGAAGGGAAATCATGGAAGAGGCCCACCAATCCCGTTTCTCTATTCACCCAGGCAGTACTAGGATGTACCGGGACCTTCGGGAACATTACTGGTGGAAGGGGATGAAGAGAGAGATAGCTGAGTTTGTGGCCCGATGTTTGACCTGTCAGCTGGTAAAAGCAGAGCACCAGAGGCCGGCAGGGTTGCTGGAACCAATAGAAATTCCTGAATGGAAGTGGGAGCATATTACAATGGATTTTGTTACAGGACTTCCTAGAACAGTAAGGAAGAATGATGCGGTATGGGTGATAGTTGACCGTCTCACAAAATCGGCCCACTTTCTACCATTCAGAATTGGTACTCCTTTAGACAAGCTGGCCCAATTATACATCGACGAGATTGTACGCCTGCACGGAGTACCAGTGAGTATCATTTCTGATCGTGACCCCCGATTCGTGTCCAGATTCTGGGAAAGCTTTCAGAAGGCCATGGGTACCGGACTGAGGCTCAGTACAGCATACCACCCCCAGACTGACGGCCAGTCAGAGCGGACAATCCAAACTCTGGAAGACATGTTGAGGGCTTGCACTGTGGACCTAGGTGGAAATTGGGATAGTCATATACCACTGGTGGAATTTGCTTATAACAATAGTTACCATTCCAGTATCCAGATGGCCCCCTACGAAGCCCTCTATGGGAGAAAATGCCGGTCCCCCTTACACTGGGATGATGTCGGGGAGCGGAAAATGCTAGGCCCCAAACTGGTCCAGCACACCAGAGACAAGGTACTACTAATTAAGCAAAGGCTTCAGGCTGCCCAAGACAGACAAAAAAGATGGGCTGATAGAGGAAGAAGGGCCTTGGAATTTTTGGAGGGGAACTTTGTCTTTCTAAAAATTTCTCCATCGAAGGGTATCACCCGATTCGGAAGACATGGCAAGCTAAGTCCCCGCTACATCGGCCCATTCGAGATTCTTGCCAGGATAGGCAAGGTTGCCTACAAATTGGCCCTACCCCCGGAGCTATCGGGCGTACACGACGTCTTCCATGTCTCACTACTGCGGAGGTACATCCCGGATCCCAGCCATGTGGTGCCACACGAGCCCCTGCAATTAAATAGAGATCTAACCTATGAGGAGGCTCCCCTGCGCATCGTCGACAGAAAAGAGCAGATCCTCCGAAGGCGCACCATTCCCTACGTTAAGGTCCAGTGGACCAATCACACTGAAAGGGAAGCCACCTGGGAATTGGAAGAAGAGATGCGACAGTGTTACCCTCAGCTCTTCGAGAACCAAGGTATGCTTAATTTCAGGGACGAAATTTATTTTAAGGGGGGTAGGATGTAATGTCCGGGCCCAGAACCTACTAGGCCCAATAGGAAGTAGGCCCAGTTAAAGGTTTGGGCCCAAATTTCACTGTGGGCAGTATTATTATAATGGTTATTATAATGGTTAAAAAAAAAAAACGAAGGGATAAGACTGACAGGGAAGGGTCACCTCACCCCCTGCTGCCAGCCGATGCCGGCGCGCCGGAGACAGGGGGGCGGCGGCCAGTCCCGGAGTATGGAGGAAAGGAGAGGATGGGACCTCTCAGAGGGGGGTTTCATCCTCTAAACAAATTATTTAAGCCTCTGCCGGCAACCCCAAGTGACAGACCCCCTAGAATACTGAACGAGAGAGTGAGAGAGCCGAAGCCCTGGAGCCGAAGGCGAAGGAGCCCTGAAGCTCCAAGAGGAAGGAGGGACTACCAGGGGGAGGTACTGCCCGACTGCAACCGGCCAAGGTAAGGAGCATTAGGGTAGGGTTTAACAGAAGAAAAGAAACCCCTCTGTGGGGTGCTCTCCCCCTCTGTGTCAACAGTGAAACAGAGGGGAGGAGGCCGGCACAGGAGAGGGAGAAAAACCCACAAGCCCCGAGTCGGGCTGGACTCACAGGGCCGCCAGCCCCGGCCGGACCACCACCTCTTCTCCGGCAAGAGGTGGTGGTGCCGGAAGGAAGGACCAAGGAAAAGAAAAGAAAAGAAAAAAAAAATAATAATAATATAAAATGAACTCACCGGACCTTAAGGCTTCATCCCCTCCGGCCATGCCTTGCCGTGGACGGAGCGGGTGGAGGCTCTCGGGTAAAGCCGGATCCCGA
The DNA here is from genome assembly GCF_009389715.1 of Phoenix dactylifera. Lineage (NCBI taxonomy): Eukaryota > Viridiplantae > Streptophyta > Magnoliopsida > Arecales > Arecaceae > Phoenix > Phoenix dactylifera. The sequence goes on along the minus strand of NC_052395.1, from coordinate 845,713 downwards.
CCCACCTCCGAGCCCTTCCCCTCTCCGGCATCACTTCGGAGGGAGGAAGGGCTGACCTTCCCTTCCGCCGGTGCACCGGGGGGAACCCCCGCCTCGGTCGGTGGATCGGGGGGAGCCTCGTCTCCCCGGTTGCCTGCGGGAGAAGAAGGGGAGGAGACAGTGGGTTTCGGAGGGGGGACAAAAGGGGTCGGAGGCTAGGGTCTCGGCGAAAACAAAGAAGAAAGAAAGAGAAAGAGAGAGAGAAGGAGAGGGAGTGACCGAGAGGGAGAAGGCCACAGATCTGGCCGGAGGAGAAGAAGGGGGCCGGAGGACCGGCCGGAGGCGTGGGTTCCGGTGGAGATGAAGGAGAGAAGAGGGAGAGAGAGAGCGGCCGGAAGAGAGAGAGGGGAGCCGGGAAACGAAGAGGCGAAGCCTCTGGAAGGGGGGGAAAACCCGGATAGCGGGTTCGCGGGTCTGATCCGCATCCGAACCCGCAACCCGTTAAGCCTAAAAAAAAATTGAAATGGGTTAAGTAAACCCAATTAAACCGGACCCAATCTAGTTGGGTGAACCCGGATGAGGGATTGAGTGGGATCTGAACCCAATTGAACCTGAACCCGAGCCCAATTTAATTGGGCTAAGTCTGGACGAGCCCAAATTACAAATTGGGTCAAATCCGAACCAAATTAGGCCCAAATTGATTTAGGTCCGAACCCAGTTGAGTGGAGTTAATTCCAACAGACCCAATTAAACTTGGGATTAAGCCTAATGACCAATTAGAAGGCCAATGAAACCATATGGACCCAATCAAGGCTCCAATATGAACACATTAGACTTGGGCTAAATTTCGGGTAGGATCCAAACAAGTAAAAAGGAAATAATATGCTCATTATAATGTGATTTTAGGTGACTCAGGATCCGTCACCAGGACGTAAGAAACTTGGGAGAAAACGAATCACTGTAAGTAATCTGTCTTAATCCTATCGTAGATCTTGTATTACGTTTTATAAGATGAACCAGTGTTTTTTTTTATACAATTTGAATTGTATGCATGATTAGTGAAGAATGTAAGTAACCTGTCCTAATCCTGTTATGGATCATGTCATTAATGTTTCCTACGCATTTATTTTAAGTATATATGTTTCATGCATGATATGTTACAATGCATAAGTAACTTGCATGATCCCAGAAGCTATGGCTATGTATGCAACATGATGATACTGATATTTTAATTATGCATGTAAGTTTATAAAGTCTTAGCTAGCCCAGATGCACTATAATGGGCTCAAAGATGCTACTGAGAATGACTAAGCCGCCAGTGGCTGAATAGTAACTGAGCTTGCCCCGCCAGTGGCTGAATAGTAACTGAGCTGCCCCGCCAGTGGCTGAATAGTAACTGAGCCTGCCCCGCCAGTGGCTGAATTGGAATTGGGCTTGCCCCGCTAGTGGCTGAATAGTAACTGAGCTTGCCCCGCCAGTGGCTGAATAGTAACTGAGCTGGCCCCGCCAGTGGTCGAGTCTGACTTCGCAGTAGCATCCGAGAGAAAAAGGACCACGGCATGCCGGGGGCACGGTTTCATATGTATATACTATGAAAATTTTGTGATTTGCACTACTACCTTGTTTAAATTGCATACATATTATGCCATGATGATTATTAGATAAACATGCATGTCAGCTTCTCAAACCCTGATTTACATGTTTAGCCTACTGGTTGATCCGGTAGGATTATGCAGGATTACTTACTGAGCCGTGTAGCTCACATCTGTTTATGCTTCGTTTTCTTTCAGATCCTCATCAGTGATCGCCACCAGATATGTTTTTATTTTGTTACAGAGCTTCGTATTTTTGGAGAAGCTTATATACTTTTGTACATTTGAATAGCATAGAAGTTCTGTATTTTTGGTTTCAAACTTGAGGGTTGTACTGTAAAACTTTTAATATATATATATATAAGTTTTAATCCTTTTGGCTACCTGTTACCCCTGTATGAGGCTGCGTGCTACTGTGGGCGATAGTCGGCAATAGCACGGCCGTGTCACGGATCCGGGTCCGGGGCGTGACATCTACTTGGAGAGAAAAAGCTCTAACCTGCACAAAAGGAGAAGAATAGAGGATCGAAGGTTGCTAGAGCCGATCCGATGGGGAGGCCTCCGATGCCTAGGTCAATCAGAATTTTGGTGGAGCATGAGAGGAGAAGAAGGTTTAAAGAGCACAGTAGCAAAGTAGAGGTATGTGCGACCTAAGATGCTTACCTAGGGCTATAAATGGGTCGGATCGGGTTGGGTCCTGAGTGACCTCGATCGGACCCGTTTTCTTGTTTGGGTCCTAATTTTGGACCTAGATCTGACTTGGTCGAAAATTGGGTCAGGTCGGATCCATGCTTACAAATTTTGACCCAATGGGTCATTCAGGTCGGGTCGGGTTCATGTATAACCCATACCTGACCCAAAAAATTCGGGTCCGGGCCGGGTCTAGATCAAAGAAGACTTTAGTAGAGAGAATGTTGTGCATATAAAATCTTGAAAACCATGATTAGATCTTAGGAAAAATGTGTAAACTAGATTAACTAAGAAAAATCACAGATTGATAGAAAATAAAATAAGTAGGCCCAAATGATGCTGTCACTCTCTAACTTTCGAGGCCCAAATGATGTTCTCCAAGTGTGGCACGTTGCCGAAAGGGGAAAGGGGGAGATCTACAGGGAACAGCGTCCTCATTCCTCACCATCGTTGTCCCCAAGGAGCTCCTCCCCGCCAAGCCCAAGCTCAGGAATTTCGAGGCCCAAACGAGTCAAACCTCACCTCCTCATCCTCTCCTCCTGGGTTTCTTCTCCCGCCCCTCATCCAAATCTCCCGACTATCCCCAACAAGCCCCACCTCTTCTTCTGAAAGGGCATCCTAGGTTCTTCGGTGTTTAGCATGCTGAATTTTTTTTGTTGAAAACCATGGCTGAACCTGATCGGGTTGCCTACGTACCCCTTCACAAGGGGGATCAAGCTATACGTAGTTCTTTTTAAGTTTCAAAAACGCAGCGGAAAAATGAATCAAACAATTTAATTCATTCATGCTTACAAGATCAAATCTAGAAATCAGTACATTAAGAACACATAGGATTATGCCGGAATTGTTTAAACAATTATGCTAAAACTTTTATGCATGATTAACTATCAGATTTGAAACTTAAGAACTCTATTCCAATTAATATCTGAATATCCATCGAATGGATTCTGGAGATATCTCCGTGAGGAGCCCCAAAAGAGGGTAAAACCTTAGAGAATCGGACCTAGACCTTGACACCATAATAAATGATTAATGCTAGATTAATACCTTTTATGATGGATGAAAGTTGTGGATCTGATTCTTGACTTCGCAACCACGTACACGAATGGCCTCTACGAGAAGTACACGCGAAGCCCTGAAGGATCTTCTTCCGCAACAATGCTAGCAGCTGCAGAACACTTGAAAGCTAAAATCTGCTCGCCGGGATTCAATCAACTCTTGATCAATCATTTTGAAGCAGATGGAGATGAGGTTTGTAAGAAAAGTAGAGGACTCAGATCTGATCTTGAATCTTCTAGATATTCATCCTGAAAATCCTATCTAAAATGAAGAAGAAGAGGAGGAGGATGCGTGTGAGGAAAAAGGCTACAATGGATGTGTTTTCGGTGCCCATGTTTGACCCCTTTTAATAGCTGGAAGGAAACAAGAGGGAAGGAGGGGGGAGACATTGTCTGTCACTGATTGCATGGGGAGGAAGGAGATAACCTCCGAATTTTCATTTAAAATTCGAAATTTATCTTCAGAAAATCTCCTTTAGTTGGCGCATGCAAAAAAATAGGAACAACCCAAATCAGATCTCAACCAAATCTGATTTAAATTCAAATTTTAAACACATGTGCAAGTGGGGAGAAATTTGAAATCCATGCAGCAGAATTTTCCTTCCTCTTGTCGCATATATTTCATTTGAAATTTGAATTTAAATGATTCAGAGGTTCACACGCCAGCTAGGAAAGTTATTTGATGAATAAAATCATTTAATATATTGTTTAATGTTTGAATTCAAATTCAAACAATAAACAATGTCGCCATGTGTCAAGCAATGGGTCCATGCGCCATGCAATAATTTTGGTTTATTTAAAATTCATGAAATCCAATTCCATGTCACCACTAATTGCCATATCATCTGAGCCTAATCCTCTTGGGTTGCACCTAATCAAATTTGGTCAAACCCAGATTAAAACAAAGCAATTTGGTTGAACCCAATCTAATCAGGTCAGACCCTGATTGAGCTCAAATTGAATCCAATTCAATTTTTGGCTCATCCAAACTCAATCAAATTGAATTAATTACTTTGTGTTGGACCTAATCCAATTAGGTCAATCCCCAATTAAGCGCAAATTAATTTAAAATTAATTTGATCAGCTTAAGTCCTTTTTGGTTCTGACCTAATCCAATCAGATCAAAACTCTGATTGAGCCCAAAGTTGAATCTAATTCAATTTGGCTCATCCTTAGCACAATTACTCAATCAAATTTAGTTTATTAGTAATTTAATTACTAATTAATCCTCCAATAATTACTTTAATTATTTTATAAGATAATTTGTCAATCAAATTGACCAAATTATCCCTTAATGATTCTTAATCATTCATCAGCCTTCTTGATCAATCAAGAATCTTCTATGCGTGTGACCTCATAGGTTCGAACCTAAGCCGGTAGTATAGAAACGACTTCCCACACTAATTGATGTGACCATCTAGCAATGGTACCCGACGTCTGGATAGGCCGAATATATGCGAAGCAAATATTCTGAAACCCTGGACTATGGTTACTATATAATTCAATCCCTTTGACTCCTAATGCCAGGATGACTTAGAGCTCACTGTCAACCCTATAATTAGTACATCTATTATGTGATTAATTTTAGATATCCTGTGACTCCTCACTGGGATTACCCTGGCCAAGGTTTTGCTAAATTAATCACAAGATATTATCTCCTATTTTCAGGAGGGGTCAATTCCATCTTGACTCACAACTGACTACGCAAGTACTTGACTGCACCCAGTGACCTTCCGTCACTGAATTAGAAATTCAGATAGTTCGGTACCAAAGTACAGTGAGTTGCTTGCTAGTCACAGGTTCCGGTCTCAAGTCAGAGGGCTAAACTTATATCCATATCCACTCGGAACATCTCTCGACAGTAGAGCGTTCCGAAATTGGTCACGTTCAGTGAAATGTACTCCTACACTTCACCTGTGTGGCATACCAGTATCTCCACACTCCTTGGTTAAGAGGGCAACCAACGTATATGTCACATAACGACTTAATCTCGATAATGCTGTCGTCCTAGTAACAACATATCATTTGATCGCGAACAAGTTTAAGGACTCAAAGATAAATCCTCCTTTATTATAACATAAGTCCTAAGGACTTCATCATATAAGAGTTCATTTGAAGATGAAATGATGAATAATGCCAAATAATATTTTATTAATTTGTCAATTCATTTACAAAATTCAATCATCAATATGCCGACGATTGACATTTAGGATACAAATCCCAACACCCTCTCCCTCTCCCTCAAGTCCGACCTCGTTGCCCTCTTACAAGTTACAAGATAAGCCCCCCTCACTGGAACCTCCTCCCGGCCTATGCTAAAAAAAACTCCGGAGGAGGGACATACCTTAGGACGCCGAAGAATGGGGAGAGGGAGATCTATGGAATGGGGAGCCAGGAGTCAGGAGATCTAGGGCACAGAAGCGGTCTTCTCGAGAAGTTCCTCCGCCGCAGCTCAAGATCTAGGGCATGAGAGCGAAAAAGGGATGAATTGAAAGTCGGAAGATATATAAAGCGGGCCATTTCCTTCATTTCTTGCGGGCTGCGAGCCTGCCGCTGCGGCCCGTGGGCCTGCCAGCCTGCGGGTCTAAAAAAATCTAACCCAAAAAAATGGGTCGGGTCGGATCCGGATCAAGATTGGGTAGACCCCATCCGACCCGAAAAATAGAACGGGTCCAAATTTAGGACCCAAACCCGCGGGTCCTTCGAGTCAGATCGGGTCGGGTCGGATCACGAGTCGACCCGACCCATTTGTAGCCCTATGCTTACCTGGATAGGAGGTGGAGTTGTGTTAGCATTGGACACCGAAATTAGAGGAAGAGCTATAATGAATTTTCTTTATCTAGATCCCTAAATTGCGCAAAGCAGTAACTGGCCTTCCTAATCTCAATCCATCTAGAAATCAAATTGGTTTGGAATTGATCATCCAGTGTACCACATGTCAGGCTGTCAATGGGTGTCAGATCCGAACTACCTCACAACCTAATATAAATTAAGTTGGTTTAATGTAAATTGCTACCTCACAACCTAATGTAAATTAAGTTAATTGGTATTGCGTGGCTCATATAACACATTTAGCACCACTCATCATAGTTTAGATGTTAGGACATTAACAATCAATAGTGCTTATCGAACCATTAAATGGTATGGTACAATGCTTGTCCTTGACTATGCATGAACGCAGTGACCCGCAACCATGAGCGATGCATCTCGAATAACGTAGAAGTCCATGGGTTTGTTTTCTTCCATAGACGTGATCTCCTCTTCATGGGTCGGGTTATTTGTTTGATTCCCAATTTTAATGACCGTGTAGGCAACCTTATGGGCCCAAGGGAAAATGATGGCAGAGCAATTAACTCCGCTCCGAACAGTCACCTGGAGCTTTAAACTCCAAACTATTATGTATCTGAGAAGCAAATTAAGGCCCTATTTGGAGGAGCTTTTGGAGGGCCAAAAAGCACTTTTTGGCCATCCAAAAGTACTTTTAGATAAAAAAATGGTGTTTGGTAAAATTTTCAAAAAGCTGTTTCAACTTTTGCGGGAAGCTGAAAACAGCTTTTGGGGAGAAGCTCCAATTTGGAGCTTTCCGAAAATGTTGTTTTCAGCTTTGTCGGGAAACTATTTTTTGGACCAAAACACCCTCATTTAAATCATACTTTTTCCCTAAAACCCTCATCCCGTCTCTTCCTCTCTCACCCATCCTCTCCCTCTCCCTCTCTATCTTCTTCTTCCTCTCAGCGTCGCCGCCTATATTCCTTCTTCTTCTTCTTCTTCTTTTTTTTTTTTGTTTTGGGAGCTCATGGCTGCCCACAGTGGCGGCCACCATGCCGGCCACCACCTATGGCCGGCGACCCCTCTATATTTCAATGAAATAAAATAATAAATAAATAAATAAATAAATGAAATAAAAAAAATAATAAGTGAGTGGCAAATAATTTGATCTAAATAAATAAATAAATAAAAATATTAGTAATTATTTAACTAATTTTATCTCCTAGCTAGAAAATTTGTTAGAGAGATAAATAGTCATTAGAAGGATGAAAAATTAATTTACACTAATAATTATAATATTTTATATATTTATTATTGTATTATACTATAAATATAATATTATATTACATTATATCATAATACATTGATATGTTATGTTAAATAATTTAATATTATATTAAATTATTATTCTATAATACATAATGTTATAGTACTATATTATACTAACATTATATTATATTACATTAATATTATACTATATCATATATTTACGTATTAATACATATTATATTTTATTATGCTCTATTATATAATACTGGTAATGTTCTTTATGGTCATTTTATTACACAAAAGTAGTTTCTCAGTTTGTTTACCAAACACATGTTAAAGTGCCACAACACTTTAGAAATGTGTTACCAAATAGCAAACAGCTTTTTATAAACGCTCTGCTTCAGACAGCTCTACTTCCAACAGCTCTACTTCCAAAAGCTCTACTATTAACAGCTCTCCCAAATAGGATCTAAGTGAATCATAGCATTCCTATATATATTGCAGACATCCGAATGCAAAACCAAATCAAAACTACTTTCCACGCAGAAAAACAAAGTTACACACACGCACGCACGCATGCATCCTCTCCTCGAAGATCCGACCACATAAAAAATGATAAATAAATCATAGAAATACTATTAGTAATAGTAGTAATAGTAGCCGCAATGTATGTACACTTGCTTCAACTCTTTATAGCGTGAGTGATGAGTATGTATGTATATATTAATCATTGCTAGCTCTACCACCTTGGCTTGGGAGGTGAAGATGAGACTCCTTTTGGGGAAGGAAGCTCATTGCCAAGGCCAACAAAAGAGAGGCCACTTTGCTCATTATCAAAATTAGGCTTGAACTCTATTGTGCTTGTGCCTCGCTGCCACATACCGTTACATGCGAGGACTGTTATTTATTTGAAAATATAAAATTAAAACAATTTTTCTTTACAAAATATTAAATAGTATTATAATAAAAAATAAGATGTTATAATAGAAAAAAAAAGTTATCTTTGTATTATTATAAGAATAGTTACTTTTTCAACAAATATTTGCACACATAAATATCTTTAGAAAGGTGCCATAGCTCGGATGGTACCATCTCTCTTCCACTTAGACGAGCCAATGAGTTCAATTTTGATTGGAGCCAATCGTTTAAGAGTGGAATGAGTATAGGGTATACCGAAGATATGAATGTTACCCTCATAATCCAATAAAAAATTCTATTAAAATTTAAATTAAATATTTAAATTTTCAAAAAACAATATATGATGAACGTTGTTTGCATATATGACATAATGGTGTTGCCACAACCGTTTGAGTTCAACAGTCAAAAAAAAAAAAAAAAAGAAAAAAAAAAAGAAGAGGGAGATACCACTGAGGTAGTAGCCTAGTGATTCCAAGTTCAAAACGTACGGGCGTCGATTAAATTGTGGAGACTAGATGCTCCCTACTCGGACATAGGGTCTGGAAGGGCGTATCACTCTGCTGGTAGCCTCGGTTGTGCCAGGTGTGACGTACTCACACCTGGTATTCGTGCCGGAGTCCAGAGGGGTAACCGAACCGAGCCCACGGATAGAGGGTATGAGTAAAACCGGCCGGAGCGCCCAACACACGATCATTTATGCCAGCATCGAACATTAACCTGATGGGGTGGGAGTTCGATGGGGGCTGCTATGCGGGAATGGGCTTGTCCCTTCCTTCTCCTTTCTCTTTTTCCTAGCCAAAAAAAAAAAAAAAAGGAGATAATATTTCCACATGCTTTTGATGCAATGGATATAGAGTAGTCAACTAACTTTCTTGCGCACTTATTTGAATATTTATTCACTTTCTCTGACGATGGATTCCAGAAAAGGTGATTACTATTTTGTGCCGACTTTTCAAAGAGACCCTTTCTCTCGTCTCGGCGAGTCGGCGGTGATAAGGAGAACAAAAGTTTTTACTCTTTGACAAGATGGTTTGGAGCATGTGAGGACGAGTGTGTAATTTATGAAATAGTAATATTCTGTGCATGCAAGGCTCATACTATTGGAGGCCACAAAATGACATTCCTTGCATGGAGATGAGACATGAGATTCTGAACTATGAAGGCTTATTTGTTTCGTCCCTCTCAATTTCTTAGTTGTATCATAGAAATCTAATATTATGGATGCGTCTAGCTACTCAAAATCTTGCACCTGGTGTACGGTATATCCCGTCCATGGATCTGTTACCTAGTCTATGGTAGCTTGGACATATTTTGTGGCTATACGATCGTCAGCTATGTGCACAGTTGATCATGAGCCAGGTTTAAGCACAAAAAATATCAATTTTTAAATAGGCTAGATCTGAAGCTCGGCTAAAATGAATACAGTTTAGACCCAAGGCTCACCACACGATTAACTCTAGCTAGGTGGGATACCATGTTGGGCCATGCTGCAGCAGTACCACTTGTCCAATTCTAGCGTCAGGAAAAAAACACTTTTTTATTTTATTTATACTAGTCTAAGAAAAATACATCCGCATAAATTAAAAAATAAAATATAAAACAATAGAAAAAAGATACGGTAATACACTCCAACAAAGTAGTTTACGTATAATTAGCTACACATGTCGCCATCCAATATGGCTACTGTTGTGGTTCAAATTTGGCCTGAGAGTGACCGCGCCGATGGAGTCGAGAGAGCCGCCGGTGGTTCGAAGGGGAAGACAGGAGCCACCTCCTGTAGAACAGCCGCGGTGTTTCCAGTGAGGGCCCTCCGACGATCAAGTTAGAATGGAATAAATTTTGTCCAGCTAAATATCCCTTAGAAGTTACCTGACCGAGCTATTTATAGCCTCGATGGAGTGGCACAGATGGCAGAGGTACTGTCAGCCCTCATCATGAGGGGGCGTGGTTCTGAGCCAGATGGTGCGCAGCTTAGGCTGGCTGGTGGCGTGCAGTACTGCCCGTTCTTAAGAACGGTAGGATGTTGACAGTCACGGCAAGGTATGGCTGGAGTAGTCAAGGTACTGTCTGACTGTTGAAGGCCGGTTATGGAGACGTGATGCGGTAATGTTGTGGAGTACGACCATGTAGGTGGGCACAGGCCCGCACATAGGCGCGATCGTTGACGAAGCCGAGCTCGTCAAGTAGTCGCATCATGCGTTTGTCGAGGTCGGCTTGGCGGGTGCTGGGAGTAGCTCGGCTTCTGGGCTCCGAGGCGTGTTCGCTGGAGCGCTCGGAGCTCGAGGGTCGGGGCGTACTACTGGGGTTGGCGCCCCGAGCTTAGTCAGGGCGGTCGGTGATTGTCTGGAGGTACCCCGAGCTTGGTCGAGGGAGTCGGCGAATATCTGGAGTTGGTGAAGCTTTCGGCGGAGTCCCGAGGACGAGCTGACCTTGGGCCGAAGCGAAGATTCAGCTGACTGTCGTTGATTTTTACTGGGCCGAAACTCAGCGGCCTTTTAGTTGTGGGCAGGACGATCTATTTTTTCCTCTATCATTTGCCCCCCACTTCCGAGGTCAGGCTGTCTCGCAACTCGGACGATGGAAGTAGTCAGACTCCTGATCGTCTAGTGCTTCAGTTACATAGGCAAAAGAGGTATGTGTTGAACCGGGTAAGCCTTGGCACATTCCTTAGCCAAGAGCTTGACGTTGGACTTGTGAGGTCCGAGCTGTCAAATTTTTTTGAGTAGAATCCGTTGTGGAAATTTTCCAATGATCCACGTGGGTGTTCCTTTTTTGGGGGGAGTACCTGGAGTAGGACGAGGAGGGTTTTGACCATTAATTCTCCATCCCCCGAAGCATTCCATCTGGCGGAACATGAGAAGCCGGCCATTAATGCTCTTTTCTTCGAAGGGTCTCATCTGGCGGAATGCAAAAGGGGTCAATCATCAATATTTCAAGCTCCGAAGCGCCCTCCATAATGATCAGCATCTGTGGGGCGATTTGGGGAGATTTGTTAAGGCCATCTTATGGCTCGCCATGTGGCGAATCCCGGGCCGTTTGATCATTTAGGTTGCCTGATTGGAGCCGCTGTGGTGGCCTATATAAGGCCTGAAAAAGAGGTCCTAGGGTCGTTACTTGACCCTCCCTTTGCTCTTGATCTTCTTTCTTCTGCCGCCATTGCTGGGGTATTGGAGCTTTCTTCCGGGCATTCTTGGGAGCTTTCTGCTGGCTTTTGAGCCGCCCGTTGATTTCTTCTTCCGACGGACATTCTTCTTCTTTGCCCGTCCATCTCTTTCCGGCAAGCTTTCGGGTAGGCATTTTATCCCTCCTTTCGGTCGCTCGGAGAGTTTTTCGTCTTCTCCCCCCATTTTCCTATAATCTTAAGACTGGGGCAATGGACTCGCCGACGAGGGCATCGATATTCGATGTAGGTCCATCGCGAGCTTAGGCCTCTTCCGAGGTAGAAGAGGTCGGACTCGAGGTGGGCCCGAGCCCGTATGGAATTGGCTCACTCATGGGCGACGAAAATCTGGGCTCGATTCGAGCCTGATTCTTCATTCCTCTGGAGTTCGTCGTCAAACTCCCGGACCTCGGGGGCCGAGTCACCAACCCACCTAACGGTTGGGTCGGAGTATATGTAGATATACTCCAAGCAGGGCTGAGGTTTCCTCTGCATAGATTTGTGGGTGAGCTTCTGACGGCGTATGGCCTGGTGTCTGCGCAGCTTGCCCCGAACTCATGGAGGCTAATCATCGGCTTCCTCACCCTCTGCCTAGCACATGGCTTGCCCCCCTTGGTAAATGTCTTCAAGGGTTGCTTCATAATAAAAGGCAACCCTATAGATAAAGGGTGGTGGTACTTCTCCCCTCGAGGAGGCCGCAAGCTGTTTGGGATCCTACCTACTTCCATCCACGGATGGAAGGATAATTTTTTCTTTATCTTCTCCGAGCGGTCATGGAGATTTAATCCGACCTGTAGCTTTCCGCTGGCCTCAGTGAATAATAGGCTCCTGTAGTGGTCGCAGTCCAAGCAAAAAATCTTAGATAGTTTGCTCGGACTGAAAGAAACTCCTCGGCTCCCCAACTTGCTCAACAAAGAGGCCTTGGTGAATTTTGGCTTGAGCCCGGCACGTTCCGAGGGTAAGAGTAATTTGATTTTTCCTTCTTTTCTTTTTATGTTGAGGATGCTGACAAGACTTTTTATCTTCAGATATTGCAGGGATGATCTTTAACACCAAGACGTTGATAGCCACATATAGAAGGAAGAGGGCCGCCCCCGAAGGGGTCCGGCCTGAGGGGAGGTCGAAGAAGGCGAGAGCTGCTCCTGGCCTCGAGATCGAGCGGGAAGAGCACGAGGTTGCCGCCCCTGCTCTAGCTGGGCCTAGCCGAAGGCCTGCAGAAGCTGAAGTGCCCCAGTCGACGGCTGGGGGAGATCTTCCCATCCAAGCAGCAGTCGCTCCGGTTTACCAAGTCCCGGAGATCGCTGCGACAACCCAGCCATCCGGACCAGATTCCAAGCTGGGGTGTGGGCCTGGGACTTCAGTCCCCCCCAAAATTTCATTATGCACCGAGGTTGCAACCTTCTCCGAAGTTCCAGCCTTGGCGAGAATCGAGCCGATGCTTTCTGAGTCCGGCGGGGAACAACCACGGCGCCCATCTGAGGGTGATTCGGCCCTCGAATCCGAAGAAGTTACTCGCGGGCTCATGCGTAGCATCATGCTGCCGCGCGACCGTGTATTGATGGAGGAGGACCTTGGCGGCCTCGTCCATCACGTTTATTTGGTGAGCATGCGGGCAAGTAATGCCGCTCTTATATCCCTTGTTTGTTTCTTTTGTGGATGCTCAGTTTTTGCTGATACTTTTCTCTTTCTGTGTCAGTCTCCTCACGTGGTCGACGTGTTGATGTCCAGTATGCTCGCCGACCGGGAGGAGCTGAAGGCGCTCAAGCTGAGGACGGAGCGTGCCGAGCTCCAAGAACAAGAGGCCGAAGCCCGAGCGGCGTCTGCTGCGCATTGTCAGCAGGAGGCTAAAAATCGAGCAGCCGTCACTGAGCAGCAGCGGCGTGAGGCCGAGGAAAAAGCCACCGCCGCCGCACAATGGCTTCGGAAGACCAAGAAGAAGGTTCGTGCTTCCGAGGCTGTAATAAAGGATAGGCTAGCTCAGATCGAAGTTATGGAGGATGAGCATTCTCGGGCTCTTTCCTCCTTTGCAAGCCGCATCTCCGAGCTTGAAGCCGCTCTGGTTCGCCTTCTGGGCGAGGCGGAGGAGCAGGAGCTGAAGGTCGGGCGACTCGAGGGTTGGGTGGAATCGTCCGCCCATGAGGCTGTTGAGAGGTTCCATCAATCAGAGGAGTACCTCGATAAGCTGGCGGAAGGGGCTGCTGCCGCTATGGTCCAAGGTTTCGACAATTGTTGACTCCAAGTTCAGCAGTTTTGCTCCGAAGTCGACCTTAGCGGCCTTAAACCATACCTGAATGAAGCTGATGAGGCAGGTGAGGGTGCTGTGGATGTCACTACCGAGGCCAGGCCGGAGATTGCCCTCGAAGCTGTGAACAGGGTGGAATCATCAGTTGTTTTTGACACCGGCGCTGGAGCTAAAGCCGCTGAAGCAGGCAGGGATGGCGCTCCTAGGGTCGCAACCGAGCCGGAGGCCGTAGCTGACACTAATGTGGAGGTCGTCCATCTCGATTAATTTTTTATTTTTATTCTTATAAGGCCGGTCGTTTAGGCTCTTTGTAATTCTTCCAACCTCGAGGTCGGGCCCCCCTTATATTCAGCCTTCGACCTTTTTTATCGATAAAATTTCTTTTCTTTCAGCAAGTATTTGAGTTTGTTCTGCTTCCCACTCGGATATCAAGATCCGAATTACGTAACCCAGATCCGGGCCTATCTCGTATAGCAGGGGTTGCATTTAATACTTGTAGGGATCTCAAGGTTCGGTACACCCCCAATTTGAAAATAGACCTTATGTGAGGCGAGTTCGTAGCTCTTCACTCAATAGTGCGGGCCACTTTAAACCTTGCCCAGGAGAGCGAGAACGGAGAAGGAAAGACAATCAATCATAAATTATCTTAAGGATAAAAGCCTGCCCGAGGGCTTTCGTTAACTCGGGAGCACGGGTGAGTTCGGGGATAAGCATCTACCCGAGAGTAGAAATCTACTCGAGGGCCGAAGCCAACTCGAGATTTAGAAATCCACCCGAGAGCCGAAGCCAACTCGAGAATAATAAGCTCGGAGATAAATATTTACCTGAGAGTAGAAATCAACTCGAGGGCCGAGGCCAACTCGAAACTTAGAAATCCATCCGAGGGCTGAAGCCAACACGGGAATAATAAGCTCGGGGATAAGCAGTTATCCGAGAGTAGAAATCCACTCAAGGGTCGAGGCCAACTCGAGACTTAGAAATCCACCTGAGGGCCGAAGCCAACTTGAGAATAATAAGCTCGGAGATAAACATCTACCCGATAGTAGAAATCCACTTGAGGGCCGAGGCTAACTCGAGACTTAAAAATCCACCCGAGGGCTGAAGCCAACTCGGGAATAAATAGCTCGGGGATAAATATCTATCCGAGAGTAGAAATCCACTTAAGGGTCGAGGCCAACTCGAGACTTAGAAATCCACCCGGAGGCCGAAGCCAACTCGGAAATAATAAGCTCAGAGATAAACATCTACCCGAGAGTAGAAGTCCACTAAAGGGCCGAGACCAACCCGAGACTTAGAAATCCATCCAAGGGTCGAAGCCAACACGGAAATAATAAACTCGGGGATAAATATCTATCCGAGAGTCTTGCGGACGGGGGTGCTCTTCCTCGGCTCCCCATTGACGCCGCAAGGCATCTTGAGCCCAGCTCAAAGGATGACTTTGTAGATGCCACCCACTCAGATCAGGGGCATGCTTATAGAATCCTGTAGATGGAGGTGCTCTTCCTCAGCTCCCCGTTGACGCCGCAAGGCATCCCGAGTCGAGCTCAAAGGATGACTTTGTAGATGCCCCCACTCAAATCAGGGGCATGCTTGTAGAAACCTGCGGATGGGGGTGCCCTTTCTCGGCTCCCCGTTGATGCCGCAAGGAATTCCGAGCCGAGCTCAAAGGATGACTTTGTAGATGCCCCCCACTTAGAATAGGGGCATGCTTGTAGAATCCTGCGGATGGGGGTGCTCTTCCCCGGCTCCCCATTAACGCCGCAGGGCATCCCGAGCCAAGCTCAAAGGATGACTTTGTAGATAGAACCTGTAGTTGCGAGACCCTTGGGCTCTCGCTAAGTCCTGCAGGGCACCTCGAGGCAAGCTCCTGGGGTGATTTTATAAAGTCGGCATATAACTCGCGCTGCGAGGACATCAAATGAGCACCGAGCTTCCTAGGACACTTCATAGATGCCTTGGGAAAATTCTGGAAGATAACTTTATTAGATTACGGTCTAAGGGAGAAAGCCCCGACCTGAAGAAGGCTAAGGTCTTTCCTTGAGGGAGTAATTTACATCTAGGATCACTAGCCTCGGGCCGGTGAGCGTGGCCTCTTCTCGATCCCTGGGGGCCAGGGCAGCATCAACGTGAGACTCATAGGCAGGGTATTAATAGTGCCCGACTGGGGCGTCCGTCGTCGGGTCCGTCAGATGGTCCCAAAATCTGCCCATCAAGCTCCACTCTGTTGGTTGACCCGCCAACGAACCGGCTCAGATGGCCTTGGCGGACGATCACTTCGATCTTATCACGGAGCTGATAGCAATCCTCCGTGTCGTGGCCGTGATCTCTATGGAAGCGGCAGTATTTGCCTAAACGCTTTCGTGACTTGGATGGTCGCATCTTCGGAGGAGATTGGAGGTAGCCGCAACCCTTAATTTCTGTGAGGATTTTGGCCCGGAAAGATGTAAGAGGAGTATACTCCTTAAAACTTCGGCGGGAGAGTATCTCCCAGACTTCTGAAAGGACCTGCTCCTCGATCGATGACACTCCTCACGGAGTTCCGTGATCTGATCCCAAAGCATTTGGATTTGTCGCCCTGCTTCCTCGACCTTCCTGTTGAGTTCAGTGATTGATGAAACTCCAGTTAGATGAAGAGTTTGAATAACCACGGCCAGGGTTTGGACTTGCTAGGCGAGCAAGTAAAACTGCTCTAGCTGGATTTGAGAGGTTTGGTCTGCAGGGATGTGCGATGTAGGAGGTGGGCTTTGGAGAGAGCAGTTGGGTGCTGATTCCCGGCTGCTCGACGCGTTTAGGGCCCCTTGGCTCATTATCCTTGTGGCCACGACTCAGTCCCTTCCTCTAGCATCAGAAATGTTGTGGTTCAAATTTGGCCTGGGGGTGACTGCGCCGGTGGAGTCGAGGGAGCCGCCGGTGGTTGGAAGGGGAAGATGGGAGCCACCTCCTGCGCGACGGTCGCGGACCTGCACAAAGCCTCACCGGTGTTTCCGGTGAGGGCCCTCCGGTGATCAAGTAGAGTGGGATAAATTTTGTCCAACCAAAAGTCCCTTAGAAGTTATCTGACCGAGCTATTTATAGCCTCGGTGGAGTGGCTCAGGTGGCAGAGGTACTGTTAGCCCTCATTATGAGGGGGCAAAGCTCTGAGTCGGATGGCGCACAGCTTAGGCTGGCTGGTGGCGTGTAGTACTGTTCATTCTTGAGAACGGTAAGGTGTTGACAGTCATGGCAGGGTATGGCTGGAGTAGTCAAGGTGTCGTCTGACTGTTGAAGGCCGGTTATGAAGACGTGACGCGGTAATGTTGTGGAGTACCGCCACGTAGGTGGGCGCAGGCCCGCACATAGGCGCGGTCGTTGACAAAGCCGAGCTCGTCAAGTAGTCGCGTTATGCATTTGTTGAGGTCGGCTTGGCGAGTGTTGGGAGTAACTCGGCTTCGGGGCTTCGAGGCGTGTTTGCTAGAGCGCTTCGAGGCGTGTTCGCTGGAGCGCTCCGAGCTCGAGGGTCGGGGCGTACTACTGGGGTTGGCGCCCCGAGCTTGGTCGGGGCGGGTCGGTGATTGTCTGGAGGTACTCCGAACTTGGTCGAGGGAGTCGGCGAATATCTGGAGTTGGTGAGCTTTCGGCAGAGTTCCGAGGACGAGCTGACCTTGGGCCGAAGCGAAAATTCAGCTGACTGTCGTTGATGTTTATTGGGCCGAAACTGGGCGGCCTTTTAGTTGTGGGCTGGACGATCCATTTTTTTCTCTATCAGCTATCTTTTTCAAAAACATATATCACCCCATAAGAAAGTAGAGCAGAAGCTATTCTCCAGCAATTACGTATTAATGGATGGGAAGCTGCATAATTTGTTGGATTTGATAACCACCTAATCACCGTCAACCAGTTCTTTTCAAGAATATTGTGGAAACTTTTTGATGCTTTATTGCACACATTTATCCTTCCTTTATAGCCCACAACTCTATCATAGGAACTATTATTTCACAAAGTTCAACTCTATCTGCTGCCATTAATGCACCATTTAGACTTCTGATAACAAAATTGGCCCCCAAAAAATAATTAATGTATCATTTTGGTATGACTCATGAGACTGGCGCAATTCATAGCAGGTCTTGTCATAAGGCGCGGAGTCTTTTATGACATGCAAATTTATTTTTTATTTTTTATTTTTTTGTGCCGTTTAACCAAGATGGGGCATAGAAACGATGGTGTTTGCTGTCTTCAAGGTAAGAACTTGAGATTATTCCCAGAGATACCAGAGATGGCAATTTAATGCGCTGCTCCCCTAGTATTTACATTACGAATTCTGACAAAATATGAATGATGGAGGACAGTTCAGTGATTTTTTAAGTAATTTTTCTGCAAGCAATGGAGGACATCAAGCATAGTGAGGCTTGTCCAATTGGAGAGGAAAGCTTAACAAGATCAGCACCTAGATAGCTTGGTAAGCCATCGTCAGAAAGGGGCCGATCAGAAAGCCGATCAGAAAACAAATCAAGGTGGTGAATGATATGAAAACAGAAGTGGATAGTGTCATAGCTGATGTGGGTTCACCTGGAAGTTGGCCTGCAGTGGCCAGTGTCAATCGAGGGCTTCTTTTCGAGTTGGATATCCGACAAAGCAAGGCTGGTCGCCAATAATTGAAGAGTAGATAGAGACCGGACGAAGCTTTTTCACAAAGCCAGTCCCTTGGATGCGATGTTGGGTCATGGACAGGAAAAGGATTTCTATCTTTGAAGTCAAGAAAATTTGAAAAGCCTCCACAGAAATAATGGCCACTCCTGATATCCCTTTGGTAACTACTGCCTTATCTTGGTAGAGCTAAAATTAGATCGGATACAGGCATATCTAAAATTATATTTATTTTATTTAATAAATATAGATATGGATACAGATAGTCAGATGCAAATTCCTCGTGGGCAGGAAGCACACTAGCAGCGTGCGTTGCGTGATTCCACTGTATTTTTTGCATTGACTGGGTGGACAGTAAATTCATATATATGTTTCTTTTAAACAGATACGAATATAAATCAGATTCCAAAAATATCGATATAAATCGAAGAATTAAACTTTATGATCATAGAATCAAATATATTACTAAGTAGATAGTAAATCAAGTTAATAGCATGTTAATATAGTCATTTGTTTTTTTAAAAAATCATAAATGCTATATAAAATTAAATAAGATTACAAATAGAATCAGATATTTGGATACGGATCAGATTTTTTTTTATATATATAGATATGGATGCTGAACGAATATGAAAATGGATGCAGATATTAGTCAGATAATCAAATTTCTATCCATATCCGCATTAGATTCGAATATGAAAATGGATCCAGATAGATATTATTCGATCCACTTTCATCTCTATATCTTGAGCATGAATATGTATACGAGGTTCGCATGACATAAGTTTAAACTATTAATATAAATAACTACTTGTACAAAGACTAATGGTCAAACGGAAGTCAACCTTGTGCTAATTAATTCATACTCATATCCGATGTACCCGTCAAACTAACGGTCATCAAGATAATTGGAGATACCCTCTCGGACACCTTGATGATTGTGCAGTTAAAATAGACAATTTCTGCATCGAGATTAGCGTTCAGTAAACGATGAAGTCGTTAGCGGGCCCATGTATAAATAATTATTTACGATCTATGCATAAATGCATATTCTCAAAGGAGTGGGATGGAGATAAAAAGGAGGTCAAGAGATTAGCACGGAGGTGAGTCCGATAGTGAAAGAATCAAAGAATTATTGTAGCCCAAGCAGTAGGATAAGAGTTTCTAGGGATATGTTCTGAAATATTTGGGTGTAATTACTTGAGAGATTAGAGATGAGCAAGTCCTCCTTCCTCCATTATCAAGCATGGTTTTCATGAAATTGTGGTTAGCAGCTCATAACCTTCTAATCACAGCTCAAATCAACTGTTAAATGTAATAGTCTGAGATTGTTGCACTACACATGGATAGGCCATAACAATCTGACCTACTTTTTTTTCCATATTTATTCTTTTTACTAGCCAAGTTCATCTTATACATGTATGCCATATTTAATTTTTCTACAATAATATATATATATATATATATATATATATATATATATATATTATTGTTGCGACAGATATAAAGAATAACAAAATAAGAAAAAGGAGGAAAAAAAACAAGAGTACACAATATTTATGTAGTTTGAACTATTGACCTATGTTTATGGACAGAGACAACACAAAAGTTTCACTATATTTAAAAAAAAATGAAGATTACAGAGTATAAAATTACTTCATAAATTCTAGCCCTCCAATATATCCAATATCTTTGATACTCAATTGTCTTCTTTCATTAGGATTATTAAAAATATATAATAGAGTAAATCGATTTAGACTCGAACCAATATTCTCATAAGAAATATATGCTCTTTTTGCTATGTTGATTTCACTCACATGATGTCTGGTTTTGAGTCCCCCATGCTCATTAGTAAGATCAGCCTTTGATGTTCACTCTATTTTTTATAATTTTTGACTATTGACATGTAGGACAGGAAAGATTACAACCAAACGTAGTTGCATCAATAGCCAATAAGTATACCGGCTAAACTAGTTAACACTCTGAATATTTACATGTAGAATTAATTGACTTGCGAAACCGTGGGCGAAGATGGTGATTATAACTTTTGCTTTTGTTTTGGGTGATAATCTCTAATGAGTTGTTTAGATTGTCATTGTTTTTAAGTTGCTTAGCCTATAAAATAGAATATTAAACCACC
This sequence comes from Phoenix dactylifera, assembly GCF_009389715.1. Taxonomy (NCBI): domain Eukaryota; kingdom Viridiplantae; phylum Streptophyta; class Magnoliopsida; order Arecales; family Arecaceae; genus Phoenix; species Phoenix dactylifera. The sequence goes on along the minus strand of NC_052395.1, from coordinate 825,273 downwards.
TTCTGCTGTTTGACCTGGAAAAGTAGAGAAACATGACAAACGTGTGAGATCCTACAAACTCTCTTCCTTTCTTTCTACCGTGTCACATCGATTACATCTCTTAGACAAAAGGTCATAGCAAAAGCCATTGTTTTTCTATTATTTTTCTTTTTTCACACATGTATGATATTGTCATGCTGTTGATACTTGCTGCACCTCACCATATGATTGCAAATGTAATCACTCTTGACGTTATGATGATAGCTTGGATCTAAAGTTGTCTACGGTGGCAATCATGAACTTGTCTACGGGACATTTGGCTAGGCAGGGCTTCACTTTAGTTTTAGAATAACTTTATGGACTCATTTAGTTCAATTTTTTTATTAGAATATTAAAAAAAAAGCTAATGTCTGATTATATGATGTCTGAAAAAGTAATTTTTAAATTTTTAATTGATTATGCAAAAGTGATACATTGGGAGAACTGTTGGTTGTAGAGCTTTTGGAAGTATAGTTGTTGAAAGTAGAGCTTTTATAAAAAGTTGTTTGCTATTTGGTAACTAAATTTTTAAAGTATTGTGGTACTTTAACATGTGTTTAATAAATAAACTGAGAAAGTACTTTTATATGACAAAATTATCATAAAGGACATTACATAGTATTATACAACAGAGCATAATAAAATATAACATATATTAATACATAAATATATGATACAGTCTAATATTACTGTAATGTAATATAATATTATTATAATATAGTAATATAACATTATATATTATTGTATAATAATTTAATATAATATTAAATTATTTAACATAACATATGAATGTATTATGATATAATGTAATATAATATTATATTTATAGTATAATACAATAATAAATGAACAAAATATTATAATTATTAGTGTACATTAATTTTTCATAATATAACATAATATTGAATTATTTAACATAACATATTAATGTATTATGATATAATATAATATAACATTATATTTATAGTATAAAATAATAATAGAAAACAAGAATAGCTTTTCTTGTACGGAAGGGAATCTGATCCACGGCTAGAGTTCTTTGTTAGAGCTCCAACATATTTTTAAATTTATAAAGGGACAAAATATATAATTATTATATTTTATTATAGATATTTTGGTTAAAAAAAAAGCTTTCCAACGAAGCTCAAAAATTTTTTTCGGAAAACTCCAAAATAGAGCTTCTCCAAAAAAACTATTTTTAGTTTTCTGAAAAAGCTAAAACAACTTTCCGAAATTTTTACCAAATACACTTTTTCATTCAAAAGTATGTTTCAAAGGCCAGAAAGTGTTTTTTGGGTCTCTAAAAGCTTTCCTAAATGGGACTTTATATTTAGTTGAACATTTACTTTTTGGATAAAATTATTTAAAATATATATTAAAATCATTAATAAAGAAAAAGATCTTACCACTATTTAGATAAAAGTTTAAGTATATTTTTGAAAAAAAAGTTACCTTAATTTCTAGCCGATAGAACTTATATTTTTTTGTCCCATATGGAGTTTTTTTTATGAAATATAGAAATTTTAAAAAGCTACTTTCAATTTTTTTTAAAAAAACTTCAATCAAATATTAGATATTTTTTTAATTTTTCATTGATCCTCGTACTTCTTATACAATGATTACTTCTTAAAAAAATAATAAGAAAATTGTTGCAATACATGAGATCAACCATCGGTGTTGAGCTTTTGCGGATCTTTCTCCTACAAAGATGGGAGCCCAAGAGCATGTGATACTTGATATTGATCATGCATCTAATTCACCAAATAATTTATAGTTGATAGAAAGAAAGTCGCTATCAAAATCGAAAAGGACGCACTATTTTTTTAATAAACAAATATATTTTATAATACATGCACCACGTGGCCATGTTCGCTCCCAATCACAGCTGTTTGTTTTTTAGTCTATAACTTGGTGCTTGCCTATACCACCGTCGGTTGCGATTGGTGGCATGTACCGTCATGTGACGCGGACAGTGTATGGAATAAATCAAAACCTACCACCTATGGGCAAATTTCAGGTACTGGCGCTTGAGGCCGATACCTTTCCTTGAAAAGCCAATGGCTTTCCGGTTTGAGTCTGGCCTATCAAAATCTGCCACCTTCCGAAGGTTGCCAAGTGTAGTAATGTGTGGTCATTTGGCGAGCATCCATCCGTAGGGCTGTTAGCGAGCCGAGCTGAGCCCGAGCCTGGGAGAGCTCGGCTCGGCTCGTTTCATAGAAGCTCGGGCTCGGGCTCAGACTCGAGCTCGGTAACGAGCTCTATATTGGGCTCGAGCTCGGGCTCGCTTGGCAAAGCAAAGGCTCGGACTTGAGCTAGTTTCAATTACAAGCTCCAGAACGAGCTCGAGCTCGGGCTCGGGCTCGATAATAGGCTATTTTTCTCTATGTGATCAGATTTTTATGAATTATAGTGCTGAAATAAAATTTTTCAGTGGGAGACTAGAGCTCGTTTGGGCTCGTGAGCTGCTCGGGCTCGAGCTCGGGCTCGGGCTCGGGTGTAAACGAGCCTCATATTGGGCTCGGGCTCGGGCTCGTTTGACTAACGAGCCAAGCCCGAGCCGGGCTTTTACCGAGCCGAGCCCGAGCCGAGCCCGAGCAGCTTGGCTCATTAACAGCCCTACCATCGGGTGCCAGCTAATTCGTTTCCTTCTTTTTAATTCCGTTAATGACCTGGCAAAATACCAAGATACAATTTTAATTAATCAATCAAGGGTGTTGGGGGCCCAGCACAGCAAATCCCTTGCAGTTTTGGCGTGCGCTGCTTCTGCTGACGCGGAGACGGAGGGTTTCTCCTTGTAGCAAAAGGCCACGATTTCCTCTCAGGTTCCGAACAGCAAACATTCCCGTAAGACAATCTTGACCGTTCATTTAAAATCGTGGGACAGTGTAGCAAAGAAGTTATATGGGGAGTCGCAAACGGCGGCGCCCAGAAATGGTACGGCTCTCTCCCTAATTTTTTTTAAAAAATAAATTGATATAAATTATCCCAACACGTGCCGTGTCGTTTGCTTTTCATGATCATTATCTGGGTAACCAAATCTCATTAAACGCACGGTAAGCTTCGTGAAAAGATAAAAGGAAAACGGGGATCGAGGAGGCGTCGGCGTGAAGCGCCTCATGGTTTTGTTGGGAGGCCAATGGATCGTCCCTCTGCGAATGCTCCTGTAATCCTTCAATTCTCTTGATTTCTTGTTTTAGATTCGATTTCGTTGATTTTTTTAATGGGATTTTGGTGTTGTTGTCTATTTTTTTTGGGGGGGTGGGGGTTGCAGAGATCGAGTTTTTTGACGATTGGGGAGAGGCTATGCACGGCGTTCATCCCGTTCATAGCCATCGTGGAGGCGCTCATCTACGTCGTCACGGATTGCTTCGACCACCGTCCCCCGGCCGCCCTCGCCCGCATCTCTCGCAATAAGACCTTCCGCGACCTCGCCCGCCTCGCCGACGACTCCGGTTGCTGTACTTCTCCCCTTCCAATCTCTTCCCTTTGCTTTTCTCGACATCTGGATTCTTGAATCTTTAAAAAGTCGCTGAACTTTTCCGCATAAAATTGTGCGTAGTTACGGTGAACGAGGTGGAAGCGTTGTTCGAGCTGTACAAGAAGTTGAGCAGCTCCATCATTGACGACGGACTCATCCACAAGGCACTTTCTCTCTCTCCGTCTGTTTCGATTCTTACGATTCTTGATGAAATCTTGAATTATTTCGATGGGTTCTTGATCTATTGGGATTTTAAAGCCTTAAAGGCCAGATCTTGGGAAGCATGCTCGTGTTTTACATTTGAATGCGCTGGACCTTTAATCATCATCTCAGACTCAGAGATGAACAGATTCGGATCAAAAAGTGATGTCTTGTGCCTTGAAGGATTGTTGTTCGAAAATTTTGGTGTCTTTGTCCTACATTTTTTTGGGTGTTGATTTTTTACAACCAGAGCATTTTTCTCTGCAAACATTCTCATAAATCTGAAGTAATGCTTGATAGACGGATCTATAATGTGGATCTGGCTTCAGAAAGTTGTTTTCTTCTTATGCATAATGTTGGCTTGGTTCGGTTTTACATTTTCTTCATGGAGTTTGTCCATATTTTCGAGCCTTATACTTTTATAAGGTGCTACTGTCAAAGTATGCAGCGCATGCTTAGTAACATACCGACTGTCACGTACTGGATTTTTCTTTGTAGCTGATTTTTGAATTTGACATGCACTTTTTGGTGTATAGTACAGCGTGCCTAGCGTGCCCGTTTAAATAGAAACATTGCGTTTTTGGCTGAATGTCTATGTACCTTTCAGTGTTAAACAATGGACCTACGGTAGGTGATGCCATTTGTTGTGGATAATGTGGTGTGAAGGTTAACATTGTACAATTATTGTTCAGGCATAATTGTAGTCTTCTTTTTTTTTGCTTGGATTTTATGCAGTTGTTCAAAATGTGTAGGAAAAGATTTATAGTATGAGTATTTTTATACATGGGTTTCGCTGGATCATTCCTTCCATCTGGCTGCAGATAATGGTTTTTGTTATTTAGCAAAGGTGTTCAGATCAAGAAACAGCAACTACTAGAAAGTGTCCAGCCTCTCAGACAATTTGTCATGTATAGAAATATGGCAGTTGAGTTTTCATGTTAAAGATATTCTTAAAAATATTAGTTTCGAGGTTCGCTATCTCGTTATCGAATCCTGTACTGGTGCCATATTAGCACAGTATCGGTGCGGTACGGTACGGTACGAAATTTTTTTGGTATGCCGAGTGTCGGTACGCTACTCATACTGAGTACTGGTACCGAACTGGTAAGGTATGCTTGGTACCATCCGGTTCGGGCCAGCATACCATGATTAGTTCATTTGAAATTTAATCAATGCTATATATAATTAAATTTTCTTTTGAAAGACAAAAAACACATATTTCATTTCAAGAAAATTAGATAGCGATGATTAGAAGCAAAAGTAGACGTGGATGTACTGAAACAAAACATTATATTGACAATCATATATAACTTGCACTGATGCGAGGTTGCATAAGCATATACTAGGTGTTTCTATGTTCTTTATGATAATGCTTTGCAAATATAACTTGCAACTAAGAATTTCTCAAACAAATCAACGTTTTCTCTTGTTTGCTGCCATTATATTGTTCTATACTTTCCTGTAACAATCCTTCAATTGTTTCTGCAGGAAGAACTTCAGCTAGCACTTTTCAAGACTCCATCTGGCGAAAATCTTTTTCTTGATAGAGTAAGTGCGACACTATGGTTTTTACTTTTTGTCCACCATCTTATTTGCATCTGTTCAGGGTGTTAAGTTTATATTTTTTTTTGATCGTCTATTTATTGCCAGAAGTACATGTTCGGTAACCAACAGGATGCCTATACCCGAAACATCTAGTATGCTTTGCAATATAATATCACATAAGAGAGACAGATTCAAACATGATTTTACTCCTTAATATGCTATGGATCCCAAATGAGCAGGAGCAACCTACCAAAAGATTTCTTGCTTAAGTTTCATTTCTGCAACATGAACCATGATAACTTTACTGTAGTATGATGCTAGTATGTAATGTTTTTGTTTCCCCTTTTGCAGGTTTTTGATCTTTTTGATGAAAAGAAAAATGGTGTTATTGAATTTGAGGAGTTTATCCATGCACTCAGTGTCTTCCATCCAAATGCTCCTCTGGATGACAAAATTGACTGTAAGTTCTCATGGGTCCAAGAAGTGAAATTTTGGTGAAAACATGTATACATATATATTTTTTTGACTATGCGGTGCTATTTCCACCTTTTTGTTTCTTTTGCAGTTGTTTTCAGGTTATATGATTTGAGACAAACTGGGTACATTGAGCGTGAAGAAGTAAGCTGATTATTTGATAGAGTCTACAAATGCCTTGTTATTAATATAGATTTATTGTGTCTCATGTATGTCATGTTTTCTGACCATCCCTAGATGGGCAATGGCCTCTTCTTCTCTTTTTCTTGTGAGATTTTTGTTTTTTCATGAGATGATCTCCAACTGATTTTGTTTTCTGATGCATTTTATGGGGCCTGCCAATTAAATGTCTCCTTATTGTAGGGAAGCAGGGGCAGGTATAGCAAGTACTTACATGGAATGCTCAGGTCATTTTTCCTAGGGTTTACAGCATCAAGATCATTGCATTCTAGTGGCATCATTAAAGCGTCATTATTTTCTTGTTTAATGTTTTGGAGCATGCTTGCCACATGCGTTTCTTAACTAGTGATGTAATTTTAGGGAATATTATTGGGACACTAATATGATTAAGAGGAGATTTGGTGCACTGCAAAATCATAGTATTTTAATGACTGTATTTTGATTACAAATTCTGATTCTAAAAATTGGTTTGTGCAATATAAATAGCCGAAAAAGTCATGGAATTGCAAATTTTAGTTTTGAGTAAAATTTTCGAATTCATGTTTTTCTCTCCTTATTGTCTTGTCACTTTTCCATTTTTGAGCCTCCTCTTCTTAACAGCCCAACTTCTTCTGAAAAGCTAATTTCTCAATCTTTGAATAAAGTTGAATCTAGAAAAGGAATTTCTTTATGATTTCAACAAACCAGTTGCTGATATGCATTGCTGGAGACAAAAAGAGGCTAGTCGAAGTTAAGTATGCCCAGTCATTGCCAATATAAATAGTAAGAAAAGCACTGGTTTTCTTAGCCTTCCTCTGTTTCTAAATTGCCGCTACAGAATATTTAATTTTTATCAATATACTATTGAATGCCGTTAATGTATGTTATACACAATAGTAGTTTATTGAACATACGCCTAATTTGCTGACAAATTAAGAGTCCAGGCACTGTATAAAACAAGGACTTTTAGATGCCATAAACTAGTAGGATTTATCAACATGAAAGCCTCTTCAACTTTTAGTTGGTTAAGAATTTGGTGAAGATGTGAGACATATTTATTGCTGTAATCCTACTTATTGGCCTGTTTCCAAACATGTGAGGGTGAACTTGATGCAATTTTCGGATAATTTATTTCTTAAAATGCAAGTCTATGTTAGTGTGTCATATTGCAGTTACATAGAACGAGAATTCCATTAGAAAATTCATCAGTACACCTTGATGGGTAGTACATCTGGTTCCTTCCTATTGTTTATTTAGAGGGTAGTCTTTACCTATTTACTTATGTCAACATATCTAGATGTATGAAGATTACAGAGTTAAATAGAGAGGACGTGCATCTTTTGTTACAGATACTTTGCCATCGTGCTTGCTAAAAAACGTAATTTCTCCTGGCATTGTCATCCAAGGCACGTCTTCATCAAGCTCTCGAGCTCAGAGCCCAGTCCAGGGACTGAAGGGGACTAATAAGACTGAATAGACTGACCCTTCTTGGTTTCTCATGGGGTCAATAATGCGTCTCCCTCTTTTTGTGCTACTCCTACGGGAAGAAGATAAGAAAACGCGAAGCGTTCTCTTGGTTTCCCAAAAGGCAAATTAACGCATTTGAAGGTAACCGCCCTACGTACGTATAGTAGAAATACCCATCGGACCTGAAATTGATGTGAATGAGACATCCTATTCAGTCTTATTAGATATGTCATTGAAAGAAATCTGTTCTGTCGTTGAAAATTCGAGATTCCAATCCAAGCTGTTTTATGCTGATCCATATAAAAAGTATTTGCATTTAATTATTAAATGACTCATTCCTTTCTTCCAGATATTTTCACTTTATTTTGGTTTCCTTCATAGGTTAAGCAAATGGTGATTGCTATCATGATGGAGTCAAATATGAAATTGTCCGATGACCTTCTTGAAGCCATAATAGATAAGGCAAGCTTTTTCTAATTGCAATATTTCCTCTTCCTTTTTGTTTTACTTGCCAACTCTTTTTGAATTGTGACTCATTACTTGCTTCATTCTTGTCCAGACTTTTGCAGATGCTGATGCTGACAGGGATGGTAAAATTAACAAAGAGGAATGGCATGAGTTTGTCCTGCGACACCCTTCTCTTTTGAAGAATATGACTCTTCCTTATTTGAAGTATGAAATTGACTTCAAATGCTGCCTAGATCCGTATACTTTACTCTGAAACCTTTTTTTAACTTCGTATGCCCATTAGACTGGTCACAAGATTGGATTGGCATGTGAACATTCATATCATAGAAGTAGGTTTTTCATTAGTAGGATCAAATGGAAACTGCAGTTAGATTCTTTTGTGCATGCTTAAGATTTCCTTCAATAGAGCACACTGAGAATGAGTAAATATTTTTGCTTGGGTTATTTCAAGTTTCCTGTTTGACAGTTACATAGCTATTCAGTTTGCTGCATTGCTGTGATGTTCATATCCAACTGTTTGGCAACTTTGGTCAATGGATAGATGTGTGAAAATTGGAGTGTGTGAAAACATAGGGAGTCTATGTAACTCACCCAACGCCCCCCTCCCCCACAAAAAATAAAAAAAATTATAGGGAGTCTAGGTTGTCATTTAACTTCACCCTTGTAGTTGAAAAGATAAAGTTGGCGAATTTTGAGTGCCCTTGATGCAGGTTTTTGAAACCAGCTTCTTTGCTTAAAGTCGGTGTCACATAGGACTCTTGCAGTTTTAGGCTAAAATGGATTTCAAAGATTATTTATAATTTTGGTTCTAGTGGCTGCTCTTGAGTTCCAATTCTTGCTACTGTTTCTGCTTCATAGCTAGAATGACTTGGGTATCAGAGAATTTAAATATTTAGACCTTGGATATGTAATGAGCAAATGCTTCTTCCTGCAATTTGTTTAGTATTAAGAGATCATAATGATTTCTGTTCTTTCCAATTGTTACTTATATTCCCAAAATTTTGGTTGATTTTCATCTGCTGCAATAAAAATATGTAGATTTCTATGTATATGTACATAATGTAAATATGTACAAATATGTATCTTCATATATGCATGCATATATACAGCCTGTTTTGGAGATTCAGAGCATCTCTATCCTCAAATTATTCGATAGTGGAGTCCTTAAACTGGCAAACTGCTGTGCCCTTGACCCAATTAAATACAGAAACCATGACACATTTTTCATAGAACTATATCACTTAGAGACAAATTTGTATTTCCCTGCTTCAGAATCAAAATAAAAAGCAAATCCATACTTCAAACAATTGTCATGCTATATCTAAGTTCTCCCAAAAGTTGAGATATCCTCAAGTAGTTTGCAAATTTTTCATCTATGGTATTCTTCCTGATTTTGTCAAAACTTTAATGTGTAAAAATATGCCTTCTCAATCAACTGTGCTTTGTCTTTTGTTAATAATAGAGTAAGGTAACCCGTCAACATCTTATGTCCTTTTTAAAAGAAAATAATCTTAATGTAATTAGGATTTTCTCCGAAAGTTTGGTACAAATTTTTACCCCCAAAGCCGACACAAATCAGCAATTCAATCTGGCATTTAAATTTAATGACTCGTTTGACTGCTCTATTAATGATGTTTTTGAGAGTTATATGCTATACTTCTCATTTACTGTTGTTCCTTTTTCTCTGTCACAATACTGTTATTCCGTTTGCTAATTATGTTTATTCAGAAATGATGGCTGTAAAAGTGCTTTTCGGCATTAACATCATTCGCAACTGTCGGATATTCTTCTTTTTGATAGAACTGTCAGATATTCTTCTAAAGGTGCCTGTTGGTACTGTATGTTGGTTTCTGTTGATTTCTTGGGGAAATAACAATTCATGGCAGAAATGGGTTCATGATTTCATTCAGTATAGGGAACTTTATATTTACTCTAGCCTGGAAATTTGTATGTTTCATTGGCATTGGTACTATCAAGTTTTGCAGTGTAAAATTAGCTCGCCAGTATAAATAAAATGTCATTAATGAAAGAATATTTTACTGATGGTTGATATTTTTCCTCTCAGGGACATCACTACGGTGTTCCCCAGTTTTGTCTTCAACACTGAGGTGGAAGATTAAATCAAGTTTACACAAATCTTGGGTGCAACGAAGAGTATGGCTGACTGTCATGGTGGAAGGCGTTGGACGCCATCGAAGATGGGCTTTCACCCTCGATAAGCTATTAATAATAATCAAAGAACTGCCCTTTGGGAAGAGATATTGATGAGATCGGAGCAACGCACTGCTTATCTGTTCTAACCTGCAAGCTGCATGCGATACCAGCTTGTTTGCGCCACTCAAATTCTCTGGTCATGCACTGCCATGCTTGCGCCATTGGTTCTTCCGTAATGTACAGAATTCTATAATTCGTTGCTGTAATTTACAATTAGATGCCAATTCAATTATCATTGGTACATTATTTTGTTGCCTATTTCGCATAGCAAGGAGCTGAGAAGTTGAGGTAGCATTCGTGATGAGATTGGGGGAAGGTGTATCTGCAGATTGTGCTAGAAGTACTTTTTATTACGGATTTTGAGTTCCTCCAACCTCCCCTACAATCAGAAAAAATAATAATAATAAAAAAGGCTCTCCTGTCTCGGATTCAATTCTGGTGCCCAGGCTTTACGGTTGCCCTTTCCTGGTCATGTGTTTTATTTTCATCGGTTAACCTATGACCCTCGTAATGTGGAAGCATTAAGGGTCGTGGTGCTTGTTGCATCTTAGGAACATTAATCCATACATTAATTAGGAAATAAGCTGCTTCTGGATAGAGTCGGATCTATGTTCTACCATTCTTGTTGCCCTTAGTCACTGCACGTCAGCCCATGTACGCTTCTACGTTTGGCATTACATTTTTTCAGGCATGATGGTAAATTCACTGCTCCCTATGTGATCTAAAGCAGTACTCATATTCTTTTCTCTAGTCGGATTTTTTTTTTTTGGTCATAATTTGTGATGGACATGTTTTTACGTTGCATTTATCAGCTTTGACAGAAAGTGAGGGAATGATATTTATCCAGAAATTAATGGAAAAAAGCTCAACTAGACAGGTTAAATATATCCAATCAAAAAATTGAGCTGTTTTGAAGAATAAATGAACAACTTGGGGACAATTCCGGGTTAAATATATCAAATTAGTAGTATCTGGTGACCTAACGATAAGAAAGATTAATTCCACGGCCCAGCACTACCAACAAAATTTATTTAATTGGAAACAAAGAAAGAGGCTTGTGGGTGCACGAATGGGCATTCCACGGCGACCTTGAGCTTTTGTTTTTTTTTAACTCCGAGAGAAAAAGAAAAGCTTGATAGATCTTGGAATTGGATCTCTCTGCTGCTGCAACAAAGGAAGTCGAAGCGGGCCTTCTACTCCCCAACCCTTCTGCTCCTCCTCCTCTCATGGCATCCTCCTCGTCGTCCAAGTCTTCTTCTACTGCTGCCTCCACTCCGCCTCCTCCCCCCCTTCCACCTGCAGCCAAGAAGGGCTTCTTCCGTCGCATCCTGCCGCTTTTCCTCGCCGCCAGTCTCGGCGTCGGAGGTCTGCCTTCCTCTTTTCATCTCCTTCTTTACCCTTTTATTCTTCACCTATTTTCTCGATCCTTTTCTCCTTTTATATTTAAATGATCTGGGCGTTTTTAACGTATCTTGCACGTGTTTTGTTTGTGACTCTGATCCATGTGAAAAGTGGGAGCTTTAATCCCTAGTTTTAGGTTACCCTCATCTCTCTGATTTGCATTAGGATCTTGTTAGGAGAGGAAGTATTTATCCTTTCTTCTAATTATTTGCCGTTTAGAACTCCATGATACTGTTTGTAATTTGATAATTTATCAATCTCTGAAGCTCTGATTATGATTCGGGTTTATTGTTGGTTTGGATATCAAAGAAAATGGGGAGTTTTTTTTTTTGATTTTTCATATAATATATTGCTTTGATGACTAACTTCTTTCTATAAATAAGTCATGATGGAGGCGCATGCGAGGGTTTTGAATCAATTTTTGAGAAACGGCAATTTTACAATCATGCAGTGTCAATCAGAACATGGTGCTAATTTGTTAGAACTGCAAAAAAAATCAAGCATGATCTCGAGGTTCAGCATTTCTGGAGCATGTATTTTAATCTGCCAGTGGAAGCTCAGATGTATTGGCAAGAACTTGTAATAAGATTTTAAGATGATGATACTGTTTTCTAAAATTGTAAGATAAATTGTTCCTGCACTTGAAAAGTAAAGAAAATTAATACAAGCGCGCTGTATATTTCTCCACTTTGAGATGAAGATTCTCGATGTGAGTCATCTCTTGAAACTTTTCATATTGTAGCTGTGTTCTGAATTCTAAACTGTAAAAGTTTAAAGCTCTCTTCTTGGAGTTTTTATATTTGGACTTGGTGTGTGGCAATCTTCATGATTTTGAGGTTATTTATATGTGCTTCATGGCATCCAAATAACCACCTCAAGCTTACTTTTGAATATGGAGGATCTTGGATTGTGTTTAAAATGGCTTATCTAATAATTGTGCTAAAAGGTGAAGCTGTTAGACATCACTTTGGGGATCATGAGAGGATCTACATGAAATGAGGCGTGAATTGGAGAGTGAGGCTTGTGCAAGTCATGCATCTAAACTTAGTCCCTGCCATTTATTGGAGGCATAGGCATTTCCTTTTACTTATTTTCACGAGCAAAAGAAGGAAAACATGATGATCTGTAAAAAAAGATTATTTTGCATGGAATGAAGTGCAAAACTTTGGCTCAGGAAGATCTACTACTGTATACAGTTCAAGCTTTTCCAAGATTTTGTAACACATGGTACTAGAGCCAAGCATAGAATCTTTTAGATTATTTGTTCCAATATTTCTGCAAGGTACAGACTACAGAGTGCTGGAATGTCACTATTTAAGGCGGAGCATGATATCCATGCATAAACACAAAACTTATATCCTTTATATGTTCCTCTTTCTCATGATGTTTCTTGGTTCCTAAGTGAATTTTTGGATCATTATGAATCTTAAAGCTTACTCCATACACCTTGCCTCATTGAAAATCTAAATATCTCACCTTTAAAGTATTGCTAGCATAGCCTTATCTTTCATTGTATGGATGACATTCTCATCTTGTTGTGGATCAGTGGCTCAGTCAAAATAAATTGCACTTTGATGTGTACCTATATTCATCTTGTATAAATATTGTGGTGATGGTCAGTATTGTTTGCAGGGCCATCTTTGAGTTAGCTAAGTCAACATGATTGTTTTGGTATTACCCGCGTCTTTCTTGGGCTTGTGCTTACAAGTTAGGGTTAATCATCAAGCAAATTGATATATATTCAGTGGAGTGAAAGCAGTATCTTTTGAATAGGTGAATCTGTGCTGGCATAATCTATTCTCCTCTTTCCTACCCATTAATTGTCTCTGCTCTTTCCTTTGCTTCTTTGTCATCTTCTTAAAGCATCAAATATATACTAGTGGAGTTCCACTCAACTCTGTAGAAAGGGACAAATGGAATGGAAAAATATTATTAGGAAAATCAGGTAATTGTTGGTAAAACCCTAATAGATTGCGTGCTCTTATTTGAGGCATCACAAAACTAGCACTCAGTTACAACTATTGATATGGAGCTCATAAGGCTATGCATGCGGTTACTTTTAGTAGATTAGGAAGGTATACAAAAGATACAATGTAATAGTTGAAAGATATGTAATACTTGGAGAACATTGATTAGAGGTAAAGGTTTGGTTCATGAGTCAGCTAAGAAACTTCTCTTCCCTTATTTACTTGATGTTGGACAAACACAAAATTACTCTCTTAGTGATCTTAAGTTTTGAGAATTTGTTCGAAACAAAAATTTTGCCCCCAAAAGGTTCAGTTCGTAGCATATCAAATCAAGAGGAGGACCAAGAATGGGTATATTCCTCTGGTTGTGCTTTGGAATATCTTCATTAAAAAAAAGTAGATTAATCATAACATGTTATGGTAGGTATCAAATTTTATTATTGTGAAAAGGTAAGGTTTTATAGATCCTTAATTAAACTAAAAAAAAACAATATCTAGAATTCTGGACCATGCTTTGACAGGCACCATTTGAAGCTATGCTTATGTTAATATTTGAAAACTAAACCTTAACATTGCAGCATATATTAATATAATATCAATGTAAGTATACTGTCTGAATTTTATATTGTTAGCAGATGCTTAAGCTTGATAATTCAATAAAAGAATTAAATAATTCAAGAAATGTGTAACTTGAAGTAAAAATCATTATTGGTTTTTTAACTTAAATTGTTTAGTCATCCTGTCCCACCCAACATTTTTTTGGAAAGATGGTTTGTATTGTAAAACAGGAAAAACTTATTTTAAATTAATGAAAACTTTAAAGCATAACTTCAAGCGTATACATTGAATTATCACTGGAGGAAATTTTTACTTAAGATCTATCAGAAAGGCTTGGAATTTTAAAGTCCGTGCTGAAAACCACAATGTCATTATAAAGTTGGAGGTATAAATACTTTTAGTATCTTCTAAGTATTAAAAGTGGTTTCTGCCTTTTATTTTTTTCATTGGTAGCTGTATTCTTATTTGTTTTATGATGGAGATATATCAAAAATTAGAGTTGACAATCAGATCGCCTACATTCCAAATTGGCATTTTGAACTTGCAAAGTTATTTGGAATTTAATAATGCGATAAATTGGCATTTTTAACCTGCGTTTAGTACTCGCATTAGATTTGCTCGAACTATATATAAGGCTCAGAATGCAGATTTGATCCGACTTTTCAGGTTCCAGTCAAATGGGATTCAAATAGTTTCCAATCTTTTGACATCCGATATGTCATCAAACTTGATTTTGGATATGACTTAAACTGAGAATATTATGAAATGGTATATTGAGACACCAACAATTTCACAATCTCTACTCCTCTCGCATTGCTCCAACCTACTCTGAGCTTCCTCCCTACCCACCCCCAGCTCCTCCAAAATGGGGGAACAAAGGAAGAACTATCAATCTTCCTGACTCCCTCCCTACCTTGTATAGCCTGCTGTGAATTGGAAATCCCAACCCCCTCTTTGCCCTCCTTTGCCTGCTCTGATTTTGGAGAGCTCACTTTTAGCCCCGCCCTCATCTTTTTCTCCACTCCCTCTCTCTGCGTTCTTCACCTCAACCTACCACAATTTGGAATTCTACCCATACGCCTGCCTCCCTCGCCTCCTTCCTCACGCATCATCCCTCTTCTACCTAACCCTGACCTGGCTGAATCCTGAACAGCCCCTCAAACCCGGTAAAAAAAAAATCAGTCTTCTTCCCCAGTCCCCATCCTAACCTGCTCCAACTTCTCTACCTTTCCCCATGCCCTAAACACAAATTGAAGCCAAATCCAATTTGACTTGTTAGTAGAGTAAGATCAAGATTTTGATTGTTTGTTTCTTATTTAATTTGGAGTTTTCAAAGTATACTGGATCCATGTAGGATATGATCCATTGGCACCTATAGCCGGCATAGCCTAGAAAAGTTGCTATCTTTGGGTTGGTATTTTGGCATATGAGAGCAATGTTTTGATATAGCATAGGTTATGTAGCAGGTGCTTTAGGGGTTTTTGGTTTAATATTGTGGTTTATCTAGATGCATAAAGTGTGAATGCTGTGGGGGCAAGTGCTAAACTGTTTGGCTTATGTGTCATGGTTTTAATTCTTATGCCTAGCACCAAAGGTAGGTCAGGGGTGACATTAGAAGTACCTCCTGCTATTTATTATATAAGGTCAAGATGGCAACTCCAAAAATTAAGGGAATAAAAGTTTGCCTTGGAGATGTCAGAGTCTTAGTTTTAGTCCGCTTCAGACCTTGGACTGGTGTTTAGATTCAGTCCTTTAGAGCCCCATAAGCAACAGCTTGAAATGCCTCAAGATGGCAACTCCAAAAATTAAGGGAATAAAAGTTTGGCATCGGAAATATCAGAGTCTTACTTTTGCTGTGCTTCATTCCTCCATGTAGTATTTGGATTCAGTCCTTTAGAGCCACATAAGCAACCAGTTTGATGCCATTGAAAATACCTGGTCCAACCAACCAGGAAGAAAAAGAAAAATTCCTGGTCCGAGGAGTTAAAAAGGGCAGAGAGCTAAGTCTGCTATACATCAGACGACTTCTGAAACTCTGTTCCTGACTCAGGACACCATATTTTAAATTAGCAGTACATGAAAATAGAGTTGTGAAAAATGTCCAATTTAATTCTCCATGGATTTATTGAAGATTAAACTTTCAATGCAACCCAGTTAGACCTTGAGCTCAAACTGCCTATCAAACATGACAAAACTCTGATACATTTTTAAGGTCCATCTTTCTCTTTGTAGGGTGACCTAATTAGAGTGCCTTGGAAGTTGGACAACTCTTAAACTCAAGGTGCCAATATATCTTAGGCACAGCTGTCTGTTTACCATTCACTGGCAGGCCGAGATTCATGCATAAATCTTGGCATGTTGCCATCATAAAGTGCAGATCTCCACATGCCTTTGAATGATAGATGCATGATCGCATCCCCAAGACTTATCTTTTGAAGCTACAATGTATTATGGAAATTTACATACACCAGAGGTGACGGTAAACAGGAATGCTTGGTATATGAGGGTCCATACAGCCAATCCTGAAGGGTTGGGATAAGGCTAGGTGATTATGGTTACGGTTATGCATCGTGGAAGAAATGTGGTGAGCTGCATCTAGATGCTGGTGTGTTTCATAAGCAAGGAGATCTGATAAGTTTGATCAAGCAAGCAGTTGATTCTTTTGAGCTTTGATGATTCTTTTTTGTTGTCCTCATAGTATTATTCTAATTTCTTTGTTTAACATCTCAATACAACATGTACTTTACCTTTTTTTGGCTAATTTTAAAAGAGTGAAAATGAAGCTTGTCTTATGCAGTATCAGTGGCAAACCACTCCTGTGACCTTTTAAAAACTTGTGTGAAGAGCTTAATGGATGTTTATCCTCATATTGGATGATCTAAAGTTGCCAATTACATAGTGATAACTATTTCAAGACTAGCTTTGTTGTATGAGTATGTGTGAATGTATTATGCATGCAAGTGGTTTTCACACTAGAAGAGCACCATTATTCCTTTGAGCCAGACTTTGTTATATAGTTAGAACACAAGATGTCTGCAGGGTGAGGAAACAAACATATAAATCTTCCTAATTTATTATTTCTGTTTAACTTCAAGCAGCTTTCAACACTTATCAGCTTTCAACATCTTCGACATTTATCAGCCTAAGAGTTGATATGTGCAAAGTATTATTGTCATCGAAGAAAGTTATCTTTAGTTGGATGTTTTGATGAAAAAAAAAATTGCTCAAAATTGTTTAGAAACGAGCATCAGCTTCCATTATTTCAGATAATGGTGTTACATGTTCTCCAACTTAACAATCCTGTAACATGCAGTATATGTTCTTGCAAGGACTTCAATGAAACAGCCAGCTGATAAGGATGAGGAAGTTCCTTCTTCTCAATTAGTCAGCACAGACGCTCCAATTCCAGAGAAGAAATTGTCCGCTGAACCTCTTTTGACGCCCAAAAAGATGCTCCCTCCCATTCCAGAACATGAGCAACACGAGCTCTTCAAGTGGATTCTGGAAGAGAAGAGGAAAGTCAAGCCTAGTGATCCAGCAGAGAAGAAGAAAATTGATGAGGAAAAAGCTCTTCTCAAACAGTTTATTCGATCAAAATCAATCCCAAGCTTATAAGAATCTCATCTGTTAGTTAGACTACATTTAGAGATTGCTGTGCTTGGATTTGATGTGAATGTGGTTTCTGTAGTGTTCAGTCGTCCTTATCTGTTATTTTAGCTATATCTTTACATACATCTAAATGGGTTAAATTAGAAATGTATCGTTTAGTTAGATGATATATTCAGCAGGGCTCCGGCTCCTTGCTTTTCATACAAGAAAGTCATGTTCTGGTTGACCATCCTTGCTTTGAACTGTACTTTGTACAAGATTGTTTTCTTCTTGGAAAGTTGTTTAATATGGACCTATCGATTGATTATTTTTTTGGGGCTTCAAGTTAGAGCTCTTTTCAGGCCATTTGCATCCAAAAGTATGATTGGTTTCTGGAATGAGATGAATTTGTGCAGCATGGAATAGGTGACCAGTTGGGGGTGATTGCTGGTGCTCGTCTCCTTGTGTTCGACTCAGTGGTATCCGACCATTATCTCTGGTTATCTTTTGGAGATCTTTGAAGACCTGTATTAGCAAATCTGTTTTCCTTTTAATTTGAAGTGATGAAAATTGTAAGGGGATCCTCCTTATTCTCTATGCGCTGTACATTGTTCTGACATAGAGTCAACAACTGGCTCTGAATGTAGGGTTATCTGGTGCTTTTCGTGTTGCAGTTTATCCCCTGCTACCATGATCTAATTGGTCGGTCGGTTTGCATGGCAAGCCTTTTTCCCAATTTGATGGTTTCAGCAGACCCTCTGCACTCGGTAATTGGCAGACGCATGGTCCCATTGATGAACAGTTGCATGAATTATTCTTCATGGTGGTGGTCCATAAAAAAATAGCAGGAGAGATAGAGTCAAGGATAAAAATTAGGGTACAACTTGCAGCATCACTTTGTGGATACTGCCGGCATCTCTGTTTCAACAGATCACTAGATCCAAGAATGGGTTTTTAGAGCAAGATGGACAGCAATTATTTACTTCCTGGGGGATTTCTATTCTACCAGTGCCTCACTAGGTTCCAAAAGGATCATCCTACATGAGAAGAATGATACAAAATTTGTCACGAACGATTCATTTCCTGCTCAAATGATATGGAGATTTTGTTTTTCAATGGTAGAAGCCTAAATAAAAAGAAGGGGGAAGATGAAATCAGTCACAGAAACCCTAGGAGAGGGGAGATCACAAGCAAGATCAGCCATAATTAATGTCTGCTGCTTGGTTACCCTCACCTGGAATATGCCTCAAAATGCCAATCCAGCAGCCTTGAGATGAGGCCCCATGGTTCACAAATAATGCTTGTTAGAGTGTGATGATGAACTGCTTTGCAGAAAAGAGGGGAAAAAATTGAGCTACAATTTTTACAAAGGAAGCTTGTAAAAATTGAGAAACAGTCCAATTTTTCTTCACTGAAAAATGAGCTTATTATTAGCAAAAAAAATGAGCTTATAACATTAAATACAAGTTGATGTAGCGACTTACATTTGCCTTGATGGATGCGCTGAAAGGAAATGTTTGAGTTGCAACATGCCGGATACTGTCATGTTGCTCATCACTGGTGACTTTGTAAACACCTATGATAAATGAAAAGGATGCGCCACAAATCTAAATTTAGGTGCTGTACATCTAGAGAGGATGTGTTTTTTGAGAGAAAGGAAGGGTGACCCATCCATATCAGAATTAGCTAGGTCCAAAACACCTTGACACCTGAATCTGGACCTCAGCATCCTACATTAAGGGGTGCGACCAATGGATAATTCCTAGTTTCAAAACTTTACATGTATTGAACAGTAAAACTTCCACAGGCCAGATCAACCCTTTGGTATGAGGTCCCCTTCAAAACATATATGCACTCAAGAGCAAGAGAACCTAGGACCACCTTATCGATGATGTGAATTCAGTATTCGTATTATTGATGGCAGTGACGACGGCATTTGCTCTTCGGGTATCCTTCTAATATACCAGGTTGTGACTCGGATGGAACCAAATCTGATGTGCGATCATACCAGCACTAACGCACCAGATCCCATAAGGACAAAAACAACAATCTTGACACCAACTGTCAAACTTCAGTCACTTTGACCTGATGTTGCATAGTTAAGGGGGAGAGGGATGCTGAAGTGCAGGATTCAATAATAGAGTGCCCCCAACAAAGTGTAGCTTTCAAAACGGTCCAGGACAAAAGCTACATGACACTGTCCTGTGTAATGGGGGCCCATGCACACCCCCATCCTTCTCTCTCTCTCTCTCTCTCTAATCCAAGATGCCCATGAGTGATTCACACACCTAGTACGTATCTACGCTCGCAAATCATAGAAACCATACGTAGTTTCTTTTTTGATCCAGGAAAATTATTCTGTAACCATCAACAGGTAAGAAGCCAGGGGAAGGCCAGGCCAAAGACATGTCCATTAACTGATTCCTTTGCAATCTCTATGCACACTCTTCTCTGGTTTGTGACTCGACGTCTGGATGCCATTGTTTTAATTGCTACAGGCTATAGTCTTATAGCCCCAAAGGTTTATAGACTGTTTCCTGGATGAAGTAAGCATTAGGAAACTTCTAACTAAAATTTAAGTAAAATTGTTATAATGGAAGGCAAATAATAATGATAATGGTGGCCTTACTAAACGGCTAAT
Organism: Phoenix dactylifera; assembly: GCF_009389715.1. NCBI lineage: Eukaryota > Viridiplantae > Streptophyta > Magnoliopsida > Arecales > Arecaceae > Phoenix > Phoenix dactylifera. Next base: position 805,094 of record NC_052395.1, on the reverse strand, counting down.
TAGCTTCCATGCTTGCCGTGACAGTCAAATTTTTTTGCTATCAGCACTCAGCAGCAGAATAAATGTCAGAATTTCACCTCAGTATTTGCTTTCGGATTTTTTTTTTACCAGAACTCCTAATAAGTGTTTGTCAAACTGTTAACCTTATCAGATTTAATCAAAAGAAAGCATTTTATGTTACAAGTGACTTGGGTTTTGAACCTTGTCTCACCTGAATTTTGCTCGGATTCCTCCAATCCTGGATGTGAGAGAGGGAGTGGGGTTTTAGATCCATATAGGAACATTTGATCTGTGCAACCATGAAGATATTTTTCATAATACCATTACAAGATGAGCTAGCTGAGGACAGAAACTTCCAAAAAAATAAAAAAAAGGCCATGCACATCCACCTTATAGCTCATTAGCTAGTCAGCCACATTAGAAATATTTTCAAACATGAGTTAGGTCTTACATAAAAAGCCATATACTGTAAACATCTAGTGACCTTGTCATAAAAGCCATAGCTCGCCATTGTGTTCAACAAATGTGCATGTGGTTGTGTGAGATCACTCATATTATAACTCATCAAGGAATTTTGGTGGCTGCGTTCTTTGTCATCTCTTCTTTACGTCTTGTACCCTCTTCTTTCTTGAAGAAATTCGGGTGGCTTGACAAGAAGAAGAAGAAGAAATTCTCTCTTCATCTCTCTCTCTAACCAAGAACTTGTCTTCAAAAGCTTAACACCTTACAAGCCTTCTTACGAAACAAACGTTGGTAAAATCATAGTAATTGGCTCGATTTAGCTTTTTTTCAGGGTTCACGAGAACTCCTCTCCTTCATTTGACTTATCTGCGTGCAGGCATTTGGCTCTTCAAATGATGGTTCCTTTTCAAAAACTTCAATTTCCCAATAGCGCACACATACACACACAGAGAGAGAGAGAGAGAGGACACACACACAGAGAGAGAGAGAGAGAGAGAGAGAGAGAGAGAGAGAGAGGCTGGCCGGTGACCACTCATTTTTGTTGGGACTGTGGAAGGGAAATCTGTAATGGATCGAGCAAAGCCGAGTCATGGGGCCAGTTCCTTTCCGCTAGCCTGCTCAAAGGCAAAGTGTTGGCTGTCCTTCGGCACACACGCGCGTGCACACACACACACACACAGAGAGAGAGAGAGAGAGAGATGCCTGCATGCAGTTCTCCAGTCCCCACGTCTCTACAATCCTCTAAATTTCTTGCCTAGATTTGGTTTTAGAAGACAAAAGAGTTTCTTGGCAACTTGGCACGCCTTCTGTTGTATTGTACCAGTCCCTGTTTTAACCATCCATTTGGTGTTATGCGGCGTCTCTTTCTTGCTGCAGAGAAGCCATGTGAATGCCATCCAACGGCACTCCTCTATTACTCCATTACCGTCTAAAAAGGATTTAGTGATATGCACTGATGTGGTCTCTCCTTCCCCTCTCTCTCTCTCTCTCTGTCTCTCTCTCTCTCTCTCACCCCATACTTCCTTATCTATTGGCTCTTCCTTTGATAGACGGAATCCATTCCCTTCTCCCCTTCCTCTCACATAAACCTGCTCTCTCCACCCCATGATTCCTAGTAATCTCAACCAATCCTCTCTCCCTCTTAAAAAGAGAAACCAAGATCAAAGTCACCTGCCAACCTCCACTCCAACAACCAATACTTCATACCCACGTCCAGTCTTCCTTGAAACCTCTATAGAAGATCAGGGAGCGAATTGTAGAGAGCCTCACGGGCATCAACAGCAACAACAAGAAAAGGTAAGGGACAGCATTATCTAGTTTGCAGTTCGCTTACAATTCGACTCGCCGATCGATCTCTTTATATCTTTTGCTTATTCTAGCCCAATGAGTTCGTGCTGATCGATGGATCAAGCGATTTCCTGCAATCGTTTTCGACCAACAACGATGACAAGAATGATAGAAGGGACCAATACGTTTGTGATGGATATCATCATCATGAGGATGGGCATGGATCGGTCAAGTGGATGCCTTCAAAGATGCGGTGGATGAGAAAGATGCTGGCTTGGGAGCAAACTGTCACGAGTAAACCAAGAAGCAGCATGAAAAATCTTGAAGAAAAAATACAGCAAAACCGAGACAGCATCAGAAATTTTCCTAGTGGTACCATCAGAGTCTGCTCCAATTGCAGTACAACAAAGACACCTCTGTGGAGGAGCGGCCCCCAGGGTCCAAAGGTATTAATCCCTATCCATCCACATATCCACCTCCCTATCTCTATGGATATAGCTTCAAACGTTTTTATCTCTCACTTTTTTCCCTCTTAACAATTGTGCCCATGGCAGTCCCTTTGTAATGCCTGTGGAATAAGGCAAAGGAAAGCAAGACAAGCAGCCATGGTGGTGGCGGCAGCTGGTAGTGGGCTAGTTGCAATGAATACGCCTAGTAAGGTGCAAAAGGAGAAGAGAACAGACAGAGAGAGCACCATTTCTAACAAGAAGCGGTGCAAGATCAACACCACTAGAACTGCTCGGAAGAAACTTCAGATTGATGATATTATGATGAGTTTGAGCGATGATTCAGCTTTTCATCGTGTCTTCCCGCAGGATGAAAAGGAGGCAGCCATCTTGTTGATGGCTCTATCTTGTGGCCTCATTCATGGTTGAGCATTGCTTTCCTATATTTTTCTTTTTCCCTTTTGAATTTTATCCTTTGATCTATCTCACCTATTTTAAAACTATTGGCTCTCATAATTTTGCGATTCGAAAATGGCTGATGCCTATTTCAAAAAAAGAATGCGGCTAATATGTCTCATTGATTTTTTTCTCTAAACTCTTTTACTCAGCATCGGCTACAGTAGTCGTTTGTTCAATAGAGTATTAGTGTTTCACACGCAGGCAGGCTTCTCCAGCTTGTGCTTGCCACCAACCAATGGAAACATTATGGTAATTATTATATAATTAATAGAGTATCTTACAATTTATGAATAATTGATATAGATCGAACGTAAACATGATTAAAAGCCAAACATGTAAGTGGCCTCAAGAAAGAAACGGATCAATAATCTCATAGTTCATGAAGTGCAGCCTCTGAGATCGTTATTGGCTCCTCTACAGGTTCTTTTCTTGAGTACTTTTGATCAGACAACAACAGAATTTAATACTTTCAGTCAAAAAAAAGAAAAAAAAGAGCAGAATTTAATGCCAGAACACCACCTGCTGAGAGTTCTGGCCCTGGACTTCAGCAAGCAGGAACAAGGGACATTTGGATATCGGGTTGCTAAGATCTGTTTGTGGCTGAAGTTGCTGATAGTGTTGTCAAGAAGCTACGAGAGATAAATGGACCAGATCGATGTCATGTTCAAGAATGGGCGTTGGGAACTTCCGGTCCGCCACGTGCTAATGAACCCTCAAGGAGCGCATCTGCATACTTTGAGTTAATGAACTCGTTTCTAGATAAGGCATGGAACAATAGAAACTCCTAAAGATATGATGTCGCAATGCTGACTTAGGCCTTGGAAGATACATGCACAAAAAAGATTTTAGAGAGCGAGAGAGTGTGTGTGAGAGAGAGAGAGAGGGGAGAGAGGAAACTAATTAGATATATTAGCTAGCCTTATGCAGAACAAATTGCAACTTAAGTAAAAAAATCATCATACATAAAAGTGGAAATTAGCACACAAGCTTTCCTCCAAAAACCATTTCCCCCTGCATTGCAACACTAATGTCATCGGGTTAAATACTTTTTTATTGATAGGATGGGTAGGTCATACTGCTCTAGTATGACTACATTCAATAAAGTAGAAAATAAGAAGATGACCTAGAAAGGGTGGGATAATCTCGCAGCTCTCCCAGAGGACACCACCAAAGTATTGGATAACAAAAGAGACGACCCAGTCAACAGTTCTGCTTATCTTCTGGTAGATATGAGCGGTCCGAAAAGCACCGCAGTCCATCGTCAACCTACGGATGTCTTGCAGTAGCAGATGTTCATCGCTAGCCCCGTGCTGGCCCTAAATCGACTCAATCACCATAACTGAACCTCCTTCAAGATGAATACAATCCACTCTCAAGATGAGCCTTGTATAGGCAATGCCCTCCTAGGCAGCCCTTAGTTCTGCTCCAAGAATGGAGGTATCATAAATGCGTCATCCCCTTCTTTCATTAATGAGCATCTGCTACTGCAGAAAAAGGTATCATCGGATTAAATACTCAACATATAGGTACGAACAGGTAGTTTTGTCTAGTATTATTGTTATCCATTTGTGAAAGAAGGTAAAGTGCATATACATGTTATCCAATTGTGCATGCATATGTATGTGCTTGTCAGCATGTATTCATGTGTATCGTATGTTTATCCGATACTACAAATTTTAGATTTATATGAGAAGAATAGGTAGAGGATGGTAACGAATATGAATTATAAATCTTGTCACTTACGAAGATGGCCTTATCACAGGATTATAGTGACTATAGCAATACATAAGTATGTGAGCAAGGTTTTAAACTGTGATATGGCTAAATGGCAAAAAAAAATGAGTTATGCATTTATTTGCAAAATAAACTTGAAGCTATGTTTGTAGAAATTAAATGATTTATGTATGCATGATTTGCTTTATGATATGTTTTTAATATACGTGCTATGAAATGCATACATTGGATTCATTGTTATTTTCTTTAAATGATGCATTGATATGAAAAACTCATGCTTGATCCGATAAGGTGGTACATGGTCACTTACTGAGCCACAAAACTTATATGCCTCTTTTTATTTTTATTTCAGATAAGTAAGGTTGCTAGGAGCGGGGAAGAGTAAAAGAAAATGGAGTTTGAAGCATAGTTACAAGAATTCATAGATATAGCTATACTAATAAATTTGGGTTGTAATCTTGCAAACTCAAGTACTTGTTTTAGATGCTCTGTATATGCTTCCTTTGATTTGCAAATAAAAATGATCAAATGTTATTTTGCTACATGAAAGAATTATTGTTATCATGGGCTTCGTGTTATTATGGGCAATACCCTACAGTAGCACGGCCGTGTCACGGGCCCGATCTTGGGTGTGACAAATCATGTCTGAATCTGGGTCGTGACACTAAGTCACTTTATTTTGATATGGAGGTAGATAATAGGAGATGATAATAGAGAATACTCAACTCATATATATTTATTTTATTCTATTACTTCTTGTTCGCTTACAAGATATCTCATTGTACAATATTATATAGTTATAAAATGGCTCTTGATATACTTCTTACATAAATGTACTAAAACATCTAAAAGTCACTATTAAATGGATACATGAATAGAACTTTAAAAGACACTATACTTGAAAACTCCAATAGACTTTCATAAGCATTCACTTTATCAAATGACTCAATCCATGTGACCTTTTACTTACCATGAACTTGAATTAGGCTATTGACTTTTTGGAGTCTTTGACCATACCAAATTGGATACTCTATATGATGCCATCTAGATTCTTAGTCTAATCAGAGAGAAGAGAGAATTTCTTTAACTCAGTTCGATTCTCTCAAAAGAAATTTAGAAGAAGATGGAAAAATTGCAAAAGTAAGTCTTAAGACCCCTTTTCTTTTATTGATAATCTAGAACAGAGGTATGCAGCCTATATATATTTATAATGGTGAGATTTGCCCTTTACACAAAGTAGGCCGGATTCCTCTTTCTGGTTCTAATAGATTTTTCTTTCATAAAATAGACATAATTAATAGAAACAAACTTGAAAAAAACTAAAATTCTTCAGAAGGTTAATCTTGACTTCTACATCAATTTTGCCTTCTGTTGCTCCGCCTGATTCTTCTCAGATTGAAAAAAATATGCCTAATCAAAATCTTACCTAAAAAGAAAACTTTCGATTTGACTAGTCCGTTTCAGTCCCCAAATGATAAAATTTGGGCCTGATCTCTAGAGGCACTACACTCTAAAAGAGCATGGAATCATCATAGATCTCAAAAAGCTACCTAATTAAAAAAAGATAATCTCAATTAGACATCTTAGGACTAAATTATGACTTTCGAAAGTTTAGCTTGCGACTTAGCTTCTTGAAGTGGTAAATCTCGCTCATGAACCCTGTCTATCCTTATCTGTAGTTGCTAAAGTGGTCCACACCGAGTTCAGAGATCCTCTCGAATCAGTTCTAGATAATTAACTCAAGTAAGAATTGAGTTTATTTTCTAGAAGCTCCTTTTTTTTTCAATCGGCATGATAAATCTGGTAATGATCTATTTGAATAACATTCATTCATCAAGTAGTTGGAGGCACTGATTAACTGCTAACTTCAAAATTCTTAAATTTCTTCACTTGGTCTTTGGATTCGTTATCATTTTCTAGAAATTAGACTGAAGCAAAGAAATTGAAAACATCATCAATTTTCGTTAGTTCAAATAAAAAGGATGAAGACTTGGATAGAACAACTCATTACTCCAAGCGCTGAATTGGTAGCTGTTATTGACTATTATAACCAATTTTTCTAAGTGACAATACAGAATAGAAGCTGCAGCAATAGATTATTATGACCAATATACGAGTTGATTTGATGGTTAGGTATCTAGGAGGTTCTCATCATCTTTATTGGTTTCTTCTAAACTGACAGGTTGAATGACACCCTAACGGACCGAACAGTTCAAGATGTTCAAGCCAATGCCAAGTGCCACTACAGGAAAAGCAAAATTTTCCGACGCTCGAAAAAGCGTCAGAAAATTTTGATTCAATAACAAACTTTGCCGACTCCTCTAAAAGGCATCGATAAATCTTCAGAATCGACGACGCTTAAAAAGCGTTGTCAAAAGCCTGGACCTAAGACGACGCTTATAAGCGTCGTCGTAAGCCAAATTCCCTCACAACCGCTCGCCCCCCTCTCGATCGATGCCCTAGTTGCCCCTGCACCGACATCAATCCTTTAAAAATCTCTTCTCTTCTCTTCTCTCCTCTTCCTCATCTGAGGAGCTCTTCGACGTCGGCGTTCTTTTTCTTTTTGTTCTTCTTCTTTCTCGATCAAAAGCGAGCTTTTTGGAGGGGGGGATGCTTGGGGAGAGAGGGAGGGGCGGCGATACGGCGGTGGTGGCGGGCGAGCTGTGGTCCGACAAGGTGAGCGGCCATGGATGTAGGCAGATAAAGGCCAAGTTCGTGAGGTGGCATCACCGCCACCAGCCGACAAAGAACCTGTTAGGAATTGTATCCTAAGAGTCAATCGTCAGTGTGCTGATGATTGAATTTTGTAAATGAATTGATAAATTAATAAAGTGTTATTTGGCATTGTTCATCATTTCATTGTACATCTTCAAATGAACTCTTATATGATGAAGTCCTTAGGACTTGTTTTATGATAAAGGAGGATTTATCTTCAAGTCCTTAAATTTTTTTACGACCAAATGATTTGTTGTTAATAGGCGATAGCATTGTCGAGATTAGGTTGTTGTGAGACATATACGTTGGTTGTCGTCTTAACCAAAGAGTGTGGAGACACTGATATGTCGCACAGGTAAAGTGTAGGAGTACATTTCACTAAACGTGACCAATTTCGGAACACTCTACTTTCGAGAGATGTTCCAAGTGGATATCGGTATAAGTATCCCACAGATCTGAGATCACCACAGTGACTAGCAAGCAACTCACTGTACTTTGGTACCGGACTAGTAGAACTTCTAATTCTGGGACGGAAGGTTACTGGGTACAGTCAAGTACTTGCGAAATCAGTGCATGAGTCAAGATGGAATTGACCCCTCCTAAAAACAGGAGATAATGCTTTGTGTTCAATTTAGCAAAACCTTGACCAAGATAATCTTTGTGAAGAGTCACATGATTTCTAAAGTTGATCACATAGAGGATGTACTTATTACAGAGTTGACAGAACTCTGAAGTCATTCTGGCATTAGGAGTTAAAGGGATGAATTATACAGTAACCATAGTCCAGGATTCTAGAATATTTGCTTTGCATATATTCGGCCTATCCGGATATCGGGTACCATTGTTAGATGGTCAATTCGATTAGTACAAGAAGTTGTTCTTGTGCTGCCGGCTTAGGTTCGAACCTATAGGGTCACACGCATAGAAGTTTCTAGGTTGATCAAATGATTGATTGATGATTAAGAATCATTCAGAAATAATTTGGTCAATTCGATTGACAAATTATCCTAAGCAAAAGTTGCATTAATATAATTATTGAATTATTGGAGGGTTAATTATTAATTGGATTACTAATAAATTCAATTTGATTGAATTATTGGACTTTAATAAAGCCAAATTGAATTAGATTCAATTTGGGCTATATTAGGGTTTGACCTAATTCGATCGGGTTCGACCCAAGCCGATTGGGCATAACCTAATTGATCGAATTTGACCCAATTGGATTGGGCTTGACTCAAGTCAATTAAGAGTCTTAATTAATGAGGATTAAGAGTCCAAATAATCATAATTTATCTTGGAGAATAATTCCTAAAATTTAGGACCCTAGCTTTCTTTTTTGGAGAAGAAAGACACCTCATCCTTATCCCTAAAAGCAGTGGTGCCTATCCTCTTTATTTTTGGACAATTTATGGCATGACGAAAGAGGAGGCGTGGGCTATTTTTCAGAAAAATATGGCACCTCAAATCTTCCTAAAAAGATAGGAATCAAATCCTTAATTTGTAGGGACTGCATGGCGCATCAAGGAGGGTGGCGTGCAGCTGAAGTTTGGGGCACAATAACATCCTGATTTTTAGGGATTCTTGGCACAATATTAAAAGAAAATTTGTTCATCTATTAGGTACCGATTCACCAGAATTTTTTGAAAATTTTATCAGCCAAATTCGTTGACCAAAAGAGGTGTGAGGCGTGGGGGGTCTTTTGGCTATAAAAAGACCCCCACACCTAGGGTTTAAAATAGATGGTCTTTAGAAAGGGTTCTAAATTCTGAAAAAATTCTGAAAAAATTCTGAGAGCTAGCCACCTTCTCTTCTCCTTCTTCTCCTTCATCTCCATCCTTCATCCTCTTGAAGAAGAATTAAAAGTTGAGTGATTCGAGGGAAAAAAGTTCAGCCACTACAGCATCTCTGCACGAGCTAGCACTCCTGCAGTTGTGAATCTTCTTAGAGCTTCACGTGGACTATCCGCAGAGGCCGGACGCGTGTGCGGCTACACAAGGTGATCAAGGCATCATCAAAGTTTTCAAAACAAAAAGGTATGAGATCTGATCTCATTAAAAATTAAGATTAGAAATCAACTAGGTTGCTGAAATTCTACATGACTACATGTTAGACATAGAATCTCTGCCTACTTATTTAGGATAAATATTTAAAGTCCTGGATCTATTTTTGTTGTAGATATATGATCTCTAGCATGCATAGGAATTAAATAGTTTAATTCATGCTTCCGCTGTAAAATTTTTAAAAATATATGCATGCGACCACCAGGGTTCCCAACAGAACCAGTGTAGCTCCACTCTCGTCAAGCACATCAAGGCCCCCGTCCATCTCGTAAGTTTCATCTCCCCCCTCACTTTTTTCTCCTTTTCTCTGTTACATCACCTCTCGAGTGGACCCTTTGTGTTGAAAATGTCAAGAAAGGCGGGATCTTTCGTAGGTTTTCCATGGTTTCTTTGATGAATTTTAGGGATTTGATCTCTGACTGCAGTCTTTTTGGGGCCAGAAGCCATCACAAGAACCTAAGCTTGGGTGTTGTTTAGAAAACATAAGATATTACTCAACTTATTGGATCAATTTTTTTTCTCTGTGCCTGCAAACTTCTTCATTTCATAATTTTGAAGAAAGAAATCATTTTTTTCAAAAAAGACAAGACTCTTGCTCCAATTTATTAGAGATCTAGCAGCAAAGCCTTTTCCCTTTTGGCTATGTTCTTGGGATGCTTGTAGATTTAGAGCCTTCTTCGCTGTTTTAGTTGTTGTGATCTTTGATTATTTTTTGATTCTTCGGTAATAGGTGTGGTCGGAGATAAAGCGGGCCTCTTCCCTCTTGCCCTAAATCATAGAAAATATTTTTTTTAAAAAAAATTTAAGGCTAAAGCCGACGCTTATAAGCGTTGGCTTTGAGACTTTTAGCGATGTTTTTAAGCATTGCTAGAAAGCGTTGCTAAAAACCGACCTTTTACAATACTTTTCAAAAGCGTCGGAAAAATTTTTTTTCATTCAGGTATCGCCGACGCTTTGGCGGCGCTTTATATAGCATCGGGCAGATCTTATAAGCATCGGTAAAGGATGTAAAAAATGCAAGAAAAGATCACTTTTTATGTAGTGTGCTTGGTGCAAAGGATGACTAGATGCAGCCAAGTTTCAGAACAGAAATCTATCGAAGATATTTGGGGTGTGGCCTTGCAATCGTCTCATCCAATTTGATTGCTAGAGAGTCAGGAGATGAATGAGATTGGAAGTTGCAAATCCATACAATATGGATTGTTCCCATTTGCACACTCAGATGGATACCAGCTTGAGATCTACTAGTTTCATGATGCACATTTGGAACTTACCCTACAATGGGTTTAACGTTGGATTAAGATAGTTTAAAGAACTTTAGATCATTCTAGCAGAGCCTTGATTAGCCAAAATAACGACATGCGGTGTCTTTGGTCTATTTCTCTTGTCAACACCAATTGGCTACCACGGAGGGACAAAAGGTTCTGCAAACATTTGTCATCTCCTCTTGCAGATGTAAATGGCTTCTTGATCAATCCAATTATTGTATGCACTTCATGTGCAACAGTTATAAATAGCAGAAAACTTGGGGAGTTTAGTGAAAACTTGATATATTCAGATAGACAATGCAGAAAATATTGATATATTTCTATATTTATTCAAGTAAAAACACGTATTCGAGATGCCCCAACAATAACAGCAACAACAACAGCAGCAACAACAATAGTAGCAGCAATAGAGCAGTAGCAATAGCAGCAAACAGCAAAATGCATGCTTGCACTAAGTCCAACAACTTTGTATATCAATAAGAATCCATGAGTTTTTTAACAAGCTATGAATAATTGCTAAATAAACCAACCAATCATGAATAGTTAAATTATCTTTGATTAGTACAAAGAGAACATTTCTACCTACGATTACTCAAGCTCGCTAGTTTTTGAAACTCTTAAAATGCACTAAAAACCCTAATTAGTGTTTTAAGAAAAAAAATGAAATGCAACACAACAAACACCTCAAGAGCGAGATGGAATGCCAATCATAAGCTCTCAAGACAAAACTAAATAGATCTACCAATCATGTTTACAAGTGAAAAGAGAACAAATTTATTTTCCAGAAAGTACATCTCATGATAGATCTATGATATCACCAACTTGGTTCACTAGGTCCACTGATTGTAGATCATTTAACTCTTTTTAACCTCCTTTGCCACCATATCATGTCTTCCATTGATAAACATACCAAGGACTACATGCTTCTATAGGGAGAACTTGGTGGAAAAATTTGCCGTTTTTGCATTAGAGGACTAACATTTTGGTTTCTACAATGATGGTTTATTTGTATTTTTACTATACTATTAATGCCCTTGCCTAAAAGAATATGGCAGTAATCCTGCAAGTAAAATCTTACAACAAAAGGGGAATTCCTATAAAAATATAAAAAAGAAAAGCCCTTTCATGCAAAATTCCCTCTTACATGAAGCCGATAGCTCTGCAGCTGGGAGGAATAAATTAGTTTCTTTAAAAATCTGCTATCATTTTGTTAACACCATCAAAGCGGAGCAATGGGATATTCTGTAATTTAATACAGTGGAGCAGTCAAAGCAATGCAATGAGAGAGCTAAAGGATGGCATTCAAAACGGAGGAGTTTAAATAAAGAGGTGCATGCATTAGATTAAAGGAATCGCATGTGGGGGGCTCACTAACAAATTAAAGATGAGAGTTAAAGGTGGATTAAGATATATACTTTATTTGCGGATTGGGCGATGATTTGGGTGGAAAGAGAAGGAGAGGAGGGAAGCAGCCAACCAAAAGTTCCTTTTGATGATGATAGGGGGTGGATCAGGTCTTAAATTGAATGGGCCTCACATGTGTGCACGAGGTGAGCTGTTGCACTGTTGCACGAGTCAATCATACATCTACAGGAGTGGGGACTATTCAACCAATTTAAATGTAGCCTTGTACTTTAGCTTCAAAAACAAACTTCCATCCAACCCTTTACTTCTCTCTCTCTCTCTCTCTCTCTCTCTCAAAGTCTATGCAAAGATGGACAAGTTGCTGATGATGTGCATGGCAACAGTCATGGTGTTCATCACTGTGATGTTTTGTAAAAGTTGGAAGAAGAAGAGGATGAGAGGGAGAAGAAGAAGCCAACTCCCTCGAGGAAGCCTCGGATGGCCTTTTATTGGGGAGACGCTGGAATTCATGTCATGCGCATACTCACCTTGCCCTGAGAGGTTCATGGAAAAGCGTCGGATCATGTGAGTGCATACCATCGCCTTGCTCTTGTGATCTAAAAGAATATGACCTTTGTCTTCGGAATCCAAATTTGATCATTCGTTGTTGCTACTTAAAAAACAGTTTTTTGGTTTAAGTCTTTGCATAGAAAACCTTTTAAAACTTGCAACAATATCAAAACAGTATAGTTTTAACCATTTTTAATGTAGACCGACTTGTCCAGCAAGAACTTGGCCTATTGAAGAAAAAGAAAAAGAAAAAAAAAATCAAATTAGAGAATTGTTTGTAGATCATCATTTTATTCTAAGTTTGAGTGTTTTGATTAAATGTTTAGGCATGGGAAAGTATTCAAGTCGCACATCTTTGGCAGCCCCACCATTGTGTCGACAGAGGCTGAGGTCAACAGGTTTATTCTACAGAGCGATGCAAGTATATTTGTGCCATCCTATCCAAAATCCCTTACTGAATTGATGGGAAAGTCCTCCATTCTATCGATCAATGGTAGCCTGCAAAGGAGAGTTCATGGGCTCATTGGTGCCTTCCTCAAATCCTCAAGCCTTAAGGCTCAGATCACCCTCGACATGCATAACTACTTGAAGGCATCAATGGCCTGCTGGAAGGATGATCGGCTAATCTACATCCAAGATGAAACGAAACATGTTAGTCCATCAAAATATTAATTTCTTCTTCTTTTCCTCTTTTTCTGTCACTTGCTCTTAATTTCTAGGCACATGCAGACACCCACATGCACCACATGAACTATGCCTTGGCTTAGAGAGTTCTGCAGCCTATGCGATTGAAAGAAATTTTTAAGCACAAACATTAGAAATAGTCCTGTCTGACAGCAAATATTTATGTTCATTGGCACTATTCTCCTTGGAGAACTCCTATGCCGATGAATTTTCGCAAGCCAAGTGACCTTTTCACCAGTTCTGAATTTTCATAAATTATTTAGAGATTGTCCCACAGCATGATCGTGGTTCATCAAGAAAATTAATGATGCTATTTATTTTTTTTTTCACAGTTGTTGCTATATTTGTTGTATCTGTCTCTCTCAAGCTTGCTACTTTCAAGTGCATTTATTTTATGGTAGGTAATCGGTGACTATGGTTACGGTAGAGCACGTTCTCCATATTTTTATAGTTGGGTAATCTTTAAGGCAAGTCCACATTTCAAGAATAGAATTGAATGATCATAAACTGAGCCTCGGTTGGGCCTCCTTAATGGCTTCAATAGTAAACTATGTAGTTTTATCTCTCTAAAAATATATAGTCTAAGATCATAAACACTCTTTAATGGATATGGAGGTTTATAGAAAGTGAAGTTTATATGAGTCCATGACTATCATAGTCGGTAAAGAAGTATTGGATTAAAGGTTCCTGCGGACATTCTCATCAGATGGTGTTCGAAGTACTGGTGAAAGGGTTGATAGGTCTTCAGCCAGGGGATGAGATGCAGTTTCTAAAGCAACAGTTCCGGGAATTTATTGCTGGTCTGATTTCTTTACCTGTGAAGCTACCCGGGACTAGACTCTACAGATCACTGCAGGCAGGTCCTCTCTGTATAAAAACTAGTCAAGCCATCTTCTCTGGCCTTGGCTAACTGGAAGAATGTTTTAATTTAGGCCAAGAAGAGAATGGTAATGCTTGTGCGAAATATCATCCAAGATAAGAGAAGGAGCAGAGGTTGCAACCCAAGAGATGTCATCGATGTGTTGCTCCATGATTCTAGCAATCAACTAACCGATGATCTTATATCAGACAATATTATCGATCTGATGATCCCTGGCGAGGATTCTGTGCCCATGCTCATGACGCTTGCAATAAAATACCTCAGCGACTGCCCTCTTGCTCTCCAACAGTTGGAGGTAAACTACATTCTATTCTCCTCTTAATTTTTTTCCCTTATAGCAAGAAGACTTCAGCTAATATTAGAATAAAAGGATTTAGAGTATATATACATTGTGATATGAGGTTCATATTCTTCAGTTCAGTTCGCCATGGAGTCATTCTATATTATTATATATGATACCAGTTTATACACAATAAGCGTTGTGACTTAGTTTGTGATGAAACAGGAAGAAAGCATGCAACTAAAGAGACGAAAATCTTTACTCGGGGAAGATTTGTGCTGGACTGACTACATGTCCTTAGCTTTCACGCAAAACGTAAGTTTATATGGACTGTTACATCAAAAGAAAGCATATGGCGACCATTACTGAGAAGTTAACTAGATGCACTGAGCATGCAGGTTATAATGGAGACACTGCGAATGGGAAACATCATCTTGGGCGTCATGCGCAAGGCCATGAAAGATGTGGCGATAAATGGGTACTTCATACCGAAGGGATGGTGCGTCTTTGCCTACTTTAGATCAGTTCACCTGGACGAGAACCACTATGGTGACCCTTATAGTTTCAACCCATGGAGGTGGAAGGTAAGACTTATTTAATTGTAGGTTTCTTACTGATGATCTATCAGCCCCTGTTTTGAACCACAAAGAAAAGGTGCATCTGCTTTGGCTCCATCTCATGCATCGCTTATTGGAGTACCATATGTATATATCTCTCTTCTTTGGAACTTGCTACAGGATAAGGACATAGCGGCTTGTAGCTTTACTCCCTTTGGAGGTGGACAGAGGCTTTGCCCCGGGCTTGATCTGGCCAGGCTTAAGGCTTCCATCTTCCTTCACCACATGGTTACCAGTTTCACGTAAGGATAACCCCCAAGCTCATACTTGATCGCGCTTATTTTAAGCACCATAAATCTGATGTGGAGTATCTGTATGCGTGACATTTGCAACATGGCATGCCTCACATGCACATTGTATCTAAATTTATCTACATATGCATGCATGCTGATCCATATGTAAGATAAATGCAATGTGGAGCGCATGCATGGTGCTCTAATACATGCAAGGTGTCGCATGTACAAGTTTATGAATTGTCCATGGATTACCCATGACTTCGTCTTTTGAGGAAAAAAATACTGATGACTTGATTATGGAATAGTTGTGGATTGCATACTAATCATGCATGCTATTTGATGTGGGTCATGCTGGTGTCGTTGAACTCGAACTTTGCTGTTGCCCTCTTTTAATAGATTTTGTTTTCTTTCTTTCTTTCTTTCTTTCTTTCTTTTGACATGCATGCCAACCAACTATGCTACAGTTGTTGGCATAGACTTTATTTTCCTAAGAAAGAGGATAAATATTAAATAAATTTTAGTTTTTTGAAGTTGTTTCTTCTTCCAAATTCTGAATCCCTCTCTACTTTGCTGAATATATTATTCCTCAATGCTAAATTCCCACAGGTGGGTAGCTGAGGAGGACCACGTAGTCAACTTTCCGACAGTACGGATGAAGAATAAGATGCCTGTCAGAGTAGCAAGGAAGAAATCCTCCGCTGGCCAAGGTGAGAGATCCGGTTGTACCACTGTGGGAGAAAGGAAGCAAAGGATCCACATCCAATGCTTAGACAGTCAAAGGTTGTAGGTTTCTATGCATGTAAAGGTCGCCATCCTAGGTAAATAAGCAGGGAAATATGGGTACTGTGGGGGCCACAACCTATACAAATCAAATCCCTGCGTGTGAAACACTTAAAACCTATAGATGCATCCACAACCTTGACCAAGAAAGTAATTGAGTAGTAGTCAAATGGTCCTGGTCTTTGACCAAGAAAGGGAGTCAGAATCTTTTAGACTTCAAGTCCTCAAAGGGTTGGGCTCTAGGAGGATGCAGGCCCTAGAGGACAAAGGTTGGTAGGCCAACCCTAGGGCACTGCATTCACTGCACACTGCATGGCAGATAGAAGTGATATGAAGTCTGTGAAATAACTGAGCTTCTTCTTTTTCCACCTTTCTTCTTTTTATTCTATACAGATGTCATCAGTGTAATCAGACTGTAATAAGTGTGATCAGTAAGATGTGACTATCTAGATGTAACAACTGAAATGCAAGGAGAAGAAAATCCTCAGGATTTTATTTATAGCCTTGCAAGTTACGAGCAGCAACAACAGTCCATTTTATCTTGAGTAAAGCATTGCTTCTCTGATCTTTAGCTGGTGCGAATCTAATTGACCAAGAGAAGATGAACTTAAAAGAGCAAAGAAAAAGAAGAGAAAAAAAAAAATGCAGTCACCATTCCAACATAACAAAATCAATAATTTATGCATTAACAAGTCAATTGACAATCATTAGTAGTTTAGTGCATGTCATGTATGGGGTGTTCATGTCAAACAAAACATCTCTAGTTGGCATTCTGAGCATCAGCTACAGATTGCCAAAGTTTAGCTTGAATCAAGAAAGTCCCTAGGAGCAAATTTAAGTGCATGTAGAATCAATGCACATAAAAGTAGGAATCAAGAACGACTAGATGCGTCTATATTGGTGTTTCATTTTTTTTTTTTTTTTTTTTCAGGGTTGGGGGTGGAGGGAGGAGGCGGAGGGGGTTATACTAATATATAGTCATAATAAATAATATAAATCTAAGGCACTTGACAATGGTACAATGAGATAAATACAGCATAAAAATTTCAGAAGAAAAAACTACGAAAGACATATTTCATTTCACCTAAGAAAGGTTTAACAAAAAGCAAAAGAAAATGGAAAAAATGATTGGGAAGGATATAAATTGTCATGAAGCAAGTAAGCACACATGCAAGAATGAGATTTCAAAGCAATATCAGACCCTAGTTCTAGGACAGGAATGGACTGCATGGCCTCTTCAAAGCAATATATTAATTGCGTTTGCAATTAAGTATTCTAATTAAAGAACAAAGATGCAGCTTTTATCATTTAGAGTGGACCCAAATTCTTTTCAGGATGCCTTTTGAAAGATTATTTTCCGAGTCATGAATCAAGAAAAGGTTTATTATACCATACCACATCTAGAACCTCGGTTCTTTCGAGAATTTGTGCCACTTTTTGATACATACAAGATTAAACCATGAATCATACCAATCAAATTACTTTTTTAAAATTTTTATTTTCATAAAAATATTAGTCAAAATAAAAGCATCAACATAAATCAAAATTAAAAAAATCTTCAAATACCATCCAATCAAAAAAAATTTAAATAGAAAACACAACATGAAAGTGGGTAGTCAGTATTGGTGTAAGATCTATTTTCATGTTCTGATTTTTTTCATTTCTTTGGAAAAATCTTATGAATCAAATAAGCAAGTCTGTGCAAGTCCTCATTATCCTTGTTGGCCCCAGAATCCATGATCATTGGCTTGTATTGATCCAATTGCATACATCCCATAGGCAAACTGACATATGGATGGAATGTGGGTTAGGCCATCAATCATTTGATTGCAAGGTTTTCTATTTTTGGGAGGTTGTGGGCCCTGCCATTATAACTTCTGGCATCAGAATAATAAAAAGCATCCAAAAGAGAAGCAGACCAAACACCTAACCAGTGCAGCCAATCTCACCCCAGTTCAAGAACAGTCCTCTCGGAGGATTCAGAACCAAGACTCAAAACTTTAGGCATTGGGAACCATCAATACTACGGTCGGGTCTGCTGCAGAAGGGGTGGGTGGGTAGGTGGCATCACCACTGTGGCTCGAGTCACATATGTCCTATTTGAGGTCATGCAGCAACTGTAGTATCTAATGCTTTTTTTTTCGAGGCACCAAAGCCACGCGTGGTCGTCGTAGACCCCGTTCATGGCTTTAAGAATTCATGGTCAGCTTCTGTGTCAGAAGACTTTAGCCAAAGCTTTTAGGATAACATTTTTCGCTGGCAGGAAGTTGGACGCCAGCTTAATTGAGATTGCAAGACGTGGGATCAGTCTCACCTTCCATCTTATTTTCTTCTTCGTCTTTATTATTTTTTAAAGGCACACCACTTGCATAGCTGCATTTATATTGTTGATTGTAAAAAGTGATTGCTACGTTAAAAAAAAAAAAAAAGCTTGACTTATACATACATAAATAAATAAGTATACATCCATGCACCCAACATGTATGCATATATACACGTTAGTATGTGTACCCCACACATCACAAATTCTAGTGGTTTCTAATATATACATCACATAAATACAAAAATAGATAGTTTTTGCTGTGCTATTATGCTAAAATATAGTAAAGCATTTAGATTAAAAATCCATCTTATTAATCATAATTTACATCAGATCATTTATATATATATATATATCGACCATAGCAAAATATGATCTTATATCATTTTAACTATTCATTTTTGTATTCATTTGATGCATGGAAGAGACATCGCCAAAACACACTGATTTTTGATTTGTAAGAACTTTTAGTCGTATCGATCATAATCAATAATATAAATTTTTAATTTGAATGTATCTTAGACGGGAAGATCTCCTCTCCTCTCAAGAGTATCAGGGTCTCCCATATATACATATGGGGATCTTTAATTTGGATGAATCTCTAGAGTAGATTTTCTTTCTTCTTGAGTGGAGCAAAGACCACCTCATATATGTATATATGTATATATATATGATCACATTTATCATCACTTTGATTACCTAAATCAGCACGAGATGTTGACGTCAAAGATACAATCCCCCCTTGTGCAGTATATTTGTTTTCATAGTTTCGTTTCATGTGGTTGTCGATTGAATTGGTTCTCTAGTTGAAATTTTCAAAATTTTTGTCTTCCTTCGCTTGTTCCTGTAGCTTTACCTCATTGGCCAGTGTATTTGGAGTGACCTAGCAAATAAAACAAAATAGAACCGTGCTAAACCTATTCATGAGCAGAGACAAGATGGCATTCCTGGCGAAGGACACAACCCGGTCCCACTGAACACTGTATAGCTTCAGAATGACGAAATCCCCTAAAAAAGATAAATGACATGGAGAAAAGAGCTAGTACAGCAGCAAAAGGGTGAAGACCGGCGAAATCAGAAATAGTTCCTTGGCTGAATGATAGCAATTAGATCAGTTGAAGCTAACCTTGGG
Organism: Phoenix dactylifera; assembly: GCF_009389715.1. Lineage (NCBI taxonomy): Eukaryota > Viridiplantae > Streptophyta > Magnoliopsida > Arecales > Arecaceae > Phoenix > Phoenix dactylifera. The sequence continues at coordinate 785,820 of NC_052395.1, read as the reverse complement.
TTTCTTGCTTGCTTTTGAAGACTACTAGTAGCCGTAGGAAATGCAGTGTTAACATCAACACCTACCAGAGATCTATCTTGAGAGCAACTTGACAACCACCTGAGGATCGTCCTTCAGTGGTACCCTCGCATGGAGCCAAAGTTGGTGGCCCTAAACAGTCTTGATTCGTCGTCATTCTCGCTGTATGTCCATGAGCCTTCTAGCTAGATGATTTATCTCTGATTCCATCTTGAGTTAGTTGTCCTGGTGATGACCTGCATCAGCCTAGACTCTTCAGGTATTGGAATAGCTGATGCTCAGAGTGAGGCAGTGACAACCAATCCTAAGCCCTGTCTATCAGCAGCTGCCTTTGTTTATATACTAAAACTTTGATCCAAATCCTGTTTCAGGTTGCACTATTCAAAGCATTTGTGATGCGATACCAAGCACCGAATAAATGTGAAGAACAGAGAATAATGGACAGTGAAATCTTAATCGCACAGAGGGAACAAAGATGCAGCATATGTAACAGTGCCACTTAAAAGGTGAATGTTAAAATCATAGTAAACATATTAGTGAACTTAAAACACATTAAAAGATGAGGTTGAATTTGGTACTTAAACTGTGTACATCATATGCCATCACAGCTAATATCATGGAATGGAACTGTCCAGTGGCTGCAAAGGCAGCTAGGATCTGTCTTTGTAATTCTAGTTTGAGTGGGGTTTTACGTGCCTCTCAGTGAGGTGGCGCATGGATAGATATCCTTGCTCAGGACAGCGACGATGACTGCAAAATTCTTGATTCATTTACTCTTACCAGGGGCAATATATTGCAAAGCCGAGCGAAGCCATTATGAAGCTTAAACACATCTTCATAGTTATCACCTCCTAACATATTCATCTCTTAACTTGTGGACGCCATGAAACTGGCATCTTGAACCATCAGTCTGTGTCGCCGGAAGGATGAGCTTGATTCCAACCATGCTTCTTTCCTTTTTCTCATCTTTTTATTAGGCAGAATTACTAAATTTTTAACCACCTGACAGAAGAGACAAAGCTTCCCAATCAAATGAGAATTTGCCTGCCTAACAACATCCCTGATCGCAACAAGATTATAATAACTTCCAAGTCAGTCTTTGTAAGGACTCATGTGGGCATGTATTTAGTCCTACATTGATTATTCGCCAAGACGATCTTGATACTTATACAAAACTAAAGAACTCAAAATATATACCTTCCGGCTAGTCATTTTGGATAAAATCCTGCTTGTTACAAATTGTATCAGAGTGAACTCAGTTCATAGCCTATGTGGACTAGAAAACACTACAGCACGGGTTCATGAAAGCTGACCACGGGCCGATCACGGTGCTTGTGATTAGATTTGAATATATTTGAATCTTTAGCCTGACGGCTTGAATGGAGGAAATATATGAGGACCTGTGCGAATGTATTCAATCTACATCGATTATTTGGCGAGAAGATTTTGGATACTTATACAGGACTAAGAAACTAAAAAAAAAAAACCTTTCGGCTAGTCATTTTAGATAAAATCTTGAATTATTACAGTCTTTCTTTGTTATCCCAAGTAATGACATTGCTTAAGTCACCTTTCAAACTAGTCTTGTAATGGGAACAAGGTTTTGCTCTCTTAGGATTTCCCAAGGGCATCAACTCTGCTTCAGCTGAAGGACATATACCAGCAAATTCTACAACAGGATTGCGTAGTTACGACGCAAATGCTGAGAGAGCCAGAGTGACCTTCTGAACCATGAGAGCATATGTTGCCCCAAAGACTGAAGATTGCACATTGCATCGCGGACCAACCTTAATACATGACATATCAAAATGGAACATTTTTTCTCTCAACCAAACCATCTGCTTATGGAACATTACGAACTAGACATTTGGAAGTTCCTCTCAATAGAATCAGTCAAGAGATTAACTGGCTTAATTTTGCCCCGAAAGCAACTCCAAATTTCTCCTTCCGATTTTCCAACAACATCTCTATAATGTTTGAATTTGTAATTCCTTGGGTAAGTTACCCAGATGTGCTTCACGTCAAAGGATGGTATCCACAAGGTAACAAGGGAGTACCCAGAGTAAAATCCAACAGACCAAGTAACATCACAAGCAACTGAATCAGATAGTGAAATGAATGAAGTTGATATATAATTTGTCACAATTTCAATAAATCGTACTAGTACACAAGAAGATGATTTTGATAGTTTTTTTTTTCTTTTTCCCATAATTTGCATCTCATGATATCTGTATAGATAATCGTCCAACAAAAGAAATTCATGCAAATTGAAGCTCGGGTGCTAAAAAAATGCACCAGAAACAGGATAGTTACAAAACATCTGAAGGTCCAGAATGCAATAATAGAATCTTTAATAAGAAGTGATATAAACTTCCTGGAAGATGTTAGGAAGAGTAGAAAGGTCACACATTTCCTCCTATAAATGTCTGATCAAACTTTTAAATGATGCTTCAGCTAGATCTCACATGAATTCACTAGAAGCACCTCATTTACTTGTGTCTACACTCAAAAGATTTAGAAAGCAAACACCCTGTTTTATCCCCTGTATAAAACCTTCCAATCCGCATAGATCCCTTCGTATAGTAGAACGAAGATAGCTCCTACCAAATCCACATCTCTACTCACCCTTCTCTCCCTTCCCCCTTAGGGGCTGTTTCAATTTTTCTATGGGATCAGGTTGAATATCCTGTAGAAATCAGGTCTGTTTGTCCATCTAGCTTACATTTTCTAAGAGCTTGTCCAAACCCAGCCTAGATCATACCCTTTGGGCTGCAGAAAGAAAGAAAAAAAGATCCATAGAGGTCTGTTTTTTCCCTCCCATAGGATTTGGGCTAGGTGGTATTTAGTTGATACATAACCATACTTAAATAGCAGCCCAATCCATGAATCCTACAGGATTTTCAGCCCGACCCTCTAGGAATATCCAAAGAGGCCTTTACTAGAGAGCATAACCTTATTGTAGCCCCTTCTCTCTCTCACACACACACATGTTCAGCATATGGTGCTCCTTTGATCCCCAATCTTCTTCTAGAAGAATTGAATTTTCTCTAGTTCAGTTACCACTTCTGCAGGCATAGAGAGTGATATTCAGGTTGGAGCTTAGCACAGAAACTAGATTCCTGCCAAAAAAGGGATTATCTATTTCAACCTCAAATTCCTTTCCAATCTTTCGACCGCCGAGGTTGACGTTGAAGTGAAAATAGGAAAATCTAGGCCCTTTTTTTTTGAAAAAAAAAGAAAAGAAATAAAGGATTAGAAAAGAAAAGAACAATCAAGCCCTTGAAAGACCTTGCCAAATAGATTACTCATTCTCTCTGTGTCAACCCCTAACTTAACACTAAGAAATGTTCAGCTCAAGTTCAGGACATCGTTCAAGTGACAGAATAATTCCCTACCTGTTTAGAGAGAACCCCCATCATTCTGTATTTATAGACTATAGAATCAGTAAGGCATAAGTTCAGTCCAGTAACTCAAACCAGTGACGAGACATCCAGCATTCTAATTATATTCATCAAGCATAGTAGTTCCAACTGTTCGTACAAGCTTGGTATGAATCACTAAGCTGGCAAGTAACACATGAACTTTTTTCTAACTGTAACAATGTACATTCAAGCCATTTGTACAAAAATACAGGCCACTTACCGAGCAGCTATATTCTCATACACTTCAACAAGACCATTAGACTTGGATTATTATTAAATGGTATTTGACCAATCTCAGAATTTTATGGGTTATACAAAAGCCCCAAGCTCTAGCTTCACTAGTATGGAACTCCTCTAAAGGAATTAAATTTTAGATTGCATCAAGATTCAAGAAGAGCATGTGGTCCAGTTGTGCTATAAAAAAATAACAAGCCATAAATGTCAGGTCATATAATTATAAATGCTATGATGTTAATATTCTATACAGTTTCTAGAATCACATCAGTAAAATTTGCTTCCTATACAATGGTATGTAAGTACATGCATCTTTGTGACCCATAAATCAGAAATAACCTATAACTGCTAATGACTTCACAATATAGGAATTATGCACTTATTTACAGAGATCAGATGGTCCCACATGGAAGCAAGAAAGGCAGTGATTGCTAACTGTGCATAACTGGAAATGTGATATCGGACTTCTTGTTGTGTATATATTTATGTGGAGAACAATAGACATATCCAAGGCTCTTCCCTAAGGTTTAGGACAAATCCGGTTCACCACAGAATGCATCAGGCTCAAATGACCTTGCAGAAGCATCATTGTATACTCCAGCTACAGCTCGTTCCCCAACATCTTCTGATGGATTTCTTGAGTTCTCAATGTTGATGAAAAGAAGAACACAGACCACTAAGGACACTGCCAGACCTAATAACGTAAGCTTGACTCTGCTTAGCACAGGCTTCACCTGAAGTATGAGAAACATATAATATACCAAAATGGATTTGCTAAACAGATAATAAAGAGTCTTCAAAACATTCCTTTAAACTTGTTGCTTGGAATACAGATAAACATTCTCAGATCACATGCCACATTAAACTAGACTGTTATCGCTATGGTTCCCTAAGAGATCGTGTAATTGTAAGAAATGATAGGAATCATTAGGACCTTGACTTATAGGCCCCACTAAATGCACCTGACATGCACTGTTCTGCCAAGTGCCATCAATACTTAGAAGCAACATACAAAGATGTAATGTGTAGTACAGCGATCTTTGACATACTTAACCAGACATCAACCACATTCAGCTTTGTCAAAAGTCAAAGCAAATGGAAAACCAACCTGCTTCATAAGTTGAACCTACCTTTATCAAGAGAACTAAATAACCGAAGTGCATGTGGAGGATCTGATGTGCACTACATACGTACTGACAAAGATAACCAAGCAAAAATGCTTTCAAACTGGATTTTAATTGGGAATGAACTTACAGAAAATGAACCCAAAAGACGATCACGAGCTAAAACTTCTGGAGTCTTCACCCAAATCTGTTGAAAAAAATAAAATCATATTACTTCTTTATACATGTCTTCGTTCTATTTCTTTGTGTTGGTTTTATCCAATCTGCTGACTTGTTTCCAGTTTGTACTGCATGCACAGATCCACAATATACATACATACATACATACATACATACATACATACATATATATATATATATATACACCTACATATATATATATATATATATACATATATATATATATACATATATATATATATATACATATACATATATATATATACATATATATACATATATATATATATATACATATACATATATATACATATACATATACACATACATATACATATACACATACATATACATATACATATACATATACATATACACATACATATACACATACATATACATATACACACATATATATATATACACATATATATATATATACACATATATATATATATACATATATATATATATATATAGCATGTAAATTAGTAGTATAAATGTAGAATTCTTTGAGCAACTTCTTTTGTCGGACTATGATGCTCTTACTGGGGAAATAGTGGATGGGAAAGAAAACTTTTTTTTCAAGAAAAAGAAAAGATAAAGCACAATTTGTGGGTTTATGTTGAATATATTAAGTTATTTAACTATTAACTAAATCCATTTAATCTTAGTGAATTTTCAAAGGAAATAAGCATGTATAATATGGACCTACACCTATCAGTAGGATAGCACATAAGTGGTGCTTGCTTGGAGCCCATGGGTGAACTACATGCCAGACAAACCATTTTGATGCTCATGTAATTCATGACCAAGTGACTTAGGCAGTGCCAAATTAAAGCCTAGCAGCAACAGGAACTCCTTCATGATATTGGTTGGAGGCAAAGTAAACTAGCTAGCAAAGTTGAGAAAGAGCAAATGGACAAGAGCACAAGGTAATTTCGAAGTACTAGGGTAAAGCCATTTGTTTTATAATACAGATAGCTAGGTCCCTGGATCTTTCAGACACTTAAACGGAAAGGATGTGATTCAGGTGCACTTCAATAAATGTGGATCTCATTCCAAGTGGACAAGAAAGATATTTCAACAACAAGGGCACATCAATTATAAGATAGTTGGACCATGAAAGGTCCACCATGCTCCTCTTTAGATACTTTCACCTCCCTCTATTCATAAGTAAATCAATAACATTAATATCTCCTACTTAGAGTCTTGGCACCTTGATGGGGACATCAGCTAGGTCCCCATCTTATTTGCATATTTGTTTATTTTATTTCTGGGTTTATTTGCATTTAGGGGTTTATTTGTGGTTTATTTTATTTCTGGACTCATTTGCATTTTAGGGCTTATTTGTGGGTTTTATTTTGTGTAAGGGGTTTTATTTTAAGTGTTCTTATTGGGCCCTATTTATAGGGAACTTTTATGTTGATTAGGGTTAATGAATGATTAAGAATTTCTTTTCCCTACGTTCTTTCTTCTCTTCTTCTCCTCTCCTTCTCTATTCTTCCTGCGTCTCTACAACCTCTTCTTCCTTCTCCTTCTCTTGTTCTTCCTTCTTCTCCTCTTCCCCCGCACTGGTGCTACATCAACTTGGTATCAGAGCTTCGGCTTTGCCACTGCTGCCAAAGCTACGATCCAGCGTTACCTTTCTTCCCTCTTTCTCGGTTTTCACCAGGCGCTCTCTTTCTCGGTTTTCACCAGCCCCCCCTCCCTCCCCTCTGTCGGTTTTCACCAGAGAAAAAAAAAAAAAAAAAGAAACCCCTGCAGCGGGATCCTCCACCGCCCGACACACCCGCGACCACCATCACTCCCGCTCGCCGCCGCAGGCCACCTGCGGTCACCACCTCGAAGTGTGGTCAGGTCCCCATCCTCCCTCTCGGTTGTCACAAAGAACAAAGGAAGGGCCCCGCCATAGATTTCCCCTTCTGCCCATCGCCGTGTCTGCGCCAACTGCCGCCCCACCTCGCAGCGCCACCGACTCGCCACCGGAGATCGTCGCGTCCCCACGAGAGCGCCGCTGCCCCGAGTGCTTCGCGTCTGCCACCAACCGTCGGCGTCGGGTCCATAGAGGGGACCGCCGCCGACCTTCGCCGCTGGCCACGAAGCCGTGGCCGTGATCTCGCCGCCGCCGCAGGTCGCGGAGCCGCCGTTGTGATCCCTGCCTCGGCCCGCAGCCGCCGCCGTGAAGATCGACGCCCTCCCGAATCCGTCGGGAGGTTGAAGAAGGTTGGGGCAACGGGTAAGTCTCAGACCCGTTAGCCCGCCCCACTAGCCCGGATCCGTTCCGGAGGAAAAAAAAAAAAAAAAAAGACGCACGTGACCGCACGTGCCGCCTAAAAAAGAAAAAAAAAACAAAAAAACCTTTGCACGTGACTGCACGTGCGTAAAAAAAAAAAAAAAAAAAAAAAACTACCTGTTCATCTTCCCCGATCGGCTGCCCCTCACCGCGTCTCCGCCGAGCTGCGCCACCACGCCCGCCGCCGTGCGACGCCTCCTTCGGGCGCCTCTTTTCCGCGGTCGACCGCCGACGATCGAAGCCGACCGTCACCGAGCCCCGACGACGCCCTCCCCGCCGAGCCGCACCACCTGCGTACCCTTCGCCGCCTCCGCCCGTGCCGCTCCGCCTTTGCCGCCTCCGCCCGTGCCGCTCCGCCTTTGCCGCCTCCGCCTGTGACGCCTCCTTCCGCCGACGAGATCCGCCTCCGCCCGTGCCGTCTCCTGCCGCCGCCTCGCCATCGCTGTCCCCGCCACTCCCGCAACCGCCCGATTGCCACCACCGCTGCATCCTTCCCCGCGCCCGCGTGCTCCACCACTGCCGCCGTGCGCCGTCGGCCGCTGCCTACTCCGGACTTGCAGCGCCCATCGCCGAGCCTTCGTCCGAGCCGCTCCCATCCAGCTCTCATCCGCGAACAGGGACACCCCTGTGTGCCAGGCTGCCAGCCGAGAGGTGCATCAGGCCACATCCGAGCCCGACCGGCCTGGCCCAGTTGTCCTCAGCAGGCCGCCAGCCCAGCCAGTGCGCCATACTGTAGCGCGGTCCAAGCCCAATCAGCCGCAGACCCTGTTTCAGGCCCGATCTAGCCATTTTTCAGCCCACTCCAGGAGCCCCTTGTGCTGCAGATCCAGGACCACAGCTCCAGCTAGTTTCACTCGGCGCCAACTTCGTGCTCGAGACTTTACAACTTCCGGTTGACTGTATCCACCACAGGTAACAGGTTGTTCTTTCTTTTGGGCTTGTTTATCTAATTATGTTCTAGTTCTCTTGCATGACGGTCCTATTTTGAAAACTTACTTTCCTGTCAAACTGCAAAACCTAGAACATTTACTACCATACCCATCATACCCACCATTTAAATCTAAATATTAAATTAGCACACTTTGGCAACAGGATAATTCTCAATATCCGTCGATCAGATTACTTTAGGATTAGAACGACTGTAATACGTGCTTGCAACCTAATTTCTCATAGTGATTAATTTTCTACTTTAACTCTGAAATAACCAAAGTATAAATTAGTAATATTTAATTTTAAGTTATCTTTGTGAAAATTTGTTGATTTCCGAATTTATAGTAGATTGCAGTAGTAGGTTGTCTTGCATTGCATTTGGTAAGTTAGGGTTCATTAGTAGCATTGCATATCATATCACCAACTAGAGTAGTCCCTGCATGCCAACCCGTAGTGGTAGAGAGTACCTCCTCACTGACTCTCAGACCCCTTACCCACCATGGACCCCAGCATTCTACAAGATATTTTGGGACAATTAGCTGCATTACGAGCTGATCGTGACGAATTCAAACGAGAGATCCGTGTTCTAGTGCAACACCCTAGGACTCCTGAACCGTCAACCCCAATTGCAGCTTATCCCGAGCTTGGTTTGACCACACCACCTATAGCTTTTCCCCATCCCCCTAGGAACCAACCTCCTCCTGATCACCAGCGCGATCTTGATGAGCGACTACTTCGTACCGTACGAGTAGATGTCCCCACATTTGCTGGTCAATTAGAGCCGAGTGTGTACCTTGATTGGAGAGCAGCCATGGATAACTATTTTGAGTGGTACGAAATGACTGACGATAGAAAAGTACGATTCGCTAAAATGAAGCTTATTGGGCAAGCTCACTGGTACTGGCATAATGTTGAACATATGCGTGAGACCCAAAGGCTTCCTCGTATCACTACCTGGGAGGATATGAAGGAAAAGCTGAATGAGAAGTATCTGCCATTCTCTTACCGACAACACCTTATGGATAGGTGGCAGAAACTAACTCAAGGGACATCAACCGTTGCTGATTACATTGCACGATTTGAGGAGTTTCATATGAGGTGCGGTGTAATCGAAGAGGAGACTGTTACTCTCTCTAGGTTTCGGGCAGGACTCCACGAGGAGATCCAGAAAGAACTAATCCTCCGAGAGATTACTACTATTGGCCAAGCATACCAGTTGGCTCAAGATGTAGATAGTTTCTTACAAGCCCCTGTAGTGAGGTGTACCGACTCTCGGTTCATACCTCCAGGAACCCGACCTAATCAAAACTACCCCGCACAACCCAGGCAGTTTCCCAATCCTTTTAACCAGCCCGGCCCTAGCCAAGCACCGATTAGGACATCCCCGATACCTGTCCAGAACCATTCAAATGATAAAGAAAAGGGCATACTAGGTCCCAATCCTCCTTCTAGAAGCCAAGTTTTAGGTGCCAAAAATTTGGCCATATAGCATCCCAGTGTAATGCCAAGACCTATCTCATGACTGAACTAGAAGTTGGGACTCAAGCGAATGAATGTGTTGAAGAAGTCTATGAGCCAAACATTGAGAATTTTGTAGAAGACTTTGGAGACGAACAGACCGGGTTAGAGTTTCTCCAGGCTGAACCCCAAAAGGAGCCCACTGATCCAAATAACCAAAACCCTAGGCTTCATGTGGTTAGGTGCACTCTAACTCAGACTAAGACCGAACAAGATTGGCGTAGGACCTCCCTATTTTACACACTCATTAAGATCAATGATAAAACATGCAAAATCCTATTTGATAGCGGAAGTTGTATTAATACCATTGCTTCCGGAGTTGTCTTCCGCCTCGGCCTGAAATCTACCCCTCATCCCAATCCATATAAAGTAGCTTGGGTAGATAAGACATCTCTTTCGGTGTCGGAAAGATGCCTCGTCCCGATTCAATTCCTATCCTATAAAGACGAAATCTGGTGCGACTGCATTCCGATGGATGTAGGTCAAGTCATCCTAGGGAGGCCTTGGCTATACGATATGGACGTCACACTTCATGGGCGTTCGAATTCGTGTAGCTTTATGTTCCAGGATCGGAAAATTATACTGAACTCATTGCCTCCTCGAGAGTCCATCCCTGAAAAGAAGAGTGCCACTCTACGAAAAGATGAACCATTTCACATCATTACTTCGAAAGAGGTAATGAAAGATATCGAAAGCCAATCATCTGTGTTTGCCCTTGTGGCTAGAGCCATTAGTATGGAGTCGAACCTTGAGCACTCACCAGCAACAGTTCCCCTGTTGGAGGAGTTCCACTCTGTTTTCCCTAAGGATCTTCCAGATACACTTCTTCCGATGCGTGATATCCAGCACGCGACTGACCTCGTTCCCGGAGCACCCTTGCCAAATCTTCCCCATCATAGGCTCAACCCAAACGAGCACACTGAACTGCAATGTCAAGTTGACGAACTCCACACCCGAGGGTATATTCGTGAGAGTTTGAGCCCCTGTGTTGTACCTGCACTCCTCACTCCCAAGAAAGATGACTCTTGGAGGATGTGCATTGATAGCCGTGCCATTGATAAAATCGTTAAGTATCATTTTTTCATTCTTAGGGTGGACGACCTCTTAGATTTTATGTCTAGTGTCACGATCCCATGGCAAGATGTCAGTATGGACTTCGTGTTAGAACTTCCTAGTACCTATATCAAGCATGATTCCATATTTATGGTTGTGGACCATTTTTCAAATATGGCTCCCTTTCTCCTATGTCCTAAGACTTCTAACGCTTCTAGATTTGCCAAACTTTATTTCAATGAAGTCGTTAGACCTCCTGACCTTCCAAAATCTATTATATATGAAAGAGATGTTAGATTCGTGAGCTCCATTAGGAAAATTCTTAGGCACATGATTGGCACTAAATTAAAATTTTCGTCGGCCTATGTTAGGACTTTGGATTTAGTGTTACCGACCGCCGAGTTTGCATATAATAGTTCGGTCAATAGGTCCTTAGGCATGAGTTCTTTCGAAGTGGTGAATGGATATAAACCTAGGCAACCCATAGACTTGATTCTCATGTCTCATCAACATAAAGTCTCTGAGTCTGCACAATCATTTGCATCACACCTGCATTCATTGCATCAGGAAATCAGCAAACGTATTCACTCTAATAACTTAAAATATAAATTCCTTGCTGATTTGCACAGACGTTATAAAGAGTTGAATGTAGGAGATTCTGTCATGGTGAGAATTAGACCTGAACGGATTTCTTCGGAAACATTCAAAAAGTTGCAATCCCGTAGTGCAGGACCGTTCAAAATCCTAAAGAAAATCAGTTCGAATGCTTATGTTGTAAATTTTCCTGAAGCCTATGGGATTAGTGCGACATTTAATATTGAAGAGTTAGTCCCATACAAAATATCCACATTCATTCCTTCTGACCCTTTTGTTGCTACACCCACTGTTGTTGATCACCCTGATCTAGCACCTGCTAGTGAGCCTCCACCTCCACAGTTTCATGCACGCAGAGAACACATAGAACATATATTAGATGAGCAGGTTATATCTACCAGGAGAGGAAGCTACCAACGTTACCTTGTTCGATGGAAAGGTCGATCCGAATCAGATGTGTCGTGAATTTCGCGAGCTGAGTTGCAGCGCCTTGACCCGGATCTTCTGGAGCAGTACGACAGCCGACCCGATATACACTCGACGGGGTCGAGTTTTTCTCACCCGGGAGGAGTTGATGGGGACATCAGCTAGGTCCCCATCTTATTTGCATATTTGTTTATTTTATTTCTGGGTTTATTTGCATTTAGGGGTTTATTTGTGGTTTATTTTATTTCTGGACTCATTTGCATTTTAGGGCTTATTTGTGGGTTTTATTTTGTGTAAGGGGTTTTATTTTAAGTGTTCTTATTGGGCCCTATTTATAGGAAACTTTTATGTTGATTAGGGTTAATGAATGATTAAGAATTTCTTTTCCCTACGTTCTTTCTTCTCTTCTTCTCCTCTCCTTCTCTATTCTTCCTGCGTCTCTACAACCTCTTCTTCCTTCTCCTTCTCTTGTTCTTCCTTCTTCTCCTCTTCCCCCGCACTGGTGCTACATCACACCTCCTCTTACGAACCCAATCCTACTAAATGGAAATACTAACAAAATTCACCTCCGAAGTACCCATATTTTCATTCTCAAATTTAGACAACTTCTAGCTGGATATTCTATGCACGGCGTTGCACCCACTCGAAATATTGTCATTGTCCTTAAATATGTTTCATAGTACCACCTCACCCCACTTGATGAATTATCCTGCATATCTAACAATATTATATAAAGATTAACATTAAGTAAATTGATATTTTGCAAATTAGTTTTATATCATTTATCAAATTCATAAATCATGCTTTTCTTACATAGCACCATAAGGTAAATACCTTGGATACTACCTCAAAATGTTTTGGACCACCTCAAGTAATTGACCCCTAAACACTCGTGCATCCTAATTATTTGAGAAAATTAGCTTTACTAGCACAAGGTAGCACTTTAACCTAAATTGACTCCAAAGCTCTCATGACTCCCGAATTTTTGAGCATTAGTTTTACCAAAACCGCAGACCTTTATTTATTTTTCAAAAAATATGATGGGAGAGGCCTGGCCAAAATCAGGTGGGGACAGGATTCCAAACTAGGGTTCCAGTATCAACACGAACATCCAGTGACTTTACCAACGGAGCCCGTTGACATGCCCTACCAAACTGAACCTTAACCTCACCCGCTCCTGATTCAAGCCAATAAGATTCATAGCAATCATAGCATCAGATTGCCGATCAGACTCCTCGTCCCCCTCCCCCCCCCCCCTCAGGTCCTCCCCCAAAAGTCCGAGCTTATATCTGGTATAATGAGTAGATCATCAACACTGTCTTTTTTCCTCACATACTCTGACATTCATATGCTCCTCAATAGGACACAAGTTTCAATTCTCAGTAATTTTATCTTCTCTCTACAAGGCAACCATGCTCATGTGTTGACATCGAATTTAAAAAATCTTGCACAATTACTACAGTGGAGAATTCTTGATCAAAACTGTCTTCCCTACAAGATTCTGTCCTGATTAAATAAGGTTATATTGTTGCAGTTGCAGTGCATGATATTATAAGCATTCTTTGAAAAATATTCTGAAACATGGTGAGATCCAATTGCTGCACAACCCCTCATTTTTAGATTCACCATATACAACATTTTCCTCATTTTCGAGACATTACCCTAAAATCATAGATATTATTACTGTGCCACCACTGTTTCATAGGTTCACTATGAGCATTTTGTTCTACAGTAAAATTGAACTTCCTGGCCAAAGTTTGAGATTGAGAAATTGACAACGTGAATTGAACATGGCTGTCCATGTATTCGATCAAAATCCAATATCTTTCAAACAAACTCTAATTCAAATAAATCTTACCTGACCATCGTACCACCCCGTCTCCTCATCTGCAACACATTAAAAACCGGAATTTATTTGAAAATTTAATTGATAAGAAATTGGAAGTAGAAAAGAAAAAAAAATGGAACGTTTTTACATTCGACCGTGGCACTGAGCAATCGGTTGCCGACATAGGCCCAGCCGAGGTACATCCGGACCACGGCAAGCGTGACGGCGAGGAGGCCAGTGAACACGGTGCCAAGGGCGGAGAGGAGGCCGTCGACCTCAGGGTCGGCGACGGCTCGCGTGCCGAAGGCGGCCACGGGGAGGCCGACAAAGAGGGCGAAGGAGACGCCGGTGAGGGCGAGGCGGGAGCAGTAGTCCCGGAGGTCGGCGGCGGCCCAGGAGAACGGGAAGGAGGTAGAGAGGGCCTGATACTCGTTCACCGGCTGCTGCTCCAGCGGCACGGGGCACTCCGTCTCCGGCGGGCTCCCGTTCCGGAAGGAAGACGCGGAGCAGGCGGAAATCGGAGAGAAATGAGATTGGGAACCACTCGTCTTTCTCCTTCTTCTAGGGTTAGGGTTAGCGTTAGGGTTTGGAGATGGAGAGGGGAATTTGGGGATAGCGAGGGGGCAGAGGAAGACAGATGAGGCCAGGGACGAAGCCATGAGGAAAGCTCAAGAAACCGGCAACCAACGGTTCTCTTTCCCTGGCCCTTTGGGCTTTCATCCATCTTAATAAGGAACTCTGCTAACTCAGGGATCTCTTCGTAATTAAACTTTAGTTCGGGCTCCGTCAGTAATGTAGCTATTTTTATTTTTTTTTTTACAATGGTGGCTCATCTCCGATAGATATAAATGCGGCCAATAAAATTAGAAAATAAAAAGCTACAAAAAGAGTCTGGCACAGACTCGTGATCTACTCAAATAAAATTTTTCAAGTTATGGGCAGCAAAAAAGACAACCCAGTCAGCAACACAGTTTGCCTCCTGATAAACATATGTGGCTAGATAGAAGCCACACTCCTTCAGCAGGTGGCGGATATCGTGAAGCAGCGGCCGCTCCTCAGTCATGCATCCTCGACCTTGGACTAACTCGATGATTATAGTCGAGTCCAAGTCATTTGCTTTTCAGATGCTTCATGCGGAGACTACACAGAGGCTCTATGTATCCATACATAATTAAACATCTGCTTAGGGACCTGCAAATAATTTCCTTTGTCATTTGCACTTCGATCACCACCATAGTGGTGGGGTGCGTCGGTCGGCCGCCTCCACACCAGTAGTCCCCTTGCCTCCTTTGCATCTACCCTTGGAATGATAATGCTACCTCGACCGGATATAAGCAATGTCGAGTAGATTTGATGTTCGGCATATTTAAAATTCCTTTGTCCAAGATCGAGATTACTGGCTGCAGCTTATCTCGATGTTTCCACAAGAAGGATGGTTGTCTCTTCCTCAGAATCCTTGAACCAACCAAGGAATTACTGGCTGCATATTCTTTGGTTTGTCCAAGTTGAATCAACACACATGAGATGCACAATGAGAGGAAAACTTGCTGATTTGATTCTAAAAAAAAGAAGGACAAAAACAATCTAAGGAGGAATTGGTTTATCCCAACCTTAGCCTAAGCTCAAAGGCAAGTACAATAGGCACTAGGTCTCCCAAGCCTTTGCGGCCGACTCGCACTCTAGGTGGATAAAAACATGACTTCCAAGATACCTTCCTTGATCCTATCCTACGCCTTATATAGGCTTTTACATGGACACATGCAGAATTCTAAAACAACTCAAATTTAAATTTGAAATTCAAATTCAAAGAAAAGATGGAGGGCAACATGTGGCATGGGATGTGGCTTGATTTGCGTTGGGCGTAATCGATGGGCGTCAATTGCTGTTGTTGTGTGGATTGTAAAATTCAAATTCAAAATTTGAATTCAAATTTAAAATTTGAATTCAAAATTTGAATTCAAATTTAAAATTTGAATTCAAATAAAGGCCGGTTGGTTGGGCGCATGGGGTGGTTGCTGCTGGATTTAATTTGCCAAGTTGGCGCGGCGTAATCCTCGGCTTTAATTGCCGCGGTGCTTTATGGCTGCAAAATTTGAATTCAAATTCGAATTTAGGCAGCTGTTGGGGGCTGAATGTGGGTGAGGCGAAAATCTGGGAGTGGTCCATGGTGGGATTTGCAGGGGTTCTCAACATTCCCCCTCTTTTGAAGGACACCCTTGTCCTCAAGGATGAAATGAGGGTACTGCTGAGCTATTTCATCATAATCTTCCCAAGTTGTTTCCTCCTAAGGAACTTCGTTCCATTAGATCAAAATTTGCCATGTTTTCCTTCTATCTCTTCCTTTTTTTTCTAAATACGGTACTTGAGAGCTTCCTTGGGCTGCAACAACAACCTTCCTTCTTCATCATATATGGGTAACTCGTGTCCTATCATTGACGGGTCACCAACTCTTTTCTTCAGCCATGAAATATGGAAAATCGGGTGTAGCTATGAGGTGGATGGCACATCTAACTGATAAGCAACTCTCCCAATTTTTTTCAATATTTTTTAGGGTCCATAGTATTGCTTAGATAGTTTGTAGCTGAACCTCTTCTTTAATGATCTTTGCTGGGTTGGTTGGAGCTTTAAATATACACAATCTCCGGGTGCAAATTCCACATCTCTCCGAGTTAGATCATGGTACCTCTTCATCCTTTCTTGTGATCTCTTGAGTTCTCTTTTTACATTTATCAATACTTCATCCCTCGTGATCAACTCCTTCTCTACTTCTTCATTCTTGGTTGTGCCCACCTCATAGCGAGTTAGTGTGGGAGGAGGTTGCCCATATACTAACTCAAAAGGACTCTTCTTAGTGGAGGCTTGGTACGAAATATTGTACCAATATTCAGCCCATACTAAGTACTCTTCCCATCTGGTTTGTTGTTCATGACAATAGCACCGAAGGTATTGCTCTAGGGTTTGATTGATTGCCTCTGTTTGTCCATCGGTTTGCGGATGATAGAATGAGCTTGCCTTTAATTTGCTTCCTTGTAGTGTGAACAACTCTTTCCACAATGTGCTCATGAAAATTTTATCTCTATCCGACACAATACTCCGAGGTACTCCATGTAGTCTTACCACAAATTCCACAAAGGCTTTGGCCACGGACTTGGCAACATAGGGATGTCGAAAAGGAATGAAATGTGCATATTTGCTGAGTCAATCAACTACCACCAAGATCACTTCGTAGCCTTTACTTGTAGGTAACCCTTTAATGAGTCTATTTTTTTTTTTTTTGGGGGGGGGGGGGGGGTGCACCCGTATTTAGTCCCACATCGACTAGTAGCGGAAAGGTTCTGTGCCTTAATTGGGGGGCAAAGTTCCTTTCCTCTCGAGGCGCCTTTTGAAGGGCAAAACCGTGAGGGTATCCCCCTGTCAGCACTGGATGAGTGGGCCGGAAACGCCCAAAGTGGACAATACCTCGAGTGGAACGCAGTCCTTTTTCTCTGCTAGCTTAATATGGGCTAACTGTTGCGCGAGGCTCCGGCCAAAGCGTCCGTCCTCGCAACAGAGTCCATTGACAAATCCTCCCATATTTGATCAAGTATAGGTAAGGGTTGTAGAAGTCCCATTGGTGCCTTTGGGTCATACTTGATCTTTTGGCAAACTTCACATTCGGCGACCATTGTCTTCACTTCCTTCGTTAGTCCTTCCCAATAAAAGAAATGCTTCAAGCGAATATATGTGTGAAGCTACTCGGAATGTCCTTCTTTGCTGTTGTGCAAATGATCAAGTATATCTCTCCTTAAGTTTGGCACATCGGCATATAAACAATTTCTTTTTAGAAGATTAACCCATCTCTCGAGGAAGGGCCGCGCCCCTTGCTGCAGGCTACCCCCTAGGACTGGGACGCGCACTGAACCTTCCCGCTAGGGGGGCTATGTTGTGGGAGGGGTGCACCTGAATTTAGTCCCACATCGGCTAATAGCGGAAAGGTTATGTGCCTTAATTGGGGGGCAAAGTTCCTTTCCTCTCGAGGCACCTTTTGAAGGGCAAAACTGTGAGGGTATCCCTCCATCAGCGCTGGACGCGCGGGCCGAAAACGCCCAAAGCGGATAATACCTCGGGTGGAACGCAGTTCTTTTTCTCTGCTAGCTTAATGTGGGCTAACTGTTGCTCGAGGCTCCGGCCAAAGCGTCCGTCTCCGCAACAGATTTTGCTGGAAATTGGACCCGGGGGAGACCAGTGGCTGAGAAGGAGGAGCTCCAGCGTGAGATGGCAGGTGGCGGTCCGTCGGCGGGCGGCGTCCTCCGAGGGACCTGCAAAAAGCCGGTGGCCGGGGTTTCCGGCGCCGGCCCTCCGATGCTTAAGTTAGAGGGGGCAAATGTATGGAGTGAGAGAAAATATGTCCCATGAGTTTTAGAGTCCAACCTCCTCTAAGATGGAGGGATTCTCCTTTTATAGAGGGGTACAGAATTACCTATGATGTGACGGGGCGAACAGGTTACCGTCATGATTGAGCACGATCGTGTGAATTAATGCATTATCGTGGGAGATCAGGCCGGAGTCAGTGAGTCGTCGTGGCTGATCGGACGTGGCGGAGTAGCTCAACTGTCTGCCGTGGAGAGTTGAGGTCCGTAGATAGTACGCTCATTGATTGTTGAGTGAGCCGGAGATCAGCAGAGACCATGCGCATTAATTGTTGACAGCGGTAGCAGGGCGTTGTCCTTGGTCAAGCTACAGGAGGATGTGATTGTAGCAGGTGATGGTGAGGTCGGGCTTCCGAAGTCGAGGATGCCGAGGTCGAGTGCTCAGGTCGGGCGCTTTCAGGTCGGGCGCCTCCAAGTCGGGCGCCCCCAGGCACGTGATGGTCATGCGCCCATGTATTTCGGGACGACTCGTTTTTTCCCCCAACACTACCCCCGACTTCCTAGTTCGAGCCGTTTGCGAGCTCGGACGTGAGAAGTAGTTGTCTTTACCATATTGGTGTGGGCCAGGAAGCCTTAACTCATTCCGACGTTCCGCGCGTTTCGAGGCACTCTTAATGAGAAAAGACGGGGCGATGCCCTTTTGCCTTTCGAGGTAGCCTCGCATCGTGGGCTCATAATGGGGCTCCACGATCCAATGGGACGCCGTGATTCGGTATTCAAAGCGCCGATCTGAATTGGATACGCCGCTTCAGTCTTCGGGGCCGACAAATGGTACGATCTAAGTGGGAGGCGGAACCCTGTCTCGCTGATCCGGGCCGTTGGAAAGGTCTATATAAACCCTTATCCTGGCCCTAAGGGCTCCTATTTGGCCGCCGCTATTGTTGCTTCTTCCTTCTGTTCTCTGGTGTCCAGTTTCTTCCGGCGGCACTCCGAGGCATTTTCAGGCGATCGTCTTGGTTTTTCTCTTCTCCGGATCGTCGGCACTTCCGGCGGGGATCTCAGTAGGTGCCTCCCCCCTCGTTCGCTCGGAGGGTTTTTGCTCTCTTTCCTCTTTCTTCTTCTTTCGTCTTCTTTCTGGGATGGGTTGTGGTCCGGATGAAGTCGGGTCCACTATGAATGAGGAAGAGTTGAAAATGATCGCCGAGTGGTTTTTTCCTCGGTGCGGGTTTTGTTTTGAACATGCGGGGTCGGAGGATCGGGTAACGAAGCCTCCCCCAGGTCGGATCGGAGTGTACGTAGAGACACTCTGGGCCGGCTTGCAGTTTCCCCTACACGGGTTCGTGAACGAGCTCCTAGCGACCTACCAGCTTGTCCCAGCACAGCTCGCTCCGAACGTGTGGAGGACCATTGTTGGTTTTTTGTCCCTCTGCCTTGCGCACGGGATATCGACTTCGGTCAATGTCTTCCGGCAGTGCTTGTTGCTGCAGTCCAATCCGGGGGACGGAGAGTGGCTTTACCTTGCCCTTTGGGGCGGTCGGTCACTCTTCCAAGGTGCTCCTACATCCATTCGCGGGTGGAAGAAGAAGTTTTCTTTTTATCCTCCGAGCGTGCGTGGGGTTTGACCCCAGGTGGGGGCAGGCCCGGCTCAAGACCGCCAACAAGCTCCCCAGACTTTCCGAGAACGAGCAGGGGATCCTCAACGCTCTTTGCGGCCTCGAGAAAGATATTCTTTTGAATGACCTCGTGAGCGAGGTTGCTTTGGTTAATGTCGGCTTGAGTTCGGCGCGCCCCCAGGGTAAGGGTGGTTGTCGTTTCTCGTCTTGTTCGTTTTACTTTTTCTCTTCTTCTCTCGTCTTCTCTTCCCTGACATTTGGGCTTTTCTTTTTTGTCTTTTCAGATATTCCGAAAATGGTGACCAGCAACGCGGCTCTCTACGCCCGATTCAGAAAAAGGGCAGCCGAGGCCGAGGCCGGTGGGGCCCTACTCGAGCCTAGGAAAAAAGCCAAATCTTCGGCGTGCGCGGCCGCCAAAGCAAGTGCCCCCAGGGCCGGGACCTCTAGACCTGCTCGGAAGGAGGTTCTGAGCACCGATCGCGGGGGCTCAAGCTCTGCGGGGACTTCTGCGGCCCCCGCTTGTCCAGCTCCCGTCTCTCAGCATCCCGGTCGGCAGCTTGTCCAGTTGCGGCGCTCGGTTCCCGAGCCGAGGAGCGGCCTAGGGGTCCCGAGCTCGTCTTCGCCAAGCCCAGCGAGGCCCAGTCTTCCGGATCCTTCGGGGGATGAGACCCAGGAAGAGAGGAGGCCCCATTGCCCCGAGTGGGTGGTCTTCGAGGGTGACTCGACCCTCCATGACGCCCAAATAGTGTGTCAAGTCTTTCGGGTCGCTCTGCTCCCGGCCGATCGGGCCGAGTTCCAGTCCGCGGACTTCAACAGTCTTGTGGACCGGACCTTTTGCTCCGCCATTCGGGTAAGTTTGTTTTCGGCCTTAACTCCTGTATTCGATTTTTGGCCTTGGCTTACTCTTTCATTTGTTCTATTTGCAGCATCTTCACGAGGTCGACATGTTGATCTCTGTGGCGGCAGACTATCGGGACAAGGCCCGAAGATGTCTGCGGGGGCAGGAGGAGGCCGAGAGGAGACTTGGTGAGGTCAAGGTCTCGCGGAGGGAGCTCCTTGCGAGGGTGGAGGCCGCCGAAGCCGAGCTCCGAGCGCTGACTGCGGAGCTCGAGGAGGAGAGGGCCGTGCATGCTCTGGCCAGGTCGGAGGTGCGCGCCGCTGAGGCGCGTCTGGCCGAAGCTCGCTCCGCGATCGCCGGTCACCGATATGAGGTGAGGGGCGTCCGGCTACAGATCGAGCAGCTCGAGGCTCGTGGAAGAGGGCTTTGGAGCAAGCCCAAAATGTGGTGCAACTCTTCCGGGAGTCGGAAGAGTTCTGCGAGTTGCTGGAGGAAGAGGCCGTGGATGGACTTATCCGCGGCTTTGAAGACTTCCGGAGGCAACTGAGACGGCTCTGCCCTGAGTTCGATCTCAACGCACCCCAACCCGGAGGTGAGATCGACGAGGACGAGGGTGGGCCCGAAGGCCCGGCGAGCGGCGACTTGGCCAGCAAGGCGCCCGCGGATCCTGAGGCCGAGCGGGAAGCAGTTAGGGCTGAGGTCGAAGCAGTCGAGGAGACATCTCGGGAGGCTTCCACCGAGGGAGCTCCTGAAGGAGTGCCCGATGCCGGCTATGTTGTTGGGGGGGGGGGGGTGCACCCAAATTTATCCCACATCGGCTAGTAGCGGAAAGGTTCTGTACCTTAATTGGGGGGAAAAGTTCCTTTCTTCTCGAGGCGCCTTTTGAAGGGCAAAACCATGAGGGTATCCCCCCGTCAGCGTTGGACGCACGGGCCGAAAATGCCCAAAGCGGACAATACCTCGGAAGGAACGCAGTCCTCTTTCTCTGCTAGCTTAATGTGGGCTAACTGTTGCGCGAGGCTCCGGCCAAAGCATCCGTCCCCGCAGCAGAGCCCATTGACAAATCCTCCCATATTTGATCAAGTATAGGTAAGGGTTGTAGAATTCCCATTGGTGCCTTTGGGTCATACTTGATCTTTTGGCAAACTTCACATTCGGCGACCATTGTCTTCACTTCCTTTTTTAGTCCTTCCCAATAAAAGAAATGCTTCAAATGAATATATGTGTGAAGCTACTCGAAATGTCCTTCTTTGCTGTTGTGGAAATGATCAAGAATATCCCTCCTTAAGTTTGGTACATCGGCATATAAACATTTTCTTTTTAGAAGATTAACCCATCTCTCGAGCTGAAATTTTTGATTCCACCAGTGGTTGCCTCAATCTTCTCATAAATCTCTTGGGCCCAGGCATCTAGCTTGACTGCTTCTCAGATTCGGGCCCAGGCACATGTAGATTCCTTTTCTTTCTTGGACACCCATGGATCTTCCTTGGACATCATATGAACTATCATGTTATCTTGGTTGGTTTTTGCTGCCCATTTTTTCTTTTCCCCACTGATTTTAAACTCCATAGTCATTGAGCCATAATCGATGACTACCTTTTCCACTTCTGAAAGCCATGCATTGCCGAGGACCACATCAAGCCCCACTAATTGCAGTACATGCAAGTCAGCCTTGATGCAAACCCATTGGGCATTCATCTTCACTTCTCGGATGACTTCATTACACTTCAATCGCTCACCACTTGCCACCTTCACCTCAAATGACTGAATGGCCAAGCTTTGCAATCCAACCTTTTGCACAATGTTGGCGTTGATGAAGTTATGCGATGACCCATTATCGATAGGTAGAGAGACTTCATGCTTCCCTATCCATGCCATCAGCCTCATGGTGCAAGACTTTTGGACTCCCGTCAAGGCATGAAGTGAGAACTCCTTGTGGTGCAGCCTTTTCATCTTCACTGCACCCAGAAATTTCAGTAGCCTCCTCCTCTTCTTCTTTTCCATATACATCAATAAGAAAGGTTTGGCCGGTTTTGCATTTGTGCTCATAGCTCCACCTTTCTCCACACTTGAAACAAAGGCCTTTTTTGATGAAGTCTTGCAGCTCCTCCCGAGACAATTTCTTCACTTGTTGCTGCTGCGGTTTGGGGCTGTTGCCGACCACTTCTTTGCCCTTCCAATTAGATTTTGGTTGAAAGACCTTAGGCTCACGGCTGCTGATGGTTTTCTTGATCATTCTCCCCTCCAAACGGTAGCTTTCCTCTAAGATTTCATCTACCCTCATGGCTCCTTGCAAAGTAGCCGGTTGCTTCAATTTCAGCTCTTTGGAAAGCCGAGGTTTCAACCTATCAATGAAGGTTCCCAACAAGGCTTCATCCGACCAACCCATCACTATGGTTTGAAGTTGACGGAATTCATCAATATAGGTTTGGAACTTTCCTTCTTGCTTCAGTTTCGCCAATTGCCCGTGATGATTGACAACCAACAATGGCCCCCGTTGTATCATGAACTCTTTGACAAGGATCGTCCATCCCAATCTTCTTCTCTCCTTCTCATAAATGGATCTTAACCATCTCCACCATCGGCTAGCCCTTTCCTCCAAATGAAAGCTCGCCAAGATGACTCTCTCATCTCGGGGTACTTCATACACATAGAAGAATTGCTCCGTTTTATCTAACCATTCATAGGGATCTCCTCTATTAAATTTCGAAAAATCTATTTTTGGTTTTCTTGACCCCCAATCTTGATTTCTTGGACTCCCTTCTTCATCACCATATTCTCCTACATGTGGCCTTCTTCTTCTTCTCTTCCCATGACTTCTTCGGCCATCATGTTGTGGGGCATGATAAGGCCTATCTTCTGGCTCCGTACCCTCCTCATAATATTCTTCTTGTCTCATACCCCCTTCAAACATTTCTACACAAACACCATAGCCTTCGATTCTACTCCCTCTTCTCATATTTTCTCTCATATTTTTCCTTACATGATAACCCCCATGATCGGTCGCTGACCCACTAACACCTTCACTCTCTCTTTCTTCTCTGGCTTGCCCTGTCGTAAGGCATGCGACCAAGGCCTCTCCCTCTGATTTTTTTCTCTTTCACCCTCACCCAATCTTCTTTCCAATCTCTACAAACTAACATTTGTCTCTCTTCTCATTTCAGCCATGGAGGTAAAGAGTTCCTCCAAGAGTTTATTCACTTGGTTGGGTTGACTTTCGAGGGTTTCAAGTCGTTGTTGATGGGAGTTAGAGTTTCTCCTGAATTCCATGATTAGATGGCTACTGTGGATGATCACAACACCCAGAATTTTTTTTTTTTTTTTTGCACTTCCTCCATCCAAAACCACTCCAAACCTCCTGCGGTTGTCACCCAAAGGATGATCCAACCCTCCTATGTAATACACCACTCAATCAGCCTCCACTTTACAGGGTTTTCAAAGATACCTACAGAAAATTCAGTCCCTCAAGATCTCCTTAATCAGCCCTTAATTCTAAGCCAGTTTTCTGATTCATTGTAGTTAAAAAATTAGCACAAGGTACTACCAGTAGCCTCCCTTTATGCTATCCTTAATGTTACCTACAGCAAATCAGTTGGGTCAAATAGCACAAGGTACTACAAGTAGCCTTCCTTTTGTGCTATCCCTAGATGAACACGGCGAAGATAAAAAACTTCAATACAATCTATCCGAAAGAAGGCACTCATACACCCGCCCCTTTACAACTCGGGACTCTCTCAATTCAAAATTTCAGATCTCACAATCAACTTCGAATACTTAACAACTAATTCCCAAGCAATTGATAATGATGTAGAATTTTAAAGATAACAATTCCACATGAAGGATAGAGCATGTACTGCTCTTTGATAATATATATCTAAGTAGTGTAAGTGTGGTGTTACCTCCCAAGATCCTCCTCTCAAGGCTCTCAATAAAAGCACCAAATTGGTGAGGTGCGTCAGTCGGCCGCCTCCACACCACGTAGTCTCCTGCCTCCTTTGCGTCTACCCTTGGAATGATAGTGCCGCCCCGACCGGATATAGGCAACGCTGAGTAGATTTGATGTTCGGCACACTTAAATTCCCTTTGTCCAAGATCAAGATTACTGACTGCAGCTTATCTCGATGTTTGCACAAAAAGGATGGTTGTCTCTTCCTCGAAATTCTTGAACCAACCAAGGGATTACTGGCTGCAGCTTATCATGTGGTTTGTCCAAGTTGAATCAACACACATGAGGTGCACAATAAGAGAAAGGCTTGCTGATTTGATTCCAAAAGGAAGAAAGACAAGAACAATCTAAGGAGGGATTGGTTTATCCCAACCTTAGCCCAAGCCTGAAGGCCGATTACAATAAGCACTAGGCCTCCCAAGCCTTTGCGGCCAACTCACACTCTAGGTGGATAAAAACAAGACTTCCAAGGTACCTTCCTTAATCCTATCCTATGCCTTATATAGGCTTTTACATAGATACATGCAGAATTCTAAAACAACTCAAATTTAAATTAGAGTTTCAAATTCAAAGGAAAGATGGAGTGCAACGCGTGGCATGGGATGTGGCTTGATTTGCGCTAGGCGTGATCAATGGGCGTCGGTTGTTGTTGTTGTTGTGTGGATTGCAAAATTCAAATTCAAAGTTTGAATAAAGACCGGTTGGTTGGGTGCATGGGGCGGTTGCTGCTGGATTTAATTCGCCAAGTTGGTGCAGCATAATTCTCGGCTTTAATTGCTGCGGTGCTTCATGGCTGCAGAATTCGAATTCAAATTCGAATTTAGGCGGGTGTTGGGAGCTGAATGCGGGTGGGGTGGAAATCTGGGCGTGGTCCATGGTGGGATTTGTGGGGGTTCTCAACACATAGTTCACTTGTCCTATATTCAAGGGTCCCATGTGGTAGCCGGTGACTAGCTGGCCGGTGGCTCGATGTCCAAATTGACACCTAATCTTTTTGGATCAATCCTCAATTGTGAGAGGACTAAATGAATCAAGTAATAATTAAAATAAATAATTTATAGTTTCAATTGAGAATGGATTTTATTTTTGGTTTTTGTGTGTGTTACACACTTTAATTAGCAATAGGATAAAATAGGAACTAATGTTTTTTACTCTAATTATTTCTCTTTTTAATTTTTTTTCTCTACTTCATAAAATAAAAATTTATTAATAAATAATGGTACAGTGGATGATCTATTAGTAATCTGGTTATCAATATTTTCAAAATTAGAATGATCAGGAAGTTCATCTGGTTTAACCATGAATCATTTGCCTATTCGATCTGCTTCAAAAATTTTTTAAAAAGTGGTAAAAATTGGGTCAAATCTGAAAAAACTAGATGAACCGATTAGATTGGCTTATCCAACTTGGTTTGATTTTTTTTTTTTATTTTGTGTTTTTTTTTGCTATGGATGTGGCTTGCTTGACTCTTAGTCCAGTTTGTGCAGGAAATGAGCCTCTTCACGGCCTTCTCTCCTAGCATTGTAGGTCCTTTGGGATCCATGACCTCGACATGACAAAATTAGGGTTTGGACTTTTTGGCATGTTGAGGTTCTCCATTGGGGTTTGGACCAAGAAAGAAGGCCCAGGCTCATGGATTTCCATCCAGAACTCGGTGTAGGGCTTGTTTGGCTCGATCTCCACCATAGAATTGTTAGAGAAAACGCTGTCGATATAGTGATCTTCAGTGACAAGGTCACCCCCACACCTGAGGGCACGAGCCTCCCGTTGCGAGAAGATGGTGGCCTTAATGACCGCCGAGTGGTAAAGAAGTGGAGGGTCGTGGAGGAGCAACGAAGAGGTAGGAGGGGCAGTACGACCATGACAATTGAGGGAGGCTTTGGATTGGGTGGCGATGAGGGGGACCTAGATTAGGGTGGTGCAACGAAGGGTGAAAGCAGGGGCAGGGGCTATTTCATGCGTATTTGACTGTAGACCCACCAATATGCCATGCTATTTCTCTATAAATATGCTACCCATCGTACAAAATAGTCGTTTTCTCTTTTGATGGATGCTCAGTTTTGAGGATCAGTCATTAATCCATGAGATATACGGACTGCTAGAGGAGTCACTACAACAAAATGTGAAAATGGCGACGCTTTTTTTCCGACGCTAGGAAGGAGTGTCGGAAAAGTTTGGCAGGGCGCCAAAATTTGCCGATGCTTCTAAAAAGCATCAGCAAGAGACAATGCTTTAAAGCATCGTCATAGGCTACAAGCCCTAGCTATTCAATACCTATTATCTCGATGCCCTAGCTAGCCCGGCCAATCTCCTCTCCTCCTCCCTCCGGTGCTGACCGACCAAGCCAATCTCCTATTCTCCTCCCTCCTCTCCAGCGCCGACCAACCGGCCCCAAGCTCCTGTCCTCCTCCCTCCTCTCTAGCGTCGACCGACCGGCCCTATTCTCCCCTTCTCCTCCCTCCTCCGTGGTGCCGACCGACCGGCTGCAAGGTCTCTTCTCCTCCCTCCTCTACGGCGCCGACCGACTGGCCCTGATCTCCGAGATCTCCTCCCTCCTCTACGACGGCGGACAAGAACCCGGACCCTAACCCAGTGATTTTTCGGGACAGAATGTTGGAATTTCAAAAACGCTAACCCGAACCCTAATTCCTTTCAGTTCTCCAATTCTCTCTTCGAATTGTTGTTTTTTTTTTTTTTGTGATTCTCCCCTCTGCCAATTGATTGAGGTGTAGAGGGAATCGGCGATGGCGGTACATGAAGATGGGAGAGCTTCCGAGGAGAGATTGCATGAAGATGGCGATGATATGCCCATCTTCTCCTCCCTCCTCTGCGGCCCGACCGACCGGCCCTAAGCTCCTCTTCTCCTCCCTCCTCTGCGGTGGCGGAGGACAAGAACCCGGACCCTAACCCAATGATTTTTGGGGCAGAAGGTTAGATCTTCAAAAACCCTATCCCGAACCCTAATTCCTTTCAATTCTCCAATTCTCTCTTTGATTTTTTGTTGGTTTTTTTTTTGTGTGTGTGATTCTCCCCTCTGCCAATTAATTGAGGTGTAGAGAGAATCGGCGATGGCAGTATATGAAGATGGAAGAGCTTTTGAGAAGAGATTATATGAAGATGGCGATTATATGCCCATCTTCAATGCCGAGAATCTTCATAGCAACATGAAATCTATCTACTATAGGTCCAATAATTTTTTTTTAAAAAAAAATTCAACTCCCGACGATTTATAGCGTCGGTGACGGGGACTTGAACCAATGTTGAGGTAGGCTATTGGGAAGGGATGCTCCGGAGAGGAAGAAGGAGGACGCTCGGTAGAGGATCGAAGGATGTTTTTTGATCAAATTCTTTTAATCAACTTTTCTTTTTTATTTTCAAGAGGAAGGTATGGAATGACTAACGAGCAAATTTAGGTGTTCATTTTCCCTTACATTAGCAAGTAGTTAGCCATCAATACTGATGATTTTCTACATGCAATATTCTCTATATATACGTTCAAAAGATTGCCAATTCTAGTATGAATAGAAAATTCACCTGTCTAGGCAGAACCTTGTCGTCATGTAACGCCCATGTCTTAATGCTTCCCGTCAATCTTAGCTTATAGAGAAGAAGCAATGAAATAAAACCGAAAACTCCATCTGGAAAGGGTGCTTGACAGAAAGGAACTAATATTGTGCTCTGCAAATGGATGAAAGATTATAAAAGTGTTTGCATAAACAAATTTTGCTGTGAGAGAGCATTATGATTATCAGCATCCTGGATTGTGTTTACGGAGTTATTGCCAGAATTAGCATCCTTGATCATGTTGTGGATGCTCTCAAGACCCCACTTCACCGTTAGAACATAAGAACGGTACATGAACAGGAACTCTGCCCAAACTGGAAGTCCGCAAGTTTTCTAAGGATCTGAATCGGCCTTTTTGTTTTTGAGTCTCCTGCTGTTGGGTTCATCATTAAGTTAGTTTTAGTGATAAAAATTTATATTTATTTTAGTATACATTATAAATGCATGCTAACTGTCGCATGATGGACTTAAAAGAAGTAGGAAAAAGCTATAACGGGAATTAGATTGGTCTGATAACAGCACCAAGAGTCAAGAAATTGGTGGTTACTGTGAGGCCCCTTAGTCCCACATCGGCTAGAGAGTCCTTTAAGCCTGGGCATATGAGGCGGGTGTCTCTAAATTCTGTAGATGCATTTTGGGAAAAAACAAAACTGGGAAGGGGTTAAGCTCGGGGCGCGCGCGCGTAGACTCCGGAGCCAGACAATATCTAGTAGGGGAGCCTCGTGTCCCCCCTCATGTGGCACCTTAAAAAATGGGCCATGACATTTAGTATCAGAGTCGAGGACGGCTCTAGTCCGATGGTGGGTGGAGTGTGAGGCTCCTTAGTCCCACGTCGGCTAGAGAGTCCTTCGAGCCTGAGCATATGAGGCGGGTGTCTCCAAATCTTGTAGACGCATTTTTTTTCCGGACCCCAAAACCGGACAATATCTAGTAGGAGAGCCCAATGTCCCCCCTCATGCGGCACCTTAAAAAGTAGGCCATGACAGTTATCATATTTTCTCATGCAAGCAACAAGGCCATTCTTGCAAATTTCAAGGTGTCTCTGCAACAGAGACTGGATTGTAGGGATCATATATATGGGATTGAATTGAGAGGTGGAAAAAGGCAAGCAACCAAGTCATTAGCAAAGTAGACATGAAATTAAAAAAGTATAATCATATTAATAAGCCTGCATGGTTTCTGCTTTTACTTTGTGGAACATACTTTTAGAAAGGAAAGAAAACTGACCACCCTCATTATTCTGTTGGGAAACCTAAATCAATCTGACCCCAAAAATCTTCACCCCTCACAGGGAATTTCGTCCAACCATATATCAATATCAGGCATGAGACAAGCATGACTTTCACAACGTCGTCATAAATCCAAAATTCAAGACTTAGAAGCAGATTGCTTCCTCTGGTAGAGACACTCTGCATGCATGAAGCAACACAACCACAAATTAGCTCTACAAGTTGATTGACTATCTCACTCCGCTATTAATCATGGTCTTCATGACCTATGCTTCTTTTTTCGAGTGGTCCTGATTGATCAACCCCCAGGACAAGGTCAGCATGGTTACAAGAAGTAGCTATTGAATTTTTCCAGAGGAAGTTTCAACATGGACTTGTAGAGGGTACTAGATCTTCATAACAACTAGACTTTGATAATTCAGGCAGGACTGATTACCCTTCTTTTGAAGTCCAGCTATTTAGCCTTGAATGGAGGACAAAGCAGCCATTGATTTTTTTTCCGTAGGAAGTTTCGGCATGGACTTGAAGAGGGTGCTAGATCTTCATAACAACTAGACTTTGATAATTCACCTTGCTTGGCTAACTTACACTATCTTTTATCAACATTACTTGGACTTCAATCTTGTAAGACTTTCTAACAAGACTGATTACCATTGTATTGAAGGGTGGCTATTTAGCCTTGAATGGAGGACAAAGCGGCTATTGATTTTTTCCACAGGAAGTTTCGACATGGACTTGAAAAGGGTACAAGATCTTCATAACAACTAGACTTTGATAATTCACCGTGCTTAACTTTCCATCAGTGAATCTTCTCATCACCGTGCTTGTGCCCCTATGGATACTGAGATGAGGCCATGTTCCTCCCTGTCCATCATTCTTCTCTTCTTTCTCCTCTCTTCTCTCAACGTCCAACCCTGTGGAGCAACTGATAGCATCTATTTGGGCCAGTCCGTCTCCGGAAACCAGACCATAGTGTCCAAAGAAGGCAAGTTTGAGCTGGGGTTCTTCACACCAGGTAACTCCCGGAACTACTACATAGGTATCTGGTACAAAACAATTCCTGTCCAAACTGTAATCTGGGTGGCCAACAGAGCAACACCCATCTCCAACACCTCATCTGCCGAGCTAAAAATCTCAGAAGATGGCAAACTAGTCCTCCTCAACAGTTCCAAAATCCCAGTTTGGGCATCCAATTCAACTCCATCGACCTCGAATTCCATGGTTGCAGTGCTTCTTGACACGGGAAATCTTGTTATAGGAAATCGGTCGAACGCTACAATTTGGCAGAGTTTTGATCATCCAACTGACACCGTCATGCCAGGAGGATGGGTTGGAGTAAACAAGATCACAGGGGAGTATCAGAGCATAACTTCATGGGAGAATCCTGAGAATCCTGCCCCCGGGCCGTTCGCTCAAAGTATGGACCCCGATGGATCCAATTAGTTCATATTGCTGTGGAATGGTTCTGAAATTTATTGGCGCAGTGGGCTTTGGAATGGCCGGTACTTCCCTGCAATCCCTGGTACCAGAGAGAGCTCTCCCATCAACTTCACCTTCGTCGACAACAAGCAGCGGAAGTATGCCACGTTTACCAACCTCTACAGTTCTTTCATCACCCGGACTGTGGTTGATTCATCGGGGCTATTAAAACATTTGTATTGGCTGAACAGCACCCAGGAGTGGCAGACAATCTTTACTCAACCTTTGGCTCAATGTGATGTCTACTCTCTATGTGGAGCTTTCGGTATCTGCGACCAGAAAAGCTCAAATATTTGCAGGTGCTCCTATGGTTTTGAACCAGCTTCAATGGAAGAACGGGAGTTCAATGTTTGGAACTCAGGGTGCGTGAGGAAAACCAGTTTGCGATGCAGCAATAAAAGCTCGACCGGTGAAGAAGGGGATAGATTCCTCGAGATGACCAATATGAGATTGCCTGCCAATCCGCAGAACTTAACTGTCGGGAGTGCTAGAGATTGCGAACAGGCTTGCTTGAACAGTTGCTCTTGCAACGCATATGCTTATGTGAGTGGATGCTCAATTTGGAATGGGGATCTTCGGAACCTTCAACAACTCTATGATGGTGATGGTGGAGCTGGAACTCTGCATTTCCGGCTCGCTGCCTCTGATTTCCCAGCTTCGAGTAGCTCCCATAAGTTCGTAATAGATCTTACTCTTGGTGTCATCGGTGGAATTATTGGGATCCTGTGTGTTCTTGTCGGACTAATGTGGGCATTTCAAAGGAGGAAACGTATTCGAATGGCAAAACAAGTTGAGGGTTCTTTGATTCAGTTTACATATGGCGATTTGCAGCGTGTGACCAAGAACTTCTCCGAGAAGTTGGGTGGTGGTGGCTTTGGCTCTGTTTTCAAAGGGACATTAATTGACTTAACCGAAGTAGCTGTGAAGAAGCTTGAAGGCTTGAGACAAGGAGAGAAGCAATTCCGAACCGAAGTGAGCACATTGGCTGCTATTCAGCATGTCAATCTGGTTCACCTTCGCGGTTTCTGCACCGAGGGCAGCAAAAGGCTTCTAGTTTATGAGTACATGCCTGGTGGTTCCCTGGACTCTCATCTCTTTCAAAACAAATCCACGGTTCTGGACTGGAAGACGAGGTATCAAATTATTCTTGGGATTGCGAGAGGATTAGCCTACCTCCATGAGAAGTGCAGGGAGTGCATCATACACTGCGACATAAAGCCAGACAACATACTCCTAGACAAGGACTTCTGCGCCAAAGTTGCAGACTTTGGCATGGCGAAGCTCATCGGTCGCGACTTCAGCAGGGTGCTGACAACCATAAGGGGAACCATTGGCTATCTCGCACCCGAGTGGATTTCTGGCCTGCCAATCACCTCCAAGGTTGACGTCTACAGCTTCGGGATGATGCTTTTTGAGCTGGTATCAGGCAAGCGAAACACAGCGCAATCTGCGGATGGGAGCAAATTCTTTTATCCGTCCTGGGCGGCTATAAAGGTCGTTGAAGGCGATTTATTTAGCTTATTAGACCATGGATTCAAAGGTGCTGCCGACCTTGAAGACCTAACCAGAGTCTGCAGAGTTGCTTGCTGGTGCATTCAAGACTCTGAAGCTGACAGGCCAACAATGGGACAGGTGGTGCAGATCCTAGAGGGAGTCCTGGAAGTGAGCATGCCGCCACTTCCTAGGGTTCTTCAGCTCCTTACGGAAGATCGGAGCCAAATTCGTGATGATTTGTCATCCACTGAATGCAAAGATCCACTTGATCAATCTCAAGATTTCTATCCGTAATTGTCAAGCTATAAGGGCCACATGAATCTCTGCTGAGCATGCCAATAATATGTAACGGGTTAAAGTATAGCTTGTAGTTGTTATGATCCTTAAGATGGATGTTTGTATGAGGGTGTAATGTTCTATAGTGGCTGTAGTATCTATGTAGTGGCATAAAGTTCATGAATATCTCTTGTTATAAAGATAGGTTAGATGTTATAAAGTTTCCAACTCATCGCTTTCCAAGCATGAGTTATATAGATATGTTAGATACACGAGTAAGCTGGCAACCACCGGATGTACCTCTTGCTGAAGACAATGTTCAAGACCTTCTTATCTATTTATTTTCAAGGCATTTATTTCAGAATTTCTCAGTTTTGCTGAATCACCTCAACAATCAAACCACATATGCGCATGTGTTTATAAGGTTCATGGACCGGCCATCTGAGATGATTATACCCCATGGATGTTTTCTTGATTATGGATAATGTTAATTAGAGGTGGGATAAAAAGCAAGATGGTAAGCTAGGTTGAAAGGATATGGATGTTAATTAGAGGTGGAGGTGGCTTTTTCCTCCCTCCCACTTCTTTCATAGGCGGAAAAAAAAAGGACATAAGAACATAAAAATAAGAAGGGTTTTTTTGCATGAATATCTTCCTAAATATTGGATTTTGTATGAATACCCCTTCAAATTGATATTTACATGTATACCCTTGTAAAACACTTGTTTTGTCATTCTACCCTTTTTTTATTTTTGTTTTTGCATATATACCCATGCTATCTAACGACGTTAAAAAATTAATGGTTTCAAATTAAAATGACTAAATACCCTTAATGGGTAGACATGCAAATAGATCGTGATCCCGATAGAAAAAGAAGACAAGAACAATAGCGTAATTTTAATATTTTATTTTATTTTTAATTAATATAAATATGATTTTTTTAATACCGTTAGAGCAACTGTTATATTACGGATATTTGTACACAAATAAAATTTTACGAAGGTATACATGCAAATATCAATTTTTGAAGGATATTCATGCAAAATTTGATATTTAGAAGAGTATCCATACAAAAAATTTAAATAAGAATTAAAAAAATATATAACTTCCTTCTTTAATCGCATGCAATCTATTTCTATCTTGTGCTTACCCATATAATAAACAAAGGAGTGTTAAATCTGTTCAAACTTGTTGATAAACCAATTGAAGACAGCCGGTGGCGGGCATTCTTTTGTAGGCTCTTCAATATATGGCATTCATCTGATCCATGCGCTTTTTTTAAGCTAAGTAGGCTTGTATTATTAGCTCTTCGCTAATAAAATAAAGGAATCAGAGGTCGTCGACAAATGATTATTTCAGTTCCAAAGAAAACAAAGCTGATTGACCCAGTTATATAGTACAGACAAGCATCAGCGACCATGTATATAGCCCAAGGAACCCATCTATCAATGTCACGCACAGGTAATTCAATTTCACTGGCCTTTAATTAACAGAAAAATGAAAAGGAAAGGAAAACATTAATCATGAAAATAAAGTGCCACATTCAAAATATATAGTAAGTTTAGGAATTGTATGTGCTGCCCCCGGTCCCAAAACCCTAATGTAGATCATCTCCGTAGACCTTCAAGATAATAAGCAAGGGCCAAAGAGCTCATCAGGTTGGCTCTGGCCGAGCCCGAAAAGGATACTTTTTTCTTCCTTCTAAATTCCCATCAAATAATCTCCTCTAACTTAAACATCAGAGGGATAATCTTTTATAACTTAAGCATCGAAGGATCCAGTTGGAGCTAATCTGGTGAGCTCTTTGACCTTTGCCTATTATTTTACAGATCCATGGAGGCGGTCCACATCAACATCCCCTTGAGACTAGCAGCAACAATATGGATCCCAAAAGTCTCATTTTTAGTCGAATAGGACACTACTTATAGAACAAGTTCATCTAAGGAAGAAGAAAAAGGAACATTAGTGATATTTTAGGCTTTTTAGTTGTCCTATACATGATAGTGTCCTCAAGATGGAATTCTTATTCTCTGCAAATTATTTTAGCTTGTCGTCATCATATAAATGGGAATCTATAGGGGAGATAGGAAGAAAACAAGCAACTGCTAACAGATAAAAAGAAGAAAGTATGTTATGTCGTATTTACAATAGGTGCTTTTACCATGCAGAATACAAAAATTTGATTTTTTTTAAAATTCTTTTTCATTTAAGTATATTATATCCATCATACTATTTGATCTATGACAAATCCCATTGTCTAAAAATTACTATTATTCCATCAAACTTTATCAGTTACATCCTGTTTACGTCAAACTTATGAATTAGGGGTCAATGAACCATTAAACATTCATTATTACCTGCAAATAATTATTTCCAAATATAATTCACTTATAATTAACAAGGTTTTGCCGATTTTATCTGAAAATTTAACTGAAGGGCAATAAATAAATAAATCTATAGTTATTTTTCCAGTAACACAAATGCCATATGAAAACTACAGACTTCGCCTTTGATGAAGGATGGAAGAGGAAAAGCAAGCATATTGCTCTCTTGTGATCACACTAAAAGAAAATTTGTGAAACAATTTTATTATTCAAAACTTCGACGAATCCAATACAAGGGAGTGGGGCCTTTATATAATAAGGGTGAGCTACACATAAGTAGAAAGACAAAAAAAATAAAGCAATAATTTTAAGGCAATAATTCTAAAAATGCTGAAAAGATTTAATGGGTTGGTAGGCTTTTTCTTCTTTGGCTGGATTCTCCAAACTAGGTGCGGCTGAGATTGCGGGTAGGAAATTTGGAGTAGACGCCTTAATTGGCCTTTCCTTCTTTGGTTGGATTCTCTAAACTAGGTACGACTGAGATCGTGGGCAGGAGATTTAGAGTGGATGCCTTGGTTGGCCTTTCCTTCTTTGGTTGGATTGTCCAAATTAGGTGCGGCTAAGATCATGGTAGGAAATTTGGGATGAACGCCTGCATCACAATCGGTCATATGGATCTTGTTGTTTAGGAGCTGATGAACAGTTCTAATTTTTTTAAGGGATCTCCGAATAGCCTAACTTGGGTCTGTCCAGGATTCCTGTAATAACTTTAGAACTGCTCCTGAATTGCTTTGTAATTGTAATATAAGAATCTTTTAATAATTAAAAATATTTTCAAATTATGAAATAATTTTTAGCTCAACTCCAATTAGGGTGGCAAAATATGATCCGACCCGCCAACCCGACCCATGTTCGACCCGCTATAGACAGGTTTGGATTTGGCCTAAACAGGTTCGGGTCGTTGACAGGCCCAAGCCTGTTGGAAAACTATGGGGAAATCACATCAAATTGCTGTTATTTTGTTCAAGCAGCTGTGTTCCAAGATCTATAAATGGAGAGAATATATAAGACTAGAATGTGATGCAATTCACGTGATGCCATCGTAAGGGCCCGGTCCATTGACAGGCCCAAGCTTAAAATCCTTCCCCCGCATGAATCTCAAGGCATAGAAAAAGAAACAAAGAAGTATATAGTGCCTCGCGAACATGCGGAGTCTAGAGATTGTTGGAGCCCTAGATTGAGCCTATAAAAAGGCCCTCCATCTTTCCTCTTGGCATTACCTCTCATTCTCAATAAGTTGCCAACGATTTCCTCGAGTTTCCTTTCAATTCTAGCCAAAAAATTTCTCCATATTATTGTGGATTTCTCACTGGAGTTGAGGTATTGACCCTAACTTTTCTTCTCCTCTTTTCCGACCCCAAGACCACCCTTGATAGCCTGATTGGAGTCATCGGCTACCGGATTTCAAGAAAACATTCTCCCATGTTTTATCTTTTTTTCACTTCTCCTTTCGGTCCGACCGGCCACCGCTATCGAGGGCCATGGCCATTGCTGCCGCGGGGGGTTGTGATTGTTGTCGCTGCTACGGTTGCCGAAGGTCGCCGCTATGGGGGAGTGGCCGGCCATGATGCTCGCTGTCTCTCGCCCCCCTCTCCCTCTTGTCTCTCTTATTTTCTCTCTTTTTCTCTCTCTCATGTTTCTCTCTTTATCTCTCTAGATATTTTATGGACTAGTGGAGGTCCAGATATCTAGGTAAACCTAGGTTGACAAGGTGGACCCTAAGAGGTGTCTTGGGCTGGCATTGTACAACCAGAGTTCCGAGCACGCAATGTTAAGATTTAATATCGTTTCTTCCACAATTTTATACCTTTGATTATGATTGTTATAGTCAGTCTAATGGTTAGGCATGATCTCGTAGTGGGACAATTGTATGGGCAAGAAGGTGTTGAGCATACCACGTTGCCCTAAAGTTCATAGATTGAGGAGTGGATCGATGTACTTAGTGTTTGAGTTTGTCATCGGTGGAGGTAAAAAGTTTTGTATATATGTGCGAATCCCATAAGACCTCATACGTCTATAGTGAGGCAAACGGAGCTGCTGATTGGGTGGCTTTCTATGCAGCCCATCATTTCGATGGCTTCGTTTGGGTGGATCGTGGGTTTGTACGAGTGCTTTTATGTAGCATTATGTTTTCTGATTTTTTTGGCCGTATTAATATTTATAGTGTATGAGCCGCTATTGTATAGGAGGGGGAAAAAAAAAAAAAGAGAGAAAAAAAAAAAAAAAAAAAAGAGGAGGAGGAGCAAGAAAGAAAGAAAAGAAAAGAGCATAAATCAGGCCATGTTCTAAAATATCTTGCTAGATGTATTCGAAGATCACAGGCTTTCGCATCTAGCGTACATCAGCGCATCGTGGCAGTAACGGTCAACGTCATACGTACAGATATTAAAGGCTTTTGTCAGGACTGATGGCCAATAAATATCAGGTCGGGGTCCTTTCCAACGTACATGTTCAGCTTTCCAATCACTACCTTTCATAATTGGGCCCAATGGCAATGACCGGATAAGGTCTACGATATATCACGAGATGCAGTTGTTTTGGGTACCGAATGGGCTCCATTGAATCACGGTTATCACATTAATCATAGATGGGCCATGGTTGGAGGTGTAGCCCTGGTCAGTCCATGTATTCCCAACTCAAATCATGATCACGCTTACTTCTATCTGTTATCTACAATCTCCACCGTTTCATCTAAGGCCTGGGTCCACCGTTTGAATGAACCCTCCTCTGAAATACTTCGTAATATTTTTGTCATATTATTTGATATTTATTACCTGTTGCCCAACGAAATAATTTGTGCAGGGGCCCGGAATGCTCATATACTGTCTATCGAAGGTATCTGTGGTATCCGTATCGAAAGTCTTTCATCGTCCTAATCCCTTCATGGGAAGAATTCTTCTTTCTTATCTGTCAAGAAATAAATATTAAAAGAAAGGCTTTAATATTTCGGGAAAAAAGGGTATGCAACACTCTGATCCCCTCTGTTTTCTTCTTCTTCTTTGATTCTTTTTTGTTTTTTAAGAGAAAAGAAAGAGCGAAAGGGAATGAAATTAGATTTATGGCTTAAACTCCTAATAAAAGTGTAATAAGAAGGAAATGCAGCTGTAATAATCAAAATCTCATCCAAGATCCATCCAGGGCATGCACAAATCCTCACATAATTCTTTCATTTAAATCTTGGTGCTGTCGCCAAGTTAAGAGTCCAAATTAATTTAAATTTAATTATAAACACTACAATCAGCTCTTGGTCAACTCAAATGGACTCGTATTGTAGTATTTCTAATTTCGCATTGGTCGTGCAATAGATTTTCTCCAATATTATTTCTAACAACTCAAGATTTCATCTCAAAAAGCTAACTAAAAGATATTATTTAGATTTTTTAGTCATGTATAATTATTTAAGATCTATTTAGCGCATAGCCGATATGGGACTAAACACACGTTCGCATGGATTGCTGCAATAACTTAAAATTACTTTGCCCAAAAATTTTTAAAAACATTCACCAAAACAAAAAAAAAAGGAAGCAAAAATCTTTAAAGACATCTGTTGCGGAAAACACCGGATCCAGATGGCGAACAGAACGACGCATAGAATTGAGAGAAGAATAGGAAGAGAAATTGAACACAGGAATTTACGTGGTTCGGCAATGTGCCTACGTCCACGGGAGCGAAACGGCCGTAACTTTCACTATCTCTCAAATAACAAGGGTTACAAGATATTTATAGATAAACCCTAACCCTAGAGTCCCAATCCCTATCAGCATCTCTGGTAAAATAAAATACTACATAATTATCCCAAAGATAAACATATCCCGTCGCTTCACTTCGCTCCGTTAGAATACCAGTGTCCCACTCAAATAAGAATACCACTTAATATGAGCCACTTATTCTAACAATCTCCACCTTGGCGAATATTCATCCCTTAGGAGAAAAATAACTTGGGACACCACCTGATGCTAATCAGTTGGAACACATCCTCTCTAACACCTAGAGATGTTAACTAAGGCCAAACTGTTGCCCAAAAGGACAACCCAAGAGGGGGGGTGAATTGGGTTTTAAGTAATTATTGCAATTAAAAAAACTTTGTAGGTAACTAATTAAAACTTATTGCAAGTGGATTAATTAGTTTACTATATGCAGTGAATGAAGGGAATGGAAGAGACAATGAAACAATCACAAACACAAGAGATTTTATAGTGGTTCGGAGCTAATCCTTGCTCCTACGTCCACTCCCCAAGCTTCACTTGGGAGTTCACTATAATCCCTCGGATTACAGCCGGTTGTTTTACAAGCTCACAACCCAACTTGTTGTTTTACGAGATCACAACAAACTCGGTCGGTTTTCACAGGCTCATCGACTAGAACCATCCGATTGTTTTTCCGGGATCACAATCGAACCCTTACACCGTTGGTTTTAACTTCGGCTCACCAACAAACCTCAACAACCTTGATTCAATCCCCTGATTGAATCAAGTAACAAGAAAACAGTTTGTAAAGAGTACAGAAAAAGCTTCTTAAAAGGCAAATATGAACAATGTAAATAATGTAGAGTTAGAAGCCCTCAAACAGATTTGGGAAGAGGAAGAAGGGG
The DNA here is from genome assembly GCF_009389715.1 of Phoenix dactylifera. NCBI lineage: Eukaryota > Viridiplantae > Streptophyta > Magnoliopsida > Arecales > Arecaceae > Phoenix > Phoenix dactylifera. The sequence goes on along the minus strand of NC_052395.1, from coordinate 746,434 downwards.
CCACTCCCATTACTGTTTTCTCGATGGTTATTCTGGATATAACCAAGTCCCTATCGCACGTGAGGATCCAGAGAAAACCACATTCACCAATTCTTATGGCACTTTTGCCTATCGTCGCATGCCTTTTGGGCAATGCAATGCACCAGCTATATTCCAACGGTGTATGATGAGTATTTTCTCCGACATGGTGGAGAAATTTTTAGAAGTTTTCATGGATGATTTTTCTATATTTGGATCCAATTTTGATGAATGTCTGCACCACTTGACACTTGTTGTAGAACGCTGTAAAGAGAAAAACTTAGTTCTTAACTGGAAGAAGTGTCATTTCATAGTAGAATCAGGAATTGTTTTAGGACACATTATGTCACAAAGGGGAATTGAGATGGATAAGTCCAAAGTAGAATTAATTGCTAAATTGCCACCTCCTAAGACTATTAGGGAAATTCGATCATTTTTAGGGCATGCGGGTTTTTACCGCCGCTTTATCAAGGATTTTAGCAAAATATCAAAACCCTTATGTGATTTGTTGGCCAAAGATATTGTTTTCAATTTTTCACCAACTTGTGTAACTGCTTTCGAAAGACTGAAGTCTGAACTAACCTCAACACCCATCATAAGATGTCCTGATTGGAGTCGTCCTTTTGAAATCATGTGTGATGCATCCGATTATGCCATAGGTGCTGTCTTAGGTCAGCGAGTAGAGAAGCTTCCCCATGTTATTCATTATGCAAGCAAAACTCTGAATGACGCCCAACTCAACTATTCCACCACTGAAAAAGAATTGTTGGCAATTGTTTTTGCCCTAGATAAATTTCGTCCCTACCTGATAGGATCTAAGGTTCTTGTTTATTCCGATCATGCCGCCCTTAAGTACCTTCTCACAAAGAAGGATGCTAAGACAAGGCTCATTCGTTAGATCCTATTGCTCCAGAAATTTGATCTCGAAATTCGAGATAAAAAGGGATCTAAAAATGTAGTAGCTGACCACTTGTCCAGACTGATTGTTGAGTCATCTGCAAAATCATTACCTGTATCCGAAACTTTTCCGGATGAACAACTAATGATGATTACCCATACCAATGTTCCATGGTACGCTGACATAGTCAACTACCTCGTTACTGAACAAATGCCTAGCTCTTGAACCAAACAGGAGCAATTTCGCTTCCTATGTAATAACCCCAAAAAAAATTTTTTTTATAAAAAAGGGATAGAATAGTCCTTTAAAATTGATATAAGGGGTAAAATTGGAAGGAATCAAAAGTTAATGGCATAATAGTAGATGTGTTGAAGTGTTAAGGGCAAAATGGGAAGGAATCAAAAGATAATGGCATAATTGCAGATATATCGAAGTGGCAGAGGCAAATTGGGAATTTAATAATATTAAAAAAGGGTGAATAGTGTTTTGATGTGATTTAATTGGAGGGTTTGAGCTACGGAATGAAGCAGAGAAAGAAAGAGGGAGGGGGTTCACAGACGGCAACAGAGAGGAAGAAAAAGAAGGAGAGGAAATGAAAGGAAGAAAGGAAGAGGAAGAAGAAGAAGAAAAATAAAAGGAAGGAGATCCCGGTTGCGCTGCCAGCTGAAGGGAAAAACATAGATCTCCTTCCCCTCTACGCAAGGACCTCGATTTCCAAAAAGAAAAAGGTAAATATCCATCTCTATCTAGTCTTTTGATGACATTAGGCTATACAAAGGGTGGATATAGTCTAGAGGGGTCGGATAAGGGTTGTAGAGGTGGTTAAAAGAAGAAGAATCAGATTTTGACAAATTTTTCCGGCACTACGGAAAAACTGTGTCGAAGTCCCAACTTCGGCAAATTATTTAGGGGGTCAAACGGCCTCCGATGATGATGCATGTTATCTCTTTGGAATCCTCTGTGAGTGTAGAATGTTAGGTAAAAATTTCATCAAATTTGGAGTCCTGAAAGTGGATCAAAACTGGGATGAAGTAACCCACTGTCAGTTCGGGTTACTGTTCATCCAGGTGGAAAATAGGGGATTTCATGCTATAATAGAGTATTAAGCCTAGATCAAGCTAAAAGGGACCTTGTACTCATGCAAAGGAGTCCCTAATACACATAAATGGTGAGTTAATTAATTAAAAAGGAAAAAAAGAAAGAAAAGAAAAGATTTAGAGAACATGGGAGTTGAATCAATTAAAGTTTCCTATGTTATAATTGGCACGTAGATTATAGCCCTTGATACAAGACTAAATGTATTGTAAATGCATGTCACAGTTGGGCAAGAAGCTAGGGAACAAGAGGAAGAAGTTCCCCACTGCCTGCTGTAGATTTTTGGAGGCGTATCAGGGCTGTGCCAGATTGACAGGTGAGTGGGAGTCATGTACTTTGCACTATGAGCATCCTTAATTCATTTTCATGAATGTCGCCAAGTGTGAATTGATTCCACTTGAGCATATTGATTAATATTGTAGTAGATTCCTCTATAATCTTGATTCTCCATGCTTGATTATTCTGTACATGCATTTGAGGGAACATTGAGAGGAATTACGAGGGGTTGATGAGTAATCAAATTGATTCCGAATTGTGAAATGATTTCTTTTGTAAATTGATTTCATTTCCTCTATTTCAAAGATTTGTAGAGCCCATTTCAGTGGTATATTGAGTTGCATTGTACATCCTTGACCCCTCACTCCCAACCCTGATGTTAGTTTATGATTGGGTCGGAGTCGAGTGAGCGGTAGTCTTGATCATACTCCTTTTTAGTAGAGTATTGGGAGGGTGCATTATGGCATTTATGCATGGCTTGGCAGTATCTGCAGGACACCTATAGTCGATGGGGGTTGAACATCGGCCTTTGTGCACATAGTAGCCTTCTGGGTGGGCGGAGCCCAGTCCCTTCCTAGGGGGGGACACGGCCCTAGGCGTAGGATCGGCCGGTCCTACGACTTATATTCTGCTTGCCGCCGGGCATAGTAAGACCCCGCGAGGTGCAGTATGGCTTTCCGCGGATGTAGAATTCCCGCGAGGTGCCGTTTAGTATGTAGATGTGAGATGGATTTCTGTTCTGGATACTGGCCGGCATTTATATGATCAGTGTGGTGTCTTATCCTGCATATGCATGTGACAGTAGGGAGTTGTTGCTGGTTCGCCTGGGGCGTAAAACCCACCTCCCGACAGCTGTCTAGCATTTATGTTATCGGTATGGTGTCTTATCCTGCATATGCATGTGACAGTAGGGAGTTGTTGCTGGTTCGCCTGGGGCGTAAAACCCACCTCCCGACAGCTGTCTAGTGATGATTTACATATTGGTGTGGTGTCATATTCGATGTATGCATATGGCAGTAGAGAGTTGTTGCTGGTTCGCCTGGGGCGTAAAACCCACCTCCCGATAGCTGTCTTGTTGATGATTCAGCCTATTGACACCTGATTTATATGATTCAGTACTATGACATGTTGAGCATATTCATGAGTAGCATATATGTTGACTTGATTATTCCATATATGCTTCAAATGAGTTGATATTGATTGTGGTGATATTGATGACTTACTCCATATTCTCTATGTTGAGATCATGTTCATCTTATTATTGATCTTGAGATTTCACCTCGAGCCATGATTATATCTGGTCTCATGTGCATAGTACTCTCTACTCCACTCACTGAGTATTTATATACTCACTCCCCAGTTTGGTGTTTTTGATTGCAGGGCAGGTATTGTATAGAGAGGAGCAGGATTAGTGATTGCCTGTTAGCTGTGCCGCTCCATAGTATAGTATAATGTAGATAGAGGTTTATACCCTTTTGGTGTATTATAAACCTTCTGTTGTATATAGTGTATAGTTACAGTCATAGATCCTGTTGTGGATATGGGTTGACCATGGATAGATTGGGAAGCATGTATATATATATGTGTGTGCAGATCAGTTGTGTGCCTGTGATAATGTATTGCTATATATTGTCCAGGTTTATTATGTGACAGATTATGTGATTACTGCTCTGACAGGTAGTGTGTTATATGTATTGAGATAATCCTGACAGGTCACCATAGGAAAGGTGATCATTTTGTGCATGCATCATGCCAAAATTTTTCAGAATTTATGGATGATTGATAGGTAGTAGGGTTCTACGTGGTGGCTGGTGGCCTTATGCCTACCCGCACCCTAGGACCGTCGCGGCGGCCCGCCGGGAACGGGGCGGGGGTCGTGACAAAGCTTGGTATCAGAGCAAAGGTTAAGAAGAGTCCTGTCAGAGCAATAGGATGAGTCAGGATTAAGTATAGGATTATACTATGGAGCATAGGATTTTTCTGTATGTTATTTTATGAGTCATTTACAACTCAGTAAAATATATCATGACTCAGTGTGTAACGACCATCCTCTCTTTTTGACTTTTTTAGAAAGATATAAAGAATACCTCCAAGGAGAGGATCTGCTCGTCCTGGAAGGAGGATGGAGCCAGATATAGCATTGGATGCGGGTTCCACACATATTGAGCCCCAAAGAGAAAAATCTCCTCCTGCAGACAGGCGGAGAGTTGATGATCAAGGGGAGGTAGGAAGTAGAGATGCATTGATGGAACAGTTACTGGCGGAGAATCAGGCTCTGAGGGAGCAGATTGCTCGGAGGAAATCTCCTGCCCCGTCAGTAGTATCCATCCCACCTCCTGTAGTTGTGCCAAGAAGTTTGGCCAGGCGGGCTCTAGATGATGAGGGGATTACTGTACAGGAATTTCTGAGGCTCAGAACCCCAGAGTTTAAGGGGGAAGAAGGTGAAGATCCTCAGAGATTCCTGGAGGAGACTGAAAAGATGATACGGAGACTGCCCTGTTCTGATGCAAGAGCTATAGAACTTGTAGGGCTTACAATGAAGAGAAGATACACTCACCCCTTTGAGTAATCAGGTAATTTACTCTTTTAAATTCGAGGACGAATTTTATATAAGGGGGGAGGATGTAATAACCCCAAAAAAAATTTTTTTTATAAAAAAGGGATAGAATAGTCCTTTAAAATTGATATAAGGGGTAAAATTGGAAGGAATCAAAAGTTAATGGCATAATAGTAGATGTGTTGAAGTGTTAAGGGCAAAATGGGAAGGAATCAAAAGATAATGGCATAATTGCAGATATATCGATGGCAGAGGCAAATTGGGAATTTAATAATATTAAAAAAGGGTGAATAGTGTTTTGATGTGATTTAATTGGAGGGTTTGAGCTACGGAATGAAGCAGAGAAAGAAAGAGGGAGGGGGTTCACAGACGGCAACAGAGAGGAAGAAAAAGAAGGAGAGGAAATGAAAGGAAGAAAGGAAGAGGAAGAAGAAGAAGAAAAATAAAAGGAAGGAGATCCCGGTTGCGCTGCCAGCTGAAGGGAAAAACATAGATCTCCTTCCCCTCTACGCAAGGACCTCGATTTCCAAAAAGAAAAAGGTAAATATCCATCTCTATCTAGTCTTTTGATGACATTAGGCTATACAAAGGGTGGATATAGTCTAGAGGGGTCGGATAAGGGTTGTAGAGGTGGTTAAAAGAAGAAGAATCGGATTTTGACAAATTTTTCCGGCACTACGGAAAAACTGTGTCGAAGTCCCAACTTCGGCAAATTATTTAGGGGGTCAAACGGCCTCCGATGATGATGCATGTTATCTCTTTGGAATCCTCTGTGAGTGTAGAATGTTAGGTAAAAATTTCATCAAATTTGGAGTCCTGAAAGTGGATCAAAACCGGGATGAAGTAACCCACTGTCAGTTCGGGTTACTGTTCATCCAGGTGGAAAATAGGGGATTTCATGCTATAATAGAGTATTAAGCCTAGATCAAGCTAAAAGGGACCTTGTACTCATGCAAAGGAGTCCCTAATACACATAAATGGTGAGTTAATTAATTAAAAAGGAAAAAAAGAAAGAAAAGAAAAGATTTAGAGAACATGGGAGTTGAATCAATTAAAGTTTCCTATGTTATAATTGGCACGTAGATTATAGCCCTTGATACAAGACTAAATGTATTGTAAATGCATGTCACAGTTGGGCAAGAAGCTAGGGAACAAGAGGAAGAAGTTCCCCACTGCCTGCTGTAGATTTTTGGAGGCGTATCAGGGCTGTGCCAGATTGACAGGTGAGTGGGAGTCATGTACTTTGCACTATGAGCATCCTTAATTCATTTTCATGAATGTCGCCAAGTGTGAATTGATTCCACTTGAGCATATTGATTAATATTGTAGTAGATTCCTCTATAATCTTGATTCTCCATGCTTGATTATTCTGTACATGCATTTGAGGGAACATTGAGAGGAATTACGAGGGGTTGATGAGTAATCAAATTGATTCCGAATTGTGAAATGATTTCTTTTGTAAATTGATTTCATTTCCTCTATTTCAAAGATTTGTAGAGCCCATTTCAGTGGTATATTGAGTTGCATTGTACATCCTTGACCCCTCACTCCCAACCTTGATGTTAGTTTATGATTGGGTCGGAGTCGAGTGAGCGGTAGTCTTGATCATACTCCTTTTTAGTAGAGTATTGGGAGGGTGCATTATGGCATTTATGCATGGCTTGGCAGTATCTGCAGGACACCTATAGTCGATGGGGGTTGAACATCGGCCTTTGTGCACATAGTAGCCTTCTGGGTGGGCGGAGCCCAGTCCCTTCCTAGGGGGGGACACGGCCCTAGGCGTAGGATCGGCCGGTCCTACGACTTATATTCTGCTTGCCGCCGGGCATAGTAAGACCCCGCGAGGTGCAGTATGGCTTTCCGCGGATGTAGAATTCCCGCGAGGTGCCGTTTAGTATGTAGATGTGAGATGGATTTCTGTTCTGGATACTGGCCGGCATTTATATGATCAGTGTGGTGTCTTATCCTGCATATGCATGTGACAGTAGGGAGTTGTTGCTGGTTCGCCTGGGGCGTAAAACCCACCTCCCGACAGCTGTCTAGCATTTATGTTATCGGTATGGTGTCTTATCCTGCATATGCATGTGACAGTAGGGAGTTGTTGCTGGTTCGCCTGGGGCGTAAAACCCACCTCCCGACAGCTGTCTAGTGATGATTTACATATTGGTGTGGTGTCATATTCGATGTATGCATATGGCAGTAGAGAGTTGTTGCTGGTTCGCCTGGGGCGTAAAACCCACCTTCCGATAGCTGTCTTGTTGATGATTCAGCCTATTGACACCTGATTTATATGATTCAGTACTATGACATGTTGAGCATATTCATGAGTAGCATATATGTTGACTTGATTATTCCATATATGCTTCAGATGAGTTGATATTGATTGTGGTGATATTGATGACTTACTCCATATTCTCTATGTTGAGATCATGTTCATCTTATTATTGATCTTGAGATTTCACCTCGAGCCATGATTATATCTGGTCTCATGTGCATAGTACTCTCTACTCCACTCACTGAGTATTTATATACTCACTCCCCAGTTTGGTGTTTTTGATTGCAGGGCAGGTATTGTATAGAGAGGAGCAGGATTAGTGATTGCCTGTTAGCTGTGCCGCTCCATAGTATAGTATAATGTAGATAGAGGTTTATACCCTTTTGGTGTATTATAAACCTTCTGTTGTATATAGTGTATAGTTACAGTCATAGATCCTGTTGTGGATATGGGTTGACCATGGATAGATTGGGAAGCATGTATATATATATGTGTGTGCAGATCAGTTGTGTGCCTGTGATAATGTATTGCTATATATTGTCCAGGTTTATTATGTGACAGATTATGTGATTACTGCTCTGACAGGTAGTGTGTTATATGTATTGAGATAATCCTGACAGGTCACCATAGGAAAGGTGATCATTTTGTGCATGCATCATGCCAAAATTTTTCAGAATTTATGGATGATTGATAGGTAGTAGGGTTCTACGTGGTGGCTGGTGGCCTTATGCCTACCCGCACCCTAGGACCGTCGCGGCGGCCCGCCGGGAACGGGGCGGGGGTCGTGACATCCTAGCTCGTGTGAAGTGGTATTTTTGGGATGAACCATACCTATTTAAATATTGCCCTGATCAGATCATCCGATGGTGTATCCCTGAATACGAACAAAGGAAAGTCCTTTCCTTCTGTCATGACCACGCTTGTGGTGGTCATTTCAGTGATAAAAAGATGGCTGCAAAGGTTTTGCAGTGCGGATTTTATTGGCCTACACTATTTCATGACTCACAGGAGTATTGTAAAGAATGTGACCGATGTCAAAGACTAGAAAAAATTTCAAGAAAAAATGAGATGCCCCTGAACCCAATCTTAATTGTAGAAATCTTTGATGTTTGGGGTATTGATTTTATGGGTCCTTTTTCCATGTCATTTGGGCACCAGTACATACTCCTAGCTGTTGACTATGTGTCCAAGTGGATTGAGGCTATCGCGTGTAAGACCAATGATCACAAAGTAGTGATCAAGTTTCTTAAGGAGTCTGTCTTCGCTCGCTTTGGCACCCCTCGTGCTATCATTAGTGATGGGGGAAAACATTTTTGCAATAGAATTTTTAAAGCCCTTGCGAGGAAGTACAACATCACCCACAAGGTCGGTACACCATATCATCCAGAAACAAGTGGACAAGTTGAGATTTCCAACAGAGAAATCAAGACCATCCTTAAAAAAACTGTCAATCCATCTCGAAAGGATTGGTCCCTTAGGTTAACAGATGCATTGTGGGCATATCGAACAGCCTACAAAACACCAATTGGAATGTCCCCATATAGGATTGTCTATGGCAAGGCTTGCCATTTACCTGTCGAGTTAGAACACAAGGCGTATTGGGCAATCAAACGCCTAAATTTCGATCTCGACAAGGCAGGAGAACATAGAAAGCTTCAGCTCGACGAGCTTGATGAAATTAGAAACGATGCTTACGAGTATGTCAAGAAGTACAAGGATCGCATGAAAGTCATGCATGATAAAATGATTACTCGTAAAGAGTTTTACCAAGGACAAAAAATTCTCTTATATGATTCTCGATTACATCTATTTTCTGAAAAACTTAAATCTCGCTGGACTGGCCCATACACAGTAGAGAAAGTGCACCCGCATGGTGCAGTGGTAATATGCAATACCAAGGATGGTAGGTTCTTTCAAGTCAATGGATATCGTTTAAAACCATACCTTGAGTATCTGAATCCAGAAGTCGAGGAGATACTTCTGACTGACCCTGTCTATTATGAGTAAATCGGAATTGTCTGGCTGAAGACATAAAACTTAGCGCTCTTGGGAGGCAACCCAACATGTAAATATCTTCTAATTAAATAATAATAATAATAATAATAATAATAATAATAATAATCAATAAATTACTAACATGCAGGTTTGGGGGATTTTGCCCCAATTTTCAATTTACCTACCCATATCAGGTAACTTCTCCTCTGTCCTCTTACTGCTTTAATTTTTCTTTAACATTGAGGACAATGTTAGATTTAGGTTTAGGGGTATTTTTAAGCATTTGGAATTTTAAATATAAAAAAAAAGTTTTTAGTTAAAATTTTTGAAAAAAAAAAATTTTACAACACACAAGGTATATAAAATCTAAGAGCCCAATGACTAGTCGGAAATAGTGCAAAGTGAGTTCTTTTTATTAAATTTCTTTTAGTGAGTTGTAAGCTAATTAGTGCTTTGAATTTCACAACACATCTGGCCTGCATTCTCTAAGGTATAGGTTCGACATTGTGTTGAGAATATGGTAGCAACCTCGAATCCTGATGAACCATCCTTTTCTAATCCAAAAAAAAAAAAACTATTTGGTGGATTTAGTCAGGTACATCGAAAAGGGCTACCTATTGTCAAAGGTCAGCGGGCTTGTGATGAGGAACCCGAGCATAGGTCCGTAGGGGAGTCTTGATGCTCGACACCTCATGCCAACTGGTGTGAGAATTGTCGACTAATTGCTCGCTATATGGAGGAATCATCACAGGAGTAAAAGTGCACAATATAAATATTTTCATGTTTCAAAAAAAAAAGAAAAAAAAAGGTTAAAAAAAATGTATTTTGACCTTAAGAAAGACAATAGTGTAAAAGCCGTTGTTGCAAAAATTCGAGTAAACTAGAATATTACAGATAAAGCCCATGAGGTATTAAAGTAAACATCCACAACTCTCGAAATCCTGCAGAAAAGATGATTTTGAATCAGCAAATAGGTCTTGTCCGACCAATTCTTGGAAACTACTAATATTAGCGATATTTTGGAGATCCAAAACCTTAGCTTGTGCATGGTTCAAACTTCACTAAGCACTCAAGTATAAATAAGTCTTACAACTCCCTAACGGAGAACTTAATGACTTCAACTTAAATTGCATACTAGCCTAGAATTTGGGCTACTTAGTAATTAAAACCTTGTGTGCTTTTGAAATTCTTATCAGTTATGTACTTGAAATTAGACTTTCATTTCACAAACCAAATTTTATTTTGGGATTGAAGTTTGTGGGTAATTTCACTGCAAACCCTCACGAGACAACACTCGTCCACTAGGGTAACCTAGGGGTTTAACGGCTTGTTGCACGTGCTAAGTGCAATCGTAATGCTCTACGAAAGTGAGTATTTATCTTAGTTTATGTATATTTATATATATATAATAAATAGAACTTTTGCACTCCCATTTTATCATTGTCGCACTAAATTGCTAGAGACTAGCAATAAGCTGGTTGGGGGGTGTGATGAGAGCACAAAAGTGCAATCGTCAGACCATCTTAATTAGTATTTTAGCTAATTATTAATAATAGAATTAACTAATTAATGTTTTATTTGTGCAAGTAGCCCAATCAGCTCGTTCCCCACATTGTGCCAGCATCCACGCCGTCCATCAGATCACCATCATCTTCAGCCTTCAATCCCAACGCCCCAAGCCACGTCATCTTCCGCGATCCATTCCAGCAGCCGGTAATCCAGATCCCACGATCAGCAGCCGTCCGTTTCAAGGAGTCCCAGCTCCTTCCCAAATCAAGCTGAAGCCCCATCCCAGCCGTTTGTGGTCCCCGTTCCTTCTCCATTTGAGCATTCCGGGCAAGTTCCAGCATCCTCCCCTCTTCCGGATTCAAGCCGTTCGCATCCCCCTCTTGGCCCAAAGAAGGAAGTTCACAGCCTCCCAAATCAGCGACTCCCCTCACGCGTCCGTGACCTTCTACTCCGCATCCAAGCATCCGTGCCAGCAGCACCCGAGGAAGGAAGCCAGCATCCCCACCTTTCGCTTCAGCTCCCAGCGATCCCGCGTCCGTGAAGGAAGCCCCAGCATCCTTCCTCTTCCGCGTGTGATCCCGATGATCATGCTCCCAGCCATCCGTGCCTTCCTTCCTTGCATCCACGATCAGCCCCTCCTCCGCATTCATCTCCCTCCCAGCAAGGCAGATCCCAGGCGCCCATCAGTCCATGATCGGCTCCTCCGGCTTCAGCCCCTCCTCCGCGCTCATCATCCACGGATCCACCTCCCGAAATCCCACCGTGCCAGCAGCTTCCGCATCAGGCGTCCGGCGATCCCGCGTCCGTGGCCAACATCCCGGATGACTCGTGATTCCTCCCCAAATGAAGCGACCCCGCGGCTATAAGAGGAGAAGGAGGAAGAGTAGGGGGGTGTGCTCGGTGGAGGCTAAGAACCAGGGAGGAGGGAGGCCATCGGTTGGGGTGGAGGCCAAGAGAGGAGAGCGCTCGGTTGGTTCAAAAGAAAAACAGAGGAGCTCTGTTTTTGGGGAAGAAGAAAGAAAAAAAAAAAGAAAAGAGGAAATTAGTATTTCACCGTGGGAGAGAGAGAGAGGAAAGAGAAGTGATTTTTTTTCCTTTGTTTTCTTTGCAAAATAGGAGGAGTATTAGACCTCTAATCTCCACTTTTATTTGTAATCAATTTTCTTTTTATGAAATCAAGCAAAATTTCTTTCATGCAATCCCTATTCTAGGTTCAAGTTAATTTCTATTTTTTTTAATACAATCTTTTAATTCTTCTTTGATGCAATACATTAAATTTTCTTTTATGCAATTTATGTTCTAGGCTTTTGATCTTCTTAGCACTTGTTTTCATCCATTTTAATTTATGCAAAAACTTTCTTTTGAATAGTTAAACATTTCATGAATTTATAAATGCTCTTTGATTTCTAAGTACTTGTTTTTTTATTATTATTTTTAAATAAAAAAATATTCTCTGGTAGACTAGAGAATCCATCAACATCCTCAAAATAATGTTTTCCTTTTATCATTCAAAAATCGATTTCAAATCCGAGTGAACGTTCTAATTTTTATGCAAGTCCAATTGCCTCCCTGTGGATCGACCTCTTACAACCGCTATTCTTCGAGTAGGAAAGGTAAGAGTAGAATTAAATTTAACTTTTGTTCGTCGGTCCTAACAACGATCTGTCTAGCGTATTTTTAGGTAGACAGAAATCGGACGAACATGTTTATTTTGGATTCCTTGACTTGATTCGTGCCCTCGTGGGTCACTTCAAGTCTGTCCCATATCTCTTTTGCAGAACTGCAAGTAGAGACTCTATTGAATTCATTACGATCTAAGGCACAATAAAGCACATTCATTGCTTTGGCATTTAGTTGTACCTTCCTTCTATCATTGTCATCCCAATCTTTTTCAAGCTTGGGAATAGTAATGTTATCTACAAAAATAGAAGGCATGTATGGTCCATTAACTATGATACTCCAAATCTCATAGTCTTGGGCTTGGATAAATATTTTTATCCTAGCCTTCCAATATGCATAGTCGGTTCCATTGAAGAATGGAGGCCTATTGGTGGATTGTCCCTCAATAAGTGAAGATCCAAAAGGGGTTGTCATTTTGATCTTTTACTCTTTTGATAGAAGAGCTCCTACTCTGATACCACTTGTTGCCCAAAAGGACAACCCAAGAGGGGGGGTGAATTGGGTTTTAAGTAATTATTGCAATTAAAAAAACTTTGTGAGTAACTAATTAAAACTTATTGCAAGTAGATTAATTAGTTTACTATATGCAGTGAATGAAGGGAATGGAAGAGACAATGAAACAATTACAAAAACAAGAGATTTTATAGTGGTTCGGAGCTAACCCTTGCTCCTATGTCCACTCCCCAAGCTTCACTTGGGAGTTCACTATAATTTCTCGGATTACAGCCGGTTGTTTTACAAGCTCACAACCCAACTTGTTATTTTACGAGATCACAATGAACTCGGTCGGTTTTCACAGGTTCACCGACTAGAACCACCCGATTGTTTTTCCGGGATCACAATCGAACCCTTACACCGTTGGTTTTAACTTCGGCTCACCAACAAACCTCAACAACCTTGATTCAATCCCCTGATTGAATCAAATAACAAAAAAACAGTTTGTAAAGAGTACAGAAAAAGCTTCTTAAAAGGCAAATATGAACAATGTAAATAATGTAGAGTTAGAAGCCCTCAAACAGATTTTGGAAGAGGAAGAAGGGGCTTCTCGAACTCTGAGTCTCCTCTTTGAATGCACTAATGATCTGATGTCAGAGGAGAGCCTTGAATGCGAAGGAAACGTTTGTTGGATGGAGTTCAATGCGCTTTTTCCTTCTTTCTCTTGTATTTACTCTTAAGAGCCTTTGGTAGGTGGAAATTCCTTTTTGTTTGAATGGAATAGCTCTCTTGATGTCTACTACTGTTTACTCTGGCTATTTAAGCATTTCACTTTGAAAACTAGCCGTTAGACACCTTTTTGTGGCCGTTCTGCACACTCTGCAACTCCTGACAGTGTATCCGTTGGGGTCGGAGTGGACTCGCTCGATCTGGAGTCGACTCGGCTGTTGCTGGAGTCGACTCACACTTTACTGGAGACGACTCGCCCACTGTTCAGGATTTGAATTAAAGTGCTGTCCCGTTCTGGAGTCGACTCGGCCAACCCTGGAGTCGACTCGCCAATGTCTGGAGATGACTCGGCCCTCCGGAGACGACTCGTTCTCAGGGTTTCAGAGATCTATTTTTCTGTATTTCTTTCTCGAGTCGACTCGGATCATCTTGGAGTCGACTCGGCTCTCAGAGCCCGAAAACTGATCCTCTGTGTTTGGAGTTGAACTGCCTCTGAGTCGACTCGAATTTTGTTGGGGTCGACTCGGCTGACTTGGGAGTCGACTCGAGAGTACTTGGAGTCGGCTCGGCTCTCAGAATTTGAAAACTGTTTCTCTGTGTTTTGAGTTGAACTGCCTCGGAGTCGACTCAGATTTTGTTGGGATCGACTTGGCTGACTTGGGAGTCGACTCGGGGGTACTTGGAGTCGGCTCGGCTCTCAGAATCCGAAAACTGATCCTCTGTGTTTTGGCTTGAACTGCCTTCTAGTCTTGCTTTCCTCTGAGAGTCGACTCGTACTTAACTAGGAGTCGACTCGCCAAACTTCGAAGTCGACTCGCCAAACTTTGGAGTCGACTTGTAACCTTCTGGAGTCGACTCGGTTGTAGGGTCTGAAATATATTGTTCTGTCTTTCTTCTGTTACCCTTTGGAGTCGACTCGGAAACGTCGGGAGTCGACTCGGCAACCATCGGAGTCGACTCGAACCCTTCTGGAGTCGACTCGCTGACAGGGTCTGAAAATCAACTTTCTATTTTTCTGTCAGTTCTCAGTCAGAGTCGACTCGTAGTGTACCGGAGTCGACTCGAGCATGTGCCAGAGCTTCTGAAACACTTAGAGTCGACTCGTAATCTTCCGGAGTCGACTCGAGCTTCAGACTTTGGTTCAAACTGATTTCCATACTTAGCCAAAATATATTGAACCAAAGCTAGAGACACTTAAACATAAATTCACAAATATTTGGCTGAAACACTAGATTGAATTCATTAGTATAAGATATACTCAAATGTTTTGAGCTTATCAAAATCAAATAACGTTATAATCAATCACTCCACACAAGCAATGTTTGAACTTGTCTGCAGTAACGGATTTTGTTAGCATGCTTGCTGCATTTTCAGAGGTGTGAACTTTCTCGAACAATATGTCACCAGAAGAAATCAACTTCCTGATCTTGTGATACCTCACATCTATGTGCTTGGTTCTCGCATGATACACCTGGTTCTTCACCAAATAAATCACACTCTGACTGTCACAATGCAACTGAACTCCACCTTGTTGAACACCCAGCTCCTTGACTAATCCCGTCAACCACAATGCTTCCTTGGCAGTCTCGGCCACTGCCATATACTCTGACTCAGTCGTAGATAGTGCAACTAGAGACTGAACCATGGATCTCCAACTGATAGGCCCTCCTGCAAGAGCGAATACATAGCTTGTAGTCGACCTCCTGTCATCCAAGTCCCCTGCATAATCTGCATCAACATACCCCACGACTGAAGGATCATCCTACTGTCTAACAAACATGATACCTTGGTCTGTAGTACCCCTCAAGTATTTGAAAATCTACTTGACTGCATCTCAATGCTGTCTCCCTGTATTAGCCATAAACTTGCTCACTGCACTAATGCATGTGCCAAATCCGGCCTAGTACAAACCATAGCATACATCAGACATTTCACTGCACTGGCATATGAAACCTTTGACATGTCTTTAATTTTTTTCTCTGTCTTCGGGCACTGTGAGGTAGATAATCTAAAGTGATTCGCTAAAGGTGTGCTCACTGGCTTTGCATTACCCATGCTGAACCTCTTCAACATCTTTTGTATATAATTACCTTGAGATAATCACGATTTTCTGAAATCTCTGTCCCTACGAATCTTCATCCCAAGAATCTTCTTGGCCGCGCCTAAATCCTTCATGTCAAACTCTCTACTCAACAAAGTCTTCAACTTGTTGACTTCATTCATACTCTTCGCAGCAATCAACATATCATCCACCTAAAGTAACAGAAAAATAAAAGAACCATCATCAAGGCTCCTCACATAAACACGACAGTCATACTCACATCTCCTGTAGCCAATCCGAATCATAGAGAGTCAAAACGCTTATACCCCTACCTTGGAGACTGCTTCAGCCCATAAAGTGACTTCTTCAATTTACAGACTAAGTGCTCCTGTCCAGATTCTGAAAATCCTTCTGGCTGCTGCATGTAAATCTGCTCCTCCAACTCACCATGAAGAAAAGTTGTCTTTACATCCATCTGCTCTAACTCCATATCGTAGTGTGCTACCAATGCCAACACTACCCTGATGGAAGTATGTCTGACCATTGGGGAAAAAATCTCATCATAGTAAATTTTAGCTCTCTGTGAGTATCCCTTTGCTACCAGACATGCCTTGAACTTTTCTCCTTCTTTTTCTGATACTGCTTCCTTTTTCTTGAACACCCACTTGCATCCTATTGCTCTCTTCCCCTCCGAAAGCTCCACCAACTCCCATGTCTGATTTGTATTCATAGATTCTATCTCTTCCATCATAGCACCCATCCATCTACTCTTCTCCTGATTGTGAACTACCTCCTGAAAAGTAGTAGGATCTCCACTGCTAGTGATTAATGCATAGGAAACCAAATCTTCGAAACCATACTAGTTGGTGGCTTAATAGTACGCTTGGGTCTGTCTGTGATTATATTATGTTGCTCTTGATCGGCTGAGATAGAAGTCTCTGTTGCCCAAATAGACAACCCAAGAGGAGGGGGTGAATTGGGTTATGAATAAAGACTTTGGTTTCTTTTCGAAATATCAAATAAGTTTATGAAAGCTTTCTTGATTTTAATCTAAGTGATAAATCTTAACTCTAAAGAAAGTAATGGAAATGAGATACCCACAGAACTACAACACAAACACAACAAGTTTTATAATGGTTCGGAGCCAACTCTGCTTCTACGTCCACTCCCCAAATCCTTTTGAAAATTCCACTGTAATCTTTCTGAATACAGTTAGTTATTTTACAAGCTCACAACCTAACTTATTGTTTTCACGATATCACAACGAACTCAGTCAGTTTTCACAAGATCACCGACTACAACCAAAACTAATTGTTTTACCCCGGATTACAATCTAACCCAGTTGGTTTTTTCTGATTCACCAACTACAACCTATCTTGCTGGTTTTATACTGGTTCACCAACTAACCTTGTTCTCCTGAATTCAATCCCCTAATTGAATCAAGTATAATAACAGAATATAAAAGATATAAAGTTACAGCACAATAAAAACAATATTAAAGGGAAGAAGCTTTCAAATAGATTTTATGTTGAAGTAGGATGTGGCTTCTTCTCTTCTGAATCCTCTCTTGAATATGCTGGTGGTTGAGGATCAGTTAATCCAGCCTTGAATGAGAGGAGTACTTCTGGATTTGATGTTGGGATAATTACTTGTCACGACCCCCGCCCCGTTCCCGGCGGGCCGCCGCGACGGTCCTAGGGTGCGGGTAGGCATAAGGCCACCAGCCACCGCGTAGAACCCTACTACCTATCAATCATCAATAGATCTTGAAAAATTTGGCATGATACATGCACAAAAATGATCACTTTTCCTATAGTGACCTGTCAGGATTATCTCAATACATACAACACACTACCTGTCAGAGCATTAATCACATAATCTGTCACATAATAAACCTGGACAATATATAGCAATACATTATCACAGGCACACAACTGATCTGCACACATATATATATATATATATATATATATATATATACCTGCTTCCTAATCCATCCATGGTCAAACCCATATCCACAACAGGATCTATGACTGTAACTATGCACTATATACAATAGAAGGTTTATAATACACCAAAAGGTATAAACCTCTATCTACATTATACTATACTATACTATGGAGCGGCACAGCTAGCAGGCAACCACTAATCCTGCTCCTCTCTATACAATACCTGCCCTGCAATCAAAAACACCAAACTGGGGAGTGAGTATATAAATACTCAGTGAGTGGAGTAGAGAGTACTATGCACATGAGACAGAATATAATCATGGCTCGAGATGAAATCTCAAGATCAATAACAACATGAACATTAACTCAACATAGAGAATATGGAATAAATCATTAATATCACCTCAATCAATATCAACTCATCTGAAGCATATATGGAATAATCAAGCAAACATATATGCTACTCATGAATATGCTCAACAGATCATAATGCTGGAACATACAAATCAGGTGTCAATATGCTGAAATCATCACTAAACAGCTGTCGGGAGGTGGGTTTTACGCCCCAGGCGAACCAGCAACAACTCCTTACTGTCACATGCATATGCAGGATAAGACACCATACCGATAACATAAATGCTAGACAGCTATCGGAAGGTGGGTTTTACGCCCCAGGCGAACCAGCAATAACTCCCTACTGTCACATGCATATGCAGGATAAGACACCACACTGATCATATAAATGCTGGCCAGTATCCAGAACAGAAATCCATCTCACATCTACATACTAAACGGCACCTCGCGGAAATTCTACATCCGCGGAAAGCCATACTGTACCTCGCGGGGTCTTACTATGCCCGGCGGCAAGCAGAATATAAGTCGTAGGACCGGCCGATCCTACGCCTAGGGCCGTGTCCCCCCCTAGGAAGGGACTGGGCTCCGCCCACCCAGAAGGCTACTATGTGCACAAAGGCCGATGTTCAACCCCATCGACTATAGGTGTCCTGCAGATACTGCCAAGCCATGCATAAATGCCATAATGCACCCTCCCAATACTCTACTAAAAAGGAGCATAATCAAGACTACCACTCACTCGATCATGACCCAATCATAAACTAACATCAGGGTTAGGAGTGAGGGTCAAGAAAGTGCAACACAACTCAATATACCACTAAAAAGGCTCTACAAATATTTGAAATAGAGGAAATGAAATCAATTTACAAAAGAAATCATTTCACAATTCGGAATCAATTTGATTACTCATCAACCCCTCGTAATTCCTCTCAATGTTTCCTCAAATGCATGTACAGAATAATCAAGCATGGAGAATCAAGATTATAGAGGAATCTACTACAACATCAATCAATATGCTCAAGTGGAATCAATTCACACTTAGCGACATTCATGAAAATGAATTAAGGAAGCTCATGGTGCAAAGTACATGACTCCCACTCACCTGCCAATCCGGCACGGCCTCGATACGCCTCTAGAATTCTACAGCAGGCAGTGGGGAACTTTTTCCTCTCGTTCCCTAGCTTCTTGCCCAACTGTGACATGCATTTACCATACATTTAGTCTTGTATCAAGGTCATAATCTACGTGCCAATTATAATATAGGAAACTTTAATTGATTCAACTCCCCCGTTCCCTAAATCTTTTCTTTTCTTTCTCTTTTTCTTTTTCTATTAATTAACTCATCATTTATGTGTATTAGGGACTCCCTTGCACGAGTACAAGGTCTCCCTTAGCCTAATCTAGGCTTAATACCCTATTATGGCATGAAATCCCTTATTTTCCACCCGGATAAACAGTAACCCGAACTGACAGTGGGTTACTTCATCTCGGTTTTGATCCACTTTTAGGACTCCAAATTTGATGAAATTTTTACCTAACATTCTACACTCATAGAGGATTCCAAAGAGATAACATGCATCATCATCGGAGGCCGTTTGACCCCCTAAATAATTCGCCGAAGTTGGGACTTCGACACAGTTTTTCCGTAGTGCCGGAAAAATTTGTTAAAATCCGATTCTTCCTCTTTTAACCACCTCTACAACCCTTATCCGACCCCTCTAGACTATATCCACCCTTTGTATAGCCTAATGTCATCAAAAGACTAGATAGGGATGGATATTTACCTTTTTCTTTTTGGAAATCGAGGTCCTTGCGTAGAGGGGAAGGAGATCTACGTTTTTCCCTTCAGCTGGAAGTGCAACCGGGATCCCCCTCCTCCTCGAATCCCCTTCCTCTTCTTCTTTCTTCTTCTTCTTCTTCTCCTTTTCTTTCCTTCTTTCCTCTGTTTCACGCCTGAGAACCCCCTCTCTGTGACTCTCTTTCGGTTTCATTCCTGTGAGCCACCAACCACCCCATTTAAATCACATCAAAGCACTATTCACCTTTGTTTAATATTATTAAATTCCCATTTTGCCCCTAACACTTCAACATATCTACAACTATGCCATTATCTTTTGATTCCTTCCAATTTTACCCCTTATATCAATTTTAAAGGACTATTCTATCCTGTTATGGGGGAATTGAGCCGCCATGCCCCACGTGATCGGCACGCGTATCCAGGAAAGCTACGGCTGCCCTATGATCCAGCATTCCGACCCCGAGTCGGACCTCCTCGGCTCCGCAGCCCGACCCCGGGTCGGCTGCCCTATGATCCAGCACTCCGACCCCGAGTCGGACCTCCTCGGCTCCGCAGCCCGACCCCGGGTCGGCTGCCCTATGATCCAGCATTCCGACCCCGAGTCGGAGATCTTTTGATAACGACAGGCTATTCTCCAGAGGCACGCCGCGGCCTCCTGCTCCACTACTCCCTGCAACGGCTGTACCCGATGCTGCCCACGATCTCCTGTATCGACCGTACAAAGCGGAGCTCCACTACGCCCTGCCATGACCGTACCCGGCGCTGCTCCACGACGCCCCGTAACGGCCATGTCAGTGGCCATTCTATCGTGCCCCACGACGACAAACCCCCCTGAGAGACCTCCCAGCCAGGCATATATGCGGCTGGGGGGAGAAGGGGGGGGTAAGCAATACCTCCCAGAGGACTCTCTCCCACTTGTGATTATCATCTCTCCTCCTCCAATCTCCTCTGACTTGACCGTCGGAGGGCCATCACCACCCTGGTGGTGGTGCAAGGCTTGTTTGCAGGTTCCTTGGCGGAAGGTGGAGCGCAACCAGCACCAACCAAGACAACTCAGGCGGAACCCCGTTCACACCGTCGTGTCAATCGTTCTCGGTTTGGACCACCAGCAACAGTTGGCGCTAGAGGAAGGGACGAATCTCAGAACGATCATAATGGCACGGCGAGGTGGTCGCGGAGCTTCCAATGCTTCCGGTCGCGGAGCCTCTCGCGCCTCTGGCCGGGAGGCTGCTGCGTCCCCAACACACTCTCAGCAGCATTCCACCGCTTCTCCTCCCATTCAGACGGTCGAACCTGCTCAGTTCGACCAGCTAGCCCAGCAGGTTCGCACCCTCGCGGAGGCAGTGCAGAATCTGCAGGGTGTGATCTCTCGGGTGCCGCAGCGGGCTCAGGAGCCGCTGCTCCCCGAGCACTCGCCTCTTCCTCACAACCCGCGCTCCTTCCTCTCCCATGGAGAGGAGCGCCGACGCGGGGAGGATTCTCGAGTGCGGTCCATTCTGCCAGGACCTTCTCATCGGAGCTGCGCGGGGTACGAGAGGCGGACCCGGGCGCGTTCTCAGACACCCCAGTCCTCGAGGGGCCCGCACTCCAGTCGGTCCCCCTCGCGCCGCTCCTTGTCTCCCACCCACCGGTCGCGCTCCCTGGACCGGCGGGTGGACGATCTCCACAGACAGCTCCAGGTCCTGAAGGGCCACTCCAAAGATCCCTTCGCCGACTTGGAAATCTCCTCCCAGCCGGCGCTTGCCTCAAGGATCCTGCGAACCCTAAACCCGCCGGGGTTCAAAATGCCGGCGATCGAACCCTACGACGGGGCGGCGGACCCACGGGACCACGTGGAGAGTTTCAGGACTCTTATGCTCCTCCATGGAGCATCGGATCCTCTCCTCTGCAAGGCCTTCCCGGCGACCCTCCGCGGCCCGGCAAGGGCGTGGTTCGCCGGCCTGGAGGCTAATTCCATCCAGTCCTTCCACCAGTTCACCCGTCTCTTCATCAGCCATTTCGCCGTCAGTAGCCGGCGAAGACTGGTCTCCGACTCCCTCTTCGATGTCCGGCAGAACGAGGGAGAGAGCCTGCGGGATTATCTCACCCGCTTCAACAAGGCAACACTGGAGGTCCGGAATTTGAGCCAGGAGGTGGCTCTCTCAGCCCTGAAGCGAGGCTTCCGGAAGGGCAGACTCACCTTCTCCCTGGACAAACGTCTGCCGCGGAGCTTCCCGGAGCTGTTGTCTCGGGCAAACCAGTATGCAGACGCCGAGGAGGCAGCCTCCCACCGGAACAAGGAGGCCGCCGAAGCCCCTCTAAAGCCCGGGAAGAAAAGGCGAAAAGAGGCACCCCAGAGGAGGAGCCCGACGCCTCAACGCCGGCGCAGAAGCCCGTCACCAGCAAGGAACCACGGCGCCACACGCCCTCGTTCTCCGCACCGACGCTTCAACCGGTACACCCCACTCCTGGCCCCCCGGGCCCAGATCCTCATGGAGGTCAAGGGGCGGGAGGACCTCCCGGTCCCGAGGCAGATGAAGAAGATCCCTGGGAGGAAGCCTTCTCGGGCGTACTGTGAGTACCACCGAGACCACGGCCACGATACCGAAGACTGCTTCCAGCTTCGGGACGAGATCGAGGCTCTCATTCGCCGAGGACGTCTCGGTCGATATGTAAACGACCGACGTCCCCCCGCAGACCCGCGTCCAGCCGACCCGGCCCCTCAGGAGCCTCGGGAGCAGAATCGACCCGTTGCGGGAGTGATCCACACCATCACTGGGGGCTGCTCTCGGCCCGTGAGGAACGCAGGGGGCTCGGCGGAAGTATCAGGAGTGGCCGTCGCGAAGAGGCAGCGGGTCGGAAATGTAATCACTTTTTGTGATGAAGATGTAAAGGGGGTTCAGACTCCCCACGATGACGCCATGGTGATCTCTCTCACTATGGCGGACTATGATGTAAGGCGTGTTCTTGTGGATAGTGGAAGCTCAGCTGATATTTTGTATTACGAGGCCTTCCAAAAGATGGGCTTTTCCCGACAATTGTTGCACAAAACATCCACCCCCCTCATAGGATTCACTGGAGACGCTATCTCGGCCGAAGGTGTCATCGAGCTACCTGTGACTGCGGGCATTGCACCCGCAGAAGCCACGGTGCGGCTCGGGTTCTTGGTCGTCCGTGTCCCCTCGGCCTACAACGCTATCCTCGGACGACCCGGACTGAACGCCCTTCGCGCGGTGGTTTCTACCTACCATTTGCTCATGCGGTTCCCCACAGCGGCCGGGATTGGAGAGGTCCGAGGTGACCAGCCGACCGCACGGCAGTGTTTCCTAGCAACTCTCAAAGGGAAGAAGCCCATGGAGGCCCTAAGCGTCGAGTCACTTGACGCCAGAGACGAAGTGGCCTTGCGGCACGGGGAGCCGGCCGAGGGCGTAATCGAAGTTCCCCTCGAAGAAGGCTGCCCGGACCGCACGGTCCGGGTCGGTGCCAATCTCGACTTGGAAGCTCGGCTCCGGTTAGTGGAATTCCTCCGAGCCAATGCAGATGTGTTTGCCTGGTCGGCGGCCGATGTACCTGGGATCGACCCGGAGGTCGTTTCTCACGCCCTCAACGTCGACCCGACCCACCGACCAGTAAAGCAAAAGAAGAGACACTGTGCCCCGGATCGGATCCGGGTGGTCGACCAGGAGGTAGACAAACTCTTGGAGGCAGGTTTCATAAGAGAGGTGAGCTACCCCGAGTGGCTGGCAAACGTCGTACTTGTCCGGAAGGCGAGCGGGAAGTGGAGGATGTGCGTCGACTACACCGACCTGAACAAGGCGTGCCCCAAGGATAGCTTTCCGCTTCCACGGATAGACCAACTGGTCGACGCGACTTCCGGATATCAGCTACTGTCTTTTATGGACGCCTTCTCCGGCTACAACCAAATAATGATGGCTCCACAGGACGAGGAGAAAACTGCCTTCATAACAGACCGGGGGCTGTACTGTTACAAGGTAATGCCCTTCGGTCTGAAGAACGCTGGCGCCACTTACCAGCGCCTCGTCAATAAAATCTTCAAGGAGCAGATCGGCCGGAATATGGAGGTGTACGTGGACGATATGCTGGTAAAAAGCCGCCATGCAGACCAACACATTGCAGATCTGGAGGAGACTTTCACCACCTTGCGAAAGTTTCGCATGAAGCTAAACCCAGCGAAGTGCGCTTTTGGTGCTTCGGCCGGGAGGTTCCTCGGTTTCATTGTCAACCAGCGCGGGATCGAGGCCAACCCGGACAAGATCAAAGCCATCCAAGATATGTCCCCTCCGACCAAAGTGAAGGAGGTTCAGGAGCTCGCTGGAAGGGTCGCCGCGCTCGGACGATTTGTGGCAAAGTCGGCCGAACGCTGCCAACCATTCTTCAAGGTGTTGAAGCGCCCAAAAGACTTCCTCTGGACGGCCGAATGCCATGCGGCGTTCGACCAGCTCAAGGAGTACATGGCGTCTCCTCCCCTGCTGTCCAAGCCGCAAGAGGGGGAGATGCTCTACCTTTACCTGGCGGTCTCCCCAACCGCAGTCAGCGCAGTACTGGTTCGGGAAGAGGCAAGACTTCAGAAGCCTGTATACTACATCAGCCGAGTCCTCCGGGATGCCGAGACGCGGTACACGAAGGCTGAGAAGATCGCCTTCGCGCTGCTGACTGCGACCAGGAGGCTTCGCCCCTATTTCCAGGCTCATTCTGTCACCCTTTTGACCAATCAACCACTGCGGCAGATTCTCAGCAATCCAGAGAATGCGGGACGGCTGGTGAAGTGGGCAGTAGAACTTGGTGAGTTCGACATCCGCTACCAGCCCCGACCAGCCATCAAGGCCCAGGTACTCGCGGACTTTCTCGCTGAGTGCACTATGCAGGAGGCGGAACCTAAGCCGCCAGAGACACCCAGCCTCGATCTCCCGATCTGGACGCTCCATATTGACGGGTCGTCGAACCCTGAAGGTGGAGGGGCTGGGCTGGTCCTCACCAATCCCGATGGAGTGATAGCCGAGTATGCCTTGAGGTTCGGATTTCCAGTGACCAACAATGAGGCGGAGTACGAGGCCCTAGTCGCGGGACTCAAACTCGCCAAGGAGCTCGGCATCCGGCGTCTGAAAGTCTTCACCGACTCCCAGCTGGTGGTCGGGCAGGTTCGAGGGGAGTTCGAGGCGCGGAGCCCGACCATGCAGAGCTACGTCCGGAAGGTGCAAACACTCATTCCCGACCTCGGCAGTGTTGACATTCAGCAGGTCCCGAGGAGCGAAAATGCCAGGGCCGACAGGTTGTCCCGCCTAGTGGACGCAGACGCGCACAACTTGTCGAGGGCAATCTACCTGGAGACCCTGGATGCCCCGAGCATTGACGGGGCTGGAGCGGTGATGGCAATTGATCCGGAGCCGTCTTGGATGGACCCGCTCGTCGCCTACCTCGCCGAAGGAATCCTCCCTGAAGACGAAGATCAGGCCCGGCGGCTTGTAAAGAAGTCCGCCCACTACGTACTTTATGAAGGGAGGCTGTATCGGACCTCGTTTACCGCCCCCCTCTTAAGGTGCCTCCGCCCCGCGGAAGCGGCCTACGCCCTCGGCGAAGTCCACGAAGGCATCTGCGGATCGCACTTGGGGGCTAGGTCCTTGGCGCATAAGATCATGAGGCAAGGCTACTATTGGCCGACCTTGATGGAGGACTCGAAGGACCACGTGCGGAAATGCGATGCCTGCCAGCGCCACGCCAACGTCCAGAGAGTCCCCTCTGTCCCCTTGGCGCCAATCACCGCGCCCTGGCCCTTCGCACAATGGGGAATGGATATCCTCGGACCATTCCCCGTCGCTTCGGCCCAGCGGAAATTTTTGATTGTCGCCATCGACTACTTCACCAAGTGGGTGGAGGCAGAGCCACTGGCCACCATCACGGAGGCACAAGTCCGGAAGTTCGTGAAGAAGAACATCATTGTCCGATTTGGAGTACCTCGGGTCCTCATCTCGGATAACGGTCGACAGTTTGATAACAAGCACTTCCGGGACTTCTGCGAGGAATTTGGGATCGAGCATCGGTTCACATCCGTGTCGCATCCCCAAACCAACGGCGAGGCCGAGGTCACAAATCGGACAATCCTCCAAGGTATCAAAGCGCGGATCGGCCGGACGGGGCAAGCTTGGGTCGAGGAACTCGAGAATGTCCTTTGGGCGTATCGGACCACACAACGGACTCCTACTGGAGAGACGCCTTTCAGCCTAACCTATGGCACGGAAGCCGTTGCCCCCGTGGAGCTCGGACTCCCCTCGCCTCGGGTGGCCGCGCACCGACCCGAGGCCAATTCAGAGCAACTCCGAGGGAACTTGGATCTCTTGGAAGAGGCAAGGGAAATGGCTCAGGTACGGATGGCAATGTATCAGCAGAGGGTGGCCCGATATTACAACTCCAAAGTCCGACCGAAGCTTTTCAGAATTGGAGATCTGGTGCTGAGGCGAGCTAAGGCATCTCAACCTACGGAAGGTGGGAAGCTAGCGCCAAATTGGGAAGGCCCGTATAAAGTTCGTTGGGTAAACCGACCTGGCTCCTACCAGTTGGAAGCCCTAGATGGCCGAGAAATTCCAAGGGGCTGGAATTCCGCTAACCTGCGGATGTATTACCAGTAGAACAACAAGGCCAGAAAGACAATTTAAAAAGGACGATCCGGGTGACGTATACCCCTAGGTCCACGTGTCTCCGCTCGCGCCCAGGCCGCATCCTCCTCGAAGAACCCGCGTATCGCGGCCGCTCAACTAACACTCCTCACCAGCAGCAACTGGCGATCCGATTTCCCAGGTAACGCATTAATTAGCGTTTAATACCCTTCTCGTGTTCCCCCCAGGCAACGCTTGGAGGAGAGGAGAAACACGGTCGCGGCTGGGCACAGAGAAACCCCGATGGGCGGCGAGCGACAAGTGGCCGACCAACGAGCGGAATTTCCCTGAGGCTTGACAACCCTCAGATGCCTGGCTAACCCGATGATCATCCCGGGAGCAGACTAGCCGGAAGCCCCGACCGGTCGCCTCGGCTTGCGCCAGCCTTGGCCGACCAACGAGCGGAATTTCCCTGAGGCTTGACAACCCTCAGATGCCTGGCTAACCCGATGATCATCCCGGGAGCAGACTAGCCGGAAGCCCCGACCGGTCGCCTCGGCTTGCGCCAGCCTTGGCCGACCAACGAGCGGAATTTCCCTGAGGCTTGACAACCCTCAGATGCCTGGCTAACCCGATGATCATCCCGGGAGCAGACTAGCCGGAAGCCCCGACCGGTCGCCTCGGCTTGCGCCAGCCTAGGCCGACCAACGAGTGGAATTTCCCTGAGGCTTGACGACCCTCAGATGCCTGGCTAACCCGATGATCATCCCGGGAGCAGACTAGCCGGAAGCCCCGACCGGTCGCCTCGGCTTGCGCCAGCCTAGGCCGACCAACGAGTGGAATCTCCCGAGGCTCGGCCCTCGGATGCCTGGCTAACCCGATGATCATCCCGAGAGCAGACTAGCCGGAAGCCCCGACCGGTCGCCTCGGCTTGCGCCAGCCTTGGCCGACCAACGAGTGGAATTTCCCTGAGGCTTGACAACCCTCAGATGCCTGGCTAACCCGATGATCATCCCGGGAGCAGACTAGCCGGAAGCCCCGACCGGTCGCCTCGGCTTGCGCCAGCCTAGGCCGACCAACGAGTGGAATCTCCCGAGGCTCGGCCCTCGGATGCCTGGCTAACCCGATGATCATCCCGGGAGCAGACTAGCCGGAAGCCCCGACCGGTCGCCTCGGCTTGCGCCAGCCTTGGCCGACCAACGAGCGGAATTTCCCTGAGGCTTGACAACCCTCAGATGCCTGGCTAACCCGATGATCATCCCGGGAGCAGACTAGCCGGAAGCCCCGACCGGTCGCCTCGGCTTGCGCCAGCCTTGGCCGACCAACGAGCGGAATTTCCCTGAGGCTTGACAACCCTCAGATGCCTGGCTTAGCGCCGGAAGAATTTCCTGAGGCCTAACCCTCGGATGCCTGGCCTAGCGCCGGAAGAATTTCCCTGAGGCTTGACAACCCTCAGATGCCTGGCTAACCCGATGATCATCCCGGGAGCAGACTAGCCGGAAGCCCCGACCGGTCGCTTCGGCTTGCGCCAGCCTTGGCCGACCAGCGAGCGGAAGAATTTCCTGAGGCCTAACCCTCGGATGCCTGGCTTAGCGCCGGAAGAATTTCCTGAGGCCTAACCCTCGGATGTCTGGCTTAGCGCCGGAAGAATTTCCTGAGGCCTAACCCTCGGATGCCTGGCCTAGCGCCGGAAGAGTTTCCTGAGGCCTAACCCTCGGATGCCTGGCTCAGCGCCGGAAGAGTTTCCTGAGGCCTAACCCTCGGGTGCCTGGCTTAGCGCCGGAAGAATTTCCTGAGGCCTAACCCTCAGATGCCTGGCTTAGCGCCGGAAGAGTTTCCTGAGGCCTAACCCTCGGATGCCTGGCCTAGCGCCGGAAGAGTTTCCTGAGGCCTAACCCTCGGATGCCTGGCTCAGCGCCGGAAGAGTTTCCTGAGGCCTAACCCTCGGGTGCCTGGCTTAGCGCCGGAAGAATTTCCTGAGGCCTAACCCTCAGATGCCTGGCTTAGCGCCGGAAGAGTTTCCTGAGGCCTAACCCTCGGATGCCTGGCTTAGCGCCGGAAGAGTTTCCTGAGGCCTAACCCTCGGATGCCTGGCCTAGCGCCGGAAGAGTTTCCTGAGGCCTAACCCTCGGATGCCTGGCTCAGCGCCGGAGGAGTTTCCTGAGGCCTAACCCTCGGATGCCTGGCTTAGCGCCGGAAGAATTTCCTGAGGCCTAACCCTCGGATGCCTGGCTTAGCGCCGGAAGAATTTCCTGAGGCCTAACCCTCGGATGCCTGGCTTAGCGCCGGAAGAATTTCCTGAGGCCTAACCCTCGGATGCCTGGCTTAGCGCCGGAAGAGTTTCCTGAGGTTTAACCCTCGGATGCCTGGCCTAGTGCCGGAAGAACTTCGGGAATCAAAAGTCAGCAAGAAGCAACCAAGAGCTAAAAAAAAAAAGAGGACGAGGGCGAGATGAAGAAATATTCAACGTGCATTAATTTTCAGGGCCGAGGCCCATACAATTGGGCAAAACGCCGACATACAAAAATAAAAAAGACAATGAAAGGTACAAGAGGTCAGCTTGCAAAGGCGAATCGACACCATTAAGGAAGGATGTCCGCCGAAATCCTCAGGTTGCCAGGTCAGCAGCAACCGCCATACGCCATAAAGAAGGCGGGAAGCTTGAAGCGCGCGCGCCTCTCCGAAGGATGGCGGCAATCTCGAAACATCACTCCCTTCACCTGTTCCCCTTCTGGTTCCAGGCTCGGAAGCGGGGGGCTACTGTTATGGGGGAATTGAGCCGCCATGCCCCACGTGATCGGCACGCGTATCCAGGAAAGCTACGGCTGCCCTATGATCCAGCATTCCGACCCCGAGTCGGACCTCCTCGGCTCCGCAGCCCGACCCCGGGTCGGCTGCCCTATGATCCAGCACTCCGACCCCGAGTCGGACCTCCTCGGCTCCGCAGCCCGACCCCGGGTCGGCTGCCCTATGATCCAGCATTCCGACCCCGAGTCGGAGATCTTTTGATAACGACAGGCTATTCTCCAGAGGCACGCCGCGGCCTCCTGCTCCACTACTCCCTGCAACGGCTGTACCCGATGCTGCCCACGATCTCCTGTATCGACCGTACAAAGCGGAGCTCCACTACGCCCTGCCATGACCGTACCCGGCGCTGCTCCACGACGCCCCGTAACGGCCATGTCAGTGGCCATTCTATCGTGCCCCACGACGACAAACCCCCCTGAGAGACCTCCCAGCCAGGCATATATGCGGCTGGGGGGAGAAGGGGGGGGTAAGCAATACCTCCCAGAGGACTCTCTCCCACTTGTGATTATCATCTCTCCTCCTCCAATCTCCTCTGACTTGACCGTCGGAGGGCCATCACCACCCTGGTGGTGGTGCAAGGCTTGTTTGCAGGTTCCTTGGCGGAAGGTGGAGCGCAACCAGCACCAACCAAGACAACTCAGGCGGAACCCCGTTCACACCGTCGTGTCAATCGTTCTCGGTTTGGACCACCAGCAACATATCCCTTTTTATATAAAAAAATTTTTTGGGGTTATTACATCCTCCCCTCCTTATATAAAATTCGTCCTCGAATTTAAAAGAGTAAATTACCTGATTACTCAAAGAGGTGAGGGTATTTGCTCTTCATACTTTGCTCCGACTTCCAAGTGCATTCTTCAACATTGTGCCGGTGCCATTGGACCTTTACCATACATATTTCCTTATTTCTCAGCTTCCTGATCTGAGTATCAAGAATAGCGACAGGAAGTTCTTCATAAGAAAGATCTTCTTCTACTATAACTTCCTGCACTGATAGCACATGAGATGGATCCGGCACATACTTCCGGAGCATAGATATGTGGAATACTGGATGCACATGGCTGAGGTTTGGAGGCAGTGCTAATCTGTAAGATACATTGCCAACTTTATCTAATATTTCAAAGGGGCCAATGTATCTGGGACTAAGCTTGCCCCTCTTTCCAAACCTCATTACCCCTTTCATAGGAGAGATCTTTAGGAACACGTGATCCCCCGTGCCAAACTGCACATCTCTCCTTCTGACATCTGAGTAGCTCTTCTGCCTACTGAACACTGTCCTCAACCTTTCCTGTATCATTGGCACTTTTTCTGATGTCTCTCTGATCAAATCTGGTCCTTCTAGGTGCTTCTCTCCAATCTCAGACCAGCACAAGGGAGATCTACATTTCCTCCCATAAAGTGCCTCATAAGGTGCCATACCAATAGTGGAGTGATAACTGTTATTATATGCAAACTACACTAAAGGTAAGTATCTGTCCCAGCTACCTCTGAAATCCAGTACACACATTCTGAGCATATCCTCGAGGGTCTGAATGGTCCTCTCCGATTGCCCATCTGTTTGAGGGTGAAATGCTGTACTGAAATCAAGCTGAGTTCCTAATGCCTCATGGAGTTTCTGCCAAAATCTAGAGGTAAACTGTGAACCTCTATCTGATATAATAGAAACTGGCAATCCATGTAGAGATACTATTTTATTCACATATATTTCGGCATACTGAGCTACTGAATATGTGGTTTTCACCGGTAGAAAATGGGCTGATTTTGTCAATCTATCCACAATCACCCAGATGGAATCATATCCTTTTTGTGTTCTGGGCAGCCCGACCACAAAATCCATAGTTATCCTTTCCCATTTCCACTCGGGCAAAGGTAACTCTTGCAAAAGCCCTGTTGGCTTCTGATGTTCAAATTTCACTTGTTGACAAGTCAAACAAGAAGCCACATATTTGGCCACATCCCTTTTTAATCCGTTCCACCAATATATGCCTTTGATATCATGATACATTTTGGTGGAACCAGGATGAATGCTATAGGGAGTATTGTGTGCTTCATGCATAATCCTCTGTCTCAGATCTTCCACATTTGGCACACATAGCCTACTGCCACACCTCAACATTCCATCTACAATCTGAAACCTTTCTGACTGTCCTGATTGCACTTCTCCTTTCAGTTTCACAAGGATTGGATCTAAATCCTGTGAAACTTTGATTTCATCTATCAACCTCGGTTTCACCTGAAACTGTGCAATCAAAGGACGAACCTCTAATAACTCAAAAGATAGTCCCTGAGCAAATAAATCTGCCAGATCTCTGACTATCTCTCTCCTCTGGATGGTGATGTGAGATAAACTGCCCATTGACTTCCGGCTTAATGCATCTGCTACTACATTAGCCTTGCCCGGATGATACAGGATTTGGCAGTCATAATCCTTCAACAGCTCTATCCATCTCCTCTGTCTGAGATTCAAATCTCTTTGCTGCTGAATGTACTGGAGGCTTTTATGATCAGTATATATTTCACATTTCTCACCATATAAATAATGCCTCCATATCTTTAATGCAAATATGACAGCAGCCATTTCCAAGTCATGAGTGGGATAGTTTACTTCATGCTTTCTTAGCTGTCTGGATGCATATGCAATCACCTTGCCATTCTGCATCAACACACATCCCAATCCCACTTTAGAAGCATCACAGTAGACTACAAATCCGCTTGTATCTGTGGGTAGAGTCAAAACTGGAGCTGATGTGAGGCAATCTTTCAGCTTCTGGAAGCTCTGTTCACAAGAATCTGTCCAAGTGAACTTAACCTGCTTCCGAGTCAGCTTTGTTAATGGGGTAGCTATTTTTGAAAAGTCCTTTACAAACTTCCTATAGTACCCAGCCAGACCCAGAAAGCTCCTGATTTCTGTTACATTTGTTGGTCTCGGCCAATCCATAACTGCCTCAATCTTCTTGGGATCCACCCTGTTCCTTCCTTACATATTATGTGTCCCAAGAATCCAACTTCTTGTAGCCAGAACTCACATTTGGTAAGTTTGGCATACAATTCATGTTCTCTCAAGGTTTGTAGTGCTATCCTCAAATGCTTTTCATGATCAGCCTGACTCTTAGAATATATGAGGATATCATCTATAAAGACTATCACAAATCTGTCAAGATAGGGTTTAAAGACCCTATTCATCAAATCCATGAATGCTGCTGGGGCATTTGTCAGCCCAAATGGAAGCACTAGAAACTCATAGTGCCCATATCTCGTTCTGAATGCAGTCTTCAATATATCTTCCTTTCTTATTTTTAACTGATGATACCCAGACTGCAGATCAATCTTCGAGAAGTACTCAGCCCCTTGTAATTGATCAAACAGGTCATCTATCCTGGG
Organism: Phoenix dactylifera; assembly: GCF_009389715.1. NCBI lineage: Eukaryota > Viridiplantae > Streptophyta > Magnoliopsida > Arecales > Arecaceae > Phoenix > Phoenix dactylifera. Next base: position 714,049 of record NC_052395.1, on the reverse strand, counting down.
GAGTGGGTATCTATTTTTGATGGTCACTTTATTCAGCTGTCTATAATCTATACATAATCTCAGCGATCCATCCTTCTTCTTCACAAACAGAACTGGGGCACCCCATGGTGATGTACTGGGCCTAACAAACCCCTTGTCTAGCAGATCCTGCAACTGGACCTTCAACTCCCTCAGCTCTGTAGGTGCCATACGATAGGGAGCAATCGATATAGGGTTTGTACCAGGAAGAAGTTCAATACTGAACTCAATTTCTCTATCAAGTGGCAATCCTGGTAATTCTCCTGGAAATACATCAGGATACTCCCTAACAACTGGAATCTGCTGCAGATCCACAGACTCTACCTGGGTGTCCATCACATAAGCTAGATAGCTTTGACACCCTTTCTCAGCAGCCTCTTTGCTTTTACTGCAGACCCCAAATTCATTGGGATCTCACTCCTGTCCCCTTGATATGTAAATTTTCCCTTATCTAAAGGTCTGAAAATAACACTCTTTTCTTGGCAGTTAATGGTGGCACGATTGTCTGATAACCAATCCATGCCCAGTATGACATCAAAGTCTAACAATGCCAACTCAATCAAATCGACTGGGAGTGTCTTACCTTCTACCTCTACCACACAGGTAGGATACACATATCTCACTTCTATACTATCCCCTACAGGTGTGCTAATAACTAAGGGAATATGCATCAATATCTTATCCTTAGCTAACTTTTTAGCAAAATAAGGGGACACAAATGAATGGGTAGCTCCAGAATCAAATAACACTCTAGCTTTAATCTTATCAATGAGGAGCATACCTGTCACAGCTGCATTTGATGCATGTGCCTCCTGTGGATTTACCGTGAACACCCTTCCTTGCCCTCTGCCTGCTGGAGCTAACAGCTGAGATGGTCCAACACTCTGCTGTGACGTTGGTGTCTGACCTCTGCCTCTGCCTACAGGCCCCCTACTACTAGGCCTGTCCATCTGCACAGAAGGGTAGGATGTTAAAGGCACAAACTGCTGGGTGGCACCCTGCGGGCATTCTCTGACAAAATGACCCGGCTGTCCACATCTGTAGCACACTCCCTGACCCATTCTGCATCTGCCAGGGTGCTGCTTCCCACATATGCCACACATTGGCCATGATTGGAACTTAGATTCAGTTCTGGCCATAGTGACCGGAGGACGAGGTGCTAATGGTAAAGAAGCATCCTGTGACTGACCTCTTCTCCTCCACTTCCTCTTACGTGGGGCAGGTGGAGCTGAGCGTACAGACTGCTCTGTCGGGCCCTCCGGGAGACTTGCTCCCTCAGATCTACCTCGGCTGCTTTGCCCTTTCCCCTTACTCATTTTCCTCTGTTCTATTTCAGCCCTTTCCTCTTTGTTTCTGATCTCCCACTGTTTTGCTTTATCAATCAGCCTAGACAAGGTGGGGACCTCTACTGCCAGTATTGCATTATAAAGCGGGGAAATCAGACCCCGCCTGAATCTTTCTATCCTGGCAGCTTCAGTGGGGATGATGTAAGAAGCATACTTCCCCAATCTAGTGAACTCACGAGCGTACTCAGATACGCTCATTTCGGGCATCTGCTTCAGCCTCTCAAACTGAAGAGCCCGATTCTGCCTCTCAACCGGAGACAAAAACTCATCCATCACTGCTTGCCTGAACTCTTCCCAGGTTGGAGGATTCCTACTGTACAATTTATCCTCCACTTGTCTCTGGTACCAGTCCCAAGCATCTTCCTTCATTGTAAGCCCTACAAGTTCTATAGCTCTTGCATCAGAACAGGGCAGTCTCCGTATCATCTTTTCAGTCTCCTCCAGAAATCTCTGAGGATCTTCACCTTCTTCCCCCTTAAACTCCGGGGTTCTGAGCCTCAGAAATTCCTGTACAGTAATCCCCTCATCATCTAGAGCCCGCCTGGCCAAACTTCTTGGCACAGGTACAGGAGGTGGGATGGATACTACTGACGGGGCAGGAGATTTCCCCCGAGCAATCTGCTCCCTCAGAGCCTGATTCTTCGCCAGTAACTGTTCCATCAATGTATCTCTACTTCCTACATCTCCTTGATCATCAACCCTCCGTCTATCAGCAGGAGGAGGTTTTTCTCTTTGGGGCTCGACATGTGCAGAACCCGCATCCAATGCTATATCTGGCTCCATCCTCCTTCCAGGACGAGCAGGTCCTCTCCTTGGAGGTATTCTTTATATCTCTCTAAAAAAGTCAAAAAGAGAGGATGGTCGTTACACACTGAGTCATGATATATTTTACTGAGTTGTAAATGACTCATAAAATAACATACAGAAAAATCCTATGCTCCATAGTATAATCCTATACTTAATCCTGACTCACCCTATTGCTCTGACAGGACTCTTGTTTAACCTTTGCTCTGATACCAAGCTTTGTCACGACCCCCGCCCCGTTCCCGGCGGGCCGCCGCGACGGTCCTAGGGTGCGGGTAGGCATAAGGCCACCAGCCACCGCGTAGAACCCTACTACCTATCAATCATCAATAGATCTTGAAAAATTTGGCATGATACATGCACAAAAATGATCACTTTTCCTATAGTGACCTGTCAGGATTATCTCAATACATACAACACACTACCTATCAGAGCATTAATCACATAATCTGTCACATAATAAACCTGGACAATATATAGCAATACATTATCACAGGCACACAACTGATCTGCACACACATATATATATATATACCTGCTTCCTAATCCATCCATGGTCAAACCCATATCCACAACAGGATCTACGACTGTAACTATGCACTATATACAATAGAAGGTTTATAATACACCAAAAGGTATAAACCTCTATCTACATTATACTATACTATACTATGGAGCGGCACAGCTAGCAGGCAACCACTAATCCTGCTCCTCTCTATACAATACCTGCCCTGCAATCAAAAACACCAAACTGGGGAGTGAGTATATAAATACTCAGTGAGTGGAGTAGAGAGTACTATGCACATGAGACAGAATATAATCATGGCTCGAGATGAAATCTCAAGATCAATAACAACATGAACATGAACTCAACATAGAGAATATGGAATAAATCATCAATATCACCTCAATCAATATCAACTCATCTGAAGCATATATGGAATAATCAAGCAAACATATATGCTACTCATGAATATGCTCAACAGATCATAATGCTGGAACATACAAATCAGGTGTCAATATGCTGAAATCATCACTAGACAGCTGTCGGGAGGTGGGTTTTACGCCCCAGGCGAACCAGCAACAACTCCTTACTGTCACATGCATATGCAGGATAAGACACCATACCGATAACATAAATGCTAGACAGCTATCGGGAGGTGGGTTTTACGCCCCAGGCGAACCAGCAACAACTCCCTACTGTCACATGCATATGCAGGATAAGACACCACACTGATCATATAAATGCTGGCCAGTATCCAGAACAGAAATCCATCTTACATCTACATACTAAACGGCACCTCGCGGGAATTCTACATCCGCGGAAAGCCATACTGCACCTCGCGGGGTCTTACTATGCCCGGCGGCAAGCAGAATATAAGTCGTAGGACCGGCCGATCCTACGCCTAGGGCCGTGTCCCCCCTAGGAAGGGACTGGGCTCCGCCCACCCAGAAGGCTACTATGTGCCCAAAGGCCGATGTTCAACCCCATCAACTATAGGTGTCCTGCAGATACTGCCAAGCCATGCATAAATGCCATAATGCACCCTCCCAATACTCTACTAAAAAGGAGCATAATCAAGACTACCACTCACTCGATCATGACCCAATCATAAACTAACATCAGGGTTAGGAGTGAGGGTCAAGAAAGTGCAACACAACTCAATATACCACTAAAAAGGCTCTACAAATCTTTGAAATAGAGGAAATGAAATCAATTTACAAAAGAAATCATTTCACAATTCGGAATCAATTTGATTACTCATCAACCCCTCGTAATTCCTCTCAATGTTTCCTCAAATGCATGTACAGAATAATCAAGCATGGAGAATCAAGATTATAGAGGAATCTACTACAACATCAATCAATATGCTCAAGTGGAATCAATTCACACTTAGCGACATTCATGAAAATGAATTAAGGAAGCTCATGGTGCAAAGTACATGACTCCCACTCACCTGCCAATCCGGCACGGCCTCGATACGCCTCTAGAATTCTACAGCAGGCAGTGGGGAACTTCTTCCTCTCGTTCCCTAGCTTCTTGCCCAACTGTGACATGCATTTACCATACATTTAGTCTTGTATCAAGGTCATAATCTACGTGCCAATTATAATATAGGGAACTTTAATTGATTCAACTCCCCCGTTCCCTAAATCTTTTCTTTTCTTTCTCTTTTTCTTTTTCTATTAATTAACTCATCATTTATGTGTATTAGGGACTCCCTTGCACGAGTACAAGGTCTCCCTTAGCCTAATCTAGGCTTAATACCCTATTATGGCATGAAATCCCTTATTTTCCACCCGGATGAACAGTAACCCGAACTGACAGTGGGTTACTTCATCTCGGTTTTGATCCACTTTCAGGACTCCAAATTTGATGAAATTTTTACCTAACATTCTACACTCATAGAGGATTCCAAAGAGATAACATGCATCATCATCGGAGGCCGTTTGACCCCCTAAATAATTCGCCAAAGTTGGGACTTCGACACAGTTTTTCCGTAGTGCCGGAAAAATTTGTTAAAATCCGATTCTTCCTCTTTTAACCACCTCTACAATCCTTATCCGACCCCTCTAGACTATATCCACCCTTTGTATAGCCTAATGTCATCAAAAGACTAGATAGGGATGGATATTTACCTTTTTCTTTTTGGAAATCGAGGTCCTTGCGTAGAGGGGAAGGAGATCTACGTTTTTTCCTTCAGCTGGAAGTGCAACCGGGATCCCCCTCCTCCTCGAATCCCCTTCCTCTTCTTCTTTCTTCTTCTTCTTCTTCTCCTTTTCTTTCCTTCTTTCCTCTGTTTCACGCCTGAGAACCCCCTCTCTGTGACTCTCTCTCGGTTTCATTCCCGTGAGCCACCAACCACCCCATTTAAATCACATCAAAGCACTATTCACCTTTGTTTAATATTATTAAATTTCCATTTTGCCCCTAACACTTCAACATATCTACAACTATGCCATTATCTTTTGATTTCTTCCAATTTTACCCCTAATATCAATTTTAAAGGACTATTCTATCCCTTTTTATATTAAAAAAAATTTTGGGGTTATTACATTACTCCTCTGTTTGCTTTGAGAAAAACTTCAATCCTTTTTGGTGGATGTAAACTTGAATACTCTTTTAATGGATACTTTGTTCTCGTCTCCTTTCTCCTTTTAAACACGTTTCAGAGTCTTTCTTTTTGAAAACTAGCCGTTACAAAAGGTGAAAGAGCCATTCTGACTCAACTGTGTAACCTGATAATATGACCATTAAGATTAGAGTCGACTCGCGCGACTTGGAGACGGCTCGACTGTGGTTGGAGTCGACTCATGTTCTTCAGGTGACGACTCCCTCACTTTATCTTTTAAAAGTACTTACCCGACAGTCCTCCAGGAGTCGGCTCGTGACATTTCGGAGTCGACTCTCCACAAGCAGGAGACGGCTCACATCTTTCAAGCATCGGCTCGATCTCAGAGTGCCAAAGACTAATCTTTCTATCTTTTCTTATTGGAGTCGACTCGCGTCATCTTGTGTCGAGTCACCAAAAGTTGGAGGCGGCTCGCGGTCTTTAGGAGTTGATTTGATCTCAATGAGGTAGAAAAAAACACTCTTCTGTCTTTCTTTTTGGAGTCGACTCGGTAACGGTTGGAGTCGACTCGATATCAGTTAGATTGATAAATAGATCTTCTGTCTTTTTGTTGGAGTCAACTCGGTATCATGCGGAGTCGACTTGATATCAGTCGGGTTGAAATGAGTCTTCTGTCTTTTCTTTGGGGTCGACTCAATCTCAGGTGGAGTCGACTTGCGCTCTGAACTCGGTAATTCTGCTTTTAGCCAATCTATCCAGAGTCGACTCGCCCAATCTGGATGTCGATTCGAGGTCGTGCTAGATAAAATCTTTTATGCCGGAGTCGACTCGAGTGCAGGTCAAGGTAAAAATGGTTCCAAACATTATAATAACTGGTCTCAATAATCCTTAACCATTTTCTAAGTTATCCTAATGTATATAGCAATATATTCCCTAAAAAATACTCACTTGAATTCATTAGTATAATATGAAATATACTCAAGTGTTTTGGGCTCATCAAAATCAAATCAAGAAACAACAATCACTTAACAGTTTCTATATCCTGAACATTATTCTCCTTAACAGAACTCTCTAACTCCACCTGCACCACTTGCTTATTGCTGCTGCAACTTTCTGGCATCTGCTACTCTTCTTCTTAAGTACTTTTCAATATAGCTTTCTCATCAAAAACCACATCTCTGCTGATCACCACCTTGTGTTGCCTTCAGATCCCAAAGCTTGTATCCTTTCACCCCTTTCTAATACCCCAGAAAGATACACTGTCTAGACTTCGGGTCTAGCTTTGACCTCTCCTCACTAAGAATATGCACATAGGTAGGACATCCAAATACTTTCCTCATTACCTGTCCATACCTTCTGCAACCTTACCATCTAGTGCTACCCTCGGTAACCTGTTAATCAAGAAGCATGTCATATTCACTACCTCTGCCCAGAAGTTCTTTGCAAGCTCTACATTTAACCTGAGACACCGTGCTTTTTCAGCTATAGTCCTGTTCGTCGTTTCCACCACACCATTCTGCTAAGGTGTCTTGTGTACGGTGAAGTGTCTCTTAATCCCATGCTGCTCACAAAACTCTATGAACTTTGAATCTGTGTACTCAATCTCATTGTCTGACCTGAGGCATTTGACCTTTCTTCCTGTCTGATTCTCTACTTCAGCTTTCCACAACTTGAACTTGGCAAACGTTTCTGACTTGTGCTGCATGAAGTACACCCAAATCTTTCTGAAGAAATCATCAATAAAAGTTACGAAATATGTATGTCCACCCCGTGATGCTACTCTGACTGGTCCCCAAACATCTGCATGAACATAGTTAAGAATACCCTCTGTCTTGTGCGTGGAAGTCCTAAATCGAACCCTGTTCTGTTTTCCAAGAACACAATACTTGCATAAATCCAGTTTGCAAGTTTTAACACCCTTCAGGAGATTTCTTTTATGTAGTTCCAGCATACCACATCCACTCATATGACCCAAACACACATGCCACAAGACTGTATTATCAGACTCAGACTCTACAGTAGCAACTCCACCTACAACAGTAGTCCCTATCAACCTGTAGATGTTCCCTGCTACTTTTTGCCCTTTCATCACTGTCATAGCACATCTACTAACATTCATTACTCCACCTTGAGACTTGTAACAAAACCCGTTAGAGTCTAAGGTACCCAATGAAATTAGATTCTTTCTCAAATCTGGAACATGTCTAACATTACACAACGTTCTAACCACACCATCAAACATAGTATCTGATATTCCCTATTCCAATGACTTTGCAAGATGCATCATTCCCATCAAATTAGAATCAGAATTAACTAACATGTAGGTGTCAAACCAATTTTCATAGGGCGTCATGTGATAAGAACATGCTGAATCCAGAATCTAAGAATCCGCGAGATAATCTGAACTACATGAAACTGAAAGTGTATCACCGTCACTGCTATTTGTGTCTTCTTTCACTATATTTGCAGACTTGAACCCTTCAGATCTGTTGTCATCTTTATCCTTCTTTCTTTCAGAACAATTTCGCTTTATGTGACCCTATTTTCCACACTTGTAGCACGTTATGCTCTTCTTTTTTTTGAATTTAGATCGAGATTTACTACGATTTGATCCATTCCTTGTGTTGCTTCTTCCACGCTCCTCATTACCCTTCGCCACTAAGCCTTCTTCCTGAGAACACTCAGCACTGGCTTTCTTCCTCTGATGAAAACCTAACAAGGCTCCAATGACGTCCTCTAACTCTAGGGTCTCCTTTCCCCACGTTAGAGTTGTAACCAAATTTTCATTTGTAGGAGAAGCGAGTAAATAATACAATAATATCAACGTTTTGTCTTCGTCTTCGAACTTCACATCAACTCGTTGCAGATCACTGATAATCTGATTGAACACGTTGATATGTTGACTTAAATCAGCACCCTCTGCCATCTTAAGATCGTACAGTTTCTGCTTAAGATAGAGCTTGCTCATCAATGACTTGGACATATACCGACTCTCTAATTTTGACCAAATTGCCATCGGCGATTCCTCGTCCATGACATGATACATCACGTCATCAGCTAGACAAAATCGTATATTTGAAACAGCCTTCGCCTCCAATTCCTTCCACTCTGCATCACCAATGTCATTTGGTTTCTTTCCGTATAGGGCCTTTACCATACCCTGCGATACTAACAGATCTTTCACCCTCCTCTACCATAGCCCGAAATTTTCAGTTCCATCAAACTTTATCACATCGAAATTTGCAGAAGACATCCCTGCAATTTTTATATTTTTGCAAAATAAAATAGAAAAATAGGATCTGATTAAAAATAAAAAATACCAAATAATGCTCATGTTCTCCGGATTAGAATGTGGGCAAGATATGGTCAGAAAACTCCTTTTCCTTCGGATCAGACGCGCGGTAACGGCACACATGGAGTCGGCGCCCTCCTCTCCTTTGGATCCTGCCACATGAGGCAGAGATCCTCTCCTCCCTTCTGACACACGGTTGCGGTGGAAATGCACGGGATCAAGTGCGCAGCGGCGGCGTGGGACGGCGAGTGCGGAACACACGGGGAGTTCTCTCCTTCCTTCCATGCGGAAGCCGCCGCAAACAAGGAACCACCACAGGGAGAAGAAACTTGGGTTTCGGTTTTGGGAAGAAGACGCCTTGGGAGAAACAACCCACCACGTGAAGCAAACCTCCCACGGCTTGGAGCAACCCCTCCTGTGAAACAGAACGCCCGAAAAAGAAACCACTGGACCTTCGTTCCTTCTCTCACGCTCCTTCCTCTGTTCTTCTTCTCGTTTTGGGAAGAGAGGACACCCAAAAAATATGAGCCCTCCACGTGAAGCAAAGTTTTTCCCTTCACGTGAAGCAGAAATCACCCATAGCACCGTGGGGATTTCGTTTTGGGAAGAAGACACCCAAAAAACCCACGCAGGGAGAAACGATGTTTTCGGCTTGGGAGAAGACGAGACGCCCTCTGATCTCCCCACGTGAAGAACACCGCCCACGGTCGCAGGAAATAACACCTGAGCTCTTATACCAGTTGTTGCGGAAAATATAGGATCCAGACAGCAAACAGAACAATGCATAGAATTGAGAGAAGAAGAGGAAGAAAAAATGAACACAGAGATTTACGTGGTTCGGCAATGTGCCTACGTCCACGGGAGCGAAACGGCCGTAACTTTCATTATCTCTCAAATAACAAGGGTTACAAAATATTTATAAATAAACCCTAACCCTAGAGTCCCAATCCCTATCAGCATCCCTGGTAAAATAAAACATACATAATAATTCCAAAGATAAACATATCACGTCGCTTCGATCCGCTCCATTAGAATACCAGTATTCACTCAAATAAGAATACCACTTAATACGAGCTACTTATTCTAGCAACGTCACTATATCCCAACTAGAGAAAATCTGTATTGCTTTAGACACAATCTGCATGACCTCCTTTCTTCCGTCCGATCGCAATCCAATAGGATTTAGCATATTGACAGTTAGTCTTTGCATGGTGGTCAAAGAGAACCTTCCCTTTCTCTTTATTCTTGACGGCAAGTCACATGAAAGCTTTAAGCATTTCAGGTACTACAACGACCTTCCAAATAGTAGGGGTAATGCGATATATCACTCCACCATGGTTAAATAAATCTACAGTATGATTTCACTTGGCATGCTTCTCGCTCGTAGGAGGAATGAGAATAAAAAAAAAATCATGTTTTTCCAATTTGCGATGCATATGCAAAAAAAATAGTATATTCCCATATGACATTATTCAATTAAGTTGTAGAATTTTCTTTTCTTTCTTTTTTTTTTTTTTTTTGCCTAAAACGAATATTTCATATATTACGAATACAGATACATCCAATAAAGTCAGAAAATAATAAATTTTGAAATGCTCTAAACAGTTCTGTCTAAAATTTTTTTTTATATTACTCTAGATTTTTTTTTAATGAGTTTTGTCAAGAAACATAATCACTATCTTACATCATTTGCGACCATTTAATATGGTTACTCCGAGAAGAATTCTCCAACATAGCAGAAAAAAAGAACAAAAAATCTATGGTATATACACCTAAAAAGAAGATGATCGAAATACTCTTATGTAAGATCCACGGGCTAACAAGCGGGCGAGCAATGGTCGATATCGACCAAACCAAAACCTAAGTCCACCGTAGAATTATATTTAACTCTCCTTGTTTTTTTTTATTTCTAAGAAAAAGTAATATAAAACACGTGAGGCGAGCATCCAACCACCCCCGCCTGCAGCGACGCGTTTACATTTTGCGGTTAAACAACGCCGCAGGGGGATTGAGAATGCCCCCTGAGTGCGGGGCATGCGGAGCCGATGAGTCGATGGACCATGCACTGTTTCAGTGCACATGGGCGAGGACGGCGTGGCGTGCGGCGGGGCTGCTATGGGAGGGTTGGTCTCGGGGGATCAATTCTTACGGACCATCCGTTAGTGGTCGGCCAACCCATTGACACGCCAAGAGGCAGTTAGAGCGTCCTGCATAGCATACCAGATATGGCTGGCAAGGAATGCTCGAACCTTCGGCGAGCAGAGCATGTCGCCAAGGCTCGTGGTGGAGAGCGCCCGAGCGCAGGCGGCAGAGATTAGTCATGTCTTCTCCTTAGAAGGACTTTTGATAGGTCAGGATATCTGGGGTTCCCATTTTGCCTCGGCAGCTTCTCATACGGTGTTTTTCACCTGGGAGCCCCCATCCCCAAGCTTTCTCAAGGTCAATTTTAATGGATCGGTGCTGGATGGTGGCACAAAGGATGGAGCGGGTTTCATCATTAAGGATCCGAACTCCAGGGTCGTGGCAGCATGAGGCTGTCAGTTATTTGACTATATAGTTTCTGAAGCGGAGCTGAGAGCTACCTGGGCGGGTCTTCGACACGCTCAGCGTGTGCTCTTAGCTAGTTTAGTCATTTTGGAAGGTGACTCGGCTACGGTTATCAGTTAGATTCAAGGAGGTCTGAGGGTCGATGCTGCTGACCATCCCTTAATTCACGATATCTGGATGATGATGATGGACGAAGGGATTGTTCAGGCGAAGTATGTGTTTAGAGAAGCCAACAGGGCTGCGAATTGGATGGCTACGTATATGGCTAACCATGCCAGTAGTACTCTATGGGCAGGAGATAGGGAGCTGCCTCGGGAGCTCCGTGATATTTTGTTTTTCAATTTTATTGAGTGCATCCGTATACGTGTTATATAGATCACTCGGTCTAGAAAAAAAAAAAGAAAACAATGCCGCGGGGATTTATCTTCTTTCGTGATGTTGCCCGTTGGATCGTAATATGCACAAGTCTCAAAGTTTTTAAAACAATGATCAGACGGTGGATTCGGACGAAGGAAGGTGAATCCTTCAACCCCTATCCTTTCCTAGATGGAGTCCAATCCGCAGCACGCCCACGGGAAGCGGCCGCTCGGTCCTTGACACCACCATCCGCGGAACGGCAGTCCTCCGTCTCCGCATGGAAATTCCTCTAGGATCCCCTCCAATGCAAAGGGAGTAGCGGTTGAAATAAAAATATTAAAAAAATATTATTATTTTTTAATGTCAACTTACGTAAGAGTGCACGGAAATCAAAGAGCAAAAGTAAACGCCACCAAGGTGGTAGCCTAGTGGTACTGGGCAGCAATTCTAACCACAAGGTCCCAAGTTCGAATCACTGCGGCGACGATTAAATTGTGGACCGGAGCTCACTACTTTGGCCACTGCTTGGACTTGTGGTGTAGGACCGCTCTTGAACCGCTAGTAGCCGGGGTGGTGCCGGGTGTGACGTACTCACACGTGGGACTCGAGCCAGAGCTCAGAGGAGTAGCTGAGCCGGGCCCACGGGTGGGGAGGGTATGAGTAAAACCGGTCGGGGTGCCCAACACACGGCCATTTCTGCCCGCATCGAACATTCTCCTGGCGGGACGGGGGCCCAGTGGGGGCTGCTACGCGGGGATGGGCTTGTCCCTTCCTCCCCCTACCCCTTTTTTTCCAGCAAAAAAAAAAAAAAAAAAAAAAAGCGCAAAAGTAAACAAAAGAGATGGAAAATAGAAAACTTTTCCCGGTGGTGCATTGCATAGGATGCAACTTAATGGAACGTCCATACCATTCATCTTTTTATAGACGTGAATTCATATGTATCGAAAGACGCTGGTCGCCTTATATATGGCACGTCGTTTTGAAGACGTCATATGGACGAATTTAGCATGTGTTTTCTACTGGCTGCTTTGCAGAATGTACTCAAATTTGGGTTGTTGGAGATAAAACGCGGTTTTGAAAA